>NC_134022.1:31831672-32143172 GCF_040712315.1 Castanea sativa
CGCCTTCTCACTAGACAAGCTCAAGGTAAGAAACCCAGCCCCCCTGAACCTTTTTTTCACTTTTTATTTGCTCATAATCTATCTGTGTTTAATACATTATTATAGTAGGGAAGTAGAAGCTCTATCTTTGTTTAAATTGATTATGATTACGTTTTAATTTTGTCCCAAGTATTATTTCAATTAGGTTTTACATGTTCTAATTTTGTGTCAATTGTTTTTTTAAAATGAAGCAATCGAGAATAAATAGTTTGTATGTTCCATCCAATGATATAATCTTACATGGTTTTTTCAAGGGTTGATAAAAATAAAAATAAAAATAAAAACAAACGTCGATCATAACTTGATTGTAAATCAGAAAAATTGGGCACCCATAATTTCAATGCACAGTATAGGTATCGTAAGATTTGATGACAACAATATACACATAGATATAATTTTTATTGTACAAATATATAACATATATGAATTAAAAAAAATCTCTAAATTTGATCCAATTAGCCAACAACATGATTATGTATAAAATTATTCATGCATATAATTTAGGCTTATAATTTAAACAAGTCACATGATAATTTTAAAAAGTCATGTAACTAAGGCACAAAAAAAAAAAAAAACAAAACAAAATAAAGCCTTTTATGTCAAGGCATTTAACAAAACTTATCCAAAAAAGAAAAGGCTGCGGCCTGCGGCTCAGGCGAAAAAAAAAAAAAAAGAATGGAAGAAGAAGATGAAGAAGCAATGAAGAAGAAGAAGAAGAAGAAGAAAGGACTTAAGGCCGGTGAAATTGTGACGGCGACAGCAGCTATTTCCACCAGAATTTTCAGTTTAATTTTTTTAATTTTTTTCTTCGCTGATTTATTGTAGTGTCCCTATTGTGTCTCGTGAAATTTCATGTCTCGTGTTGTGTTGTGGCCGTGTCCATACCCTTTAAGCATAGTTGTTACAACTTTCAGGTGAATATGGTTTTGCTAGAAGCTTTAAGGCTATATAGCCCGGCGGCAGAATTATTTAGGCAGGCAACAAAAGACATGAAGCTTGGCGATGTAATGATCCCAAAGGGTACATGTATATCAATTCTATTAGCAAAGATTCACATAAGAAAGGAATATTGGGGTGAAGATGCAAACAAGTTCAACCCAATGAGATTCATAAATGGAATTTCCAAAGCTGCAAAACACCCAAATGCTCTACTTGCCTTCTCACTGGGTCCAAGAGCTTGCATTGGTCAGAATTTTGCGATGTTGGAAGCAAAATCAGTGATTGTTTTAATTCTTCAATGGTTTTCTTTATGCCTTTCCCAGAGTATAAACATGCACCAGTGGAGATTATCACTTTGCAGCCACAAAATGGCCTCCCCATAATTGTAAAATCATTGCACTTGTAATTCTTCTCCAAGAATATTTCCTTCAATAGTTCAATCTGTTGTGTCATATCAAAATGGTAAACAATGCATACTTTTTTTTTTTTCTACTACACTTAGTTGGCTTTTAGTTCACTTCTACTTACAAATTTGAACCACACCTATTAGGACTCAAACTACGAGAATGCTCTCAAACTATTGGAATAGTACAGATGATCAGAACCATAACAATTGTGATCAGATAAAATTTTCACAACTTCCACAGCTTTGTCCTAAACAAAACACAAAATTGAAAAAAAAAAAAAAATCAAAACTTTGTGAGCAGTAAACTTTAATGCAACTACAAAGTCTCAAAGTCATATAAAAACATAGGAATTGAACACTAGAGCAAGTAGTTTAATAAGGTACCTTGAGCAGAGGGGTGAGTATAAGGCGATCTTGTAATAGAGTTTGTAAAGAAGGTGTTGGCCTAAGCATCAAGTTGCTAAATTTTCTCAAGAGAAGTGACATTCGGCCACTCCTTGGGTGCCTAAGATCACTACATCATACAATTTCACCTTCATTGTACATTTCTAACTGACCCACCAACGTTAATAATTAATAGACAATTCAATGATCATAGAATATCAAAACCCAACAAAAACAAGAAGAAGGGTATGGCTTTACCAAAACCTGGTCCAGGCACAAAGGGGTCAATCGGATCTTTGACCGCTAAGGGCCTTGAACCGGGCCCGACCCACTTCTTCATCGTCCCAATCCTCCACTTCCTTTCTTATGAATTCCCTCAATTTCACTGTCCCCGCTTCCATTCTCAAACTTTGAAACTTGAGAGAGTTGAAGTGATGAGACTCTCATTATATATTTTTGGCAAGCAAAGGATGATCATACACAAACCGACGTCGTTCTTGCAAACACAAATTGGGCTTCCCAAGAGCAAGGAGGCCCAAATACTTTTTGTCACTCACGGATCAAGGCATGACACAATTCAATCAATGGATCGACAAGTGGGCCTATGTTTTAAACATGGTTCAAAATCTGAAGATAATGTTAAATTAAGATGGGGCTTTATATAATCTCGTATATGATACATTCAATTTGAAAAGTCTTTGTAAGCCTGGCCCAACTTTTTAAAGTTTATTTTTTCAATCACAATTGGTATAGTAGAGATGATCAGAACCATTACTTTTTAAAGTAATAACCCATCAGACAATAAAAGCATTTACATTACATCAGCCTCTATAAAACTTTAGCTATCAAAGTTTTGAATTTTGCTCTCGAGGCTGTTCTGAATTAGTCATGAGATTGAGAATGAATATTCTAGTACCGTTGTGTTCCGTGCACCGTTTTAAGGTTATGCGCCAAATACATATATATTATTATAAAGGACAATGCTAATAGATACTTTTAATGGTGATGGTTATAAATTATAAATTTTCTTTGGTTGTGTTTGTATGAAAGCATCCCAGTTAAGGAAGTATTAGCGGGTAGGGGTGTCAGTTGTGATAAGTTGTGCCCGATTTGTAGAGACCAGAACTAGTCCATTATTCATACACTTCATGATTGTGTTTATGCACCTGATGTGTGGCAGAAATTGGAAGTTCCTCCAACTCATGTTACTTCCTTTGCTGATGATCTTGAGGTTTGGTTAAAAATCAACTCTTTAAGCTCAGTGCTGCATAAAGGATCCATTCCTTGGTGCACAGTATTCCTTTATACTGTTTGGTCTTTATGGAAAAATAGAAATTCTACTGTATTTGAAAATTCTATTCCAAATCCAACTCTTGAGAGGGTGTGCTTAAGTCAAGCTAAGGAATTCCATTTTTGTGTCAGTAAGGTTAAGCAAGCAACTCCCAGGATTGCTATTCCTATTAAATGGACTAAACCCCTTTCGAGTTGGCATAACCTCAACACTGATGGAGCTTCTTTAAGGAACCCGGGTAAGGCTGGTGGTGGAGGGTTGATTCGAGATAGTGAAGGGAGATGGATTAGGGGGTACTCGAGGTCTATTGGGCACACGACGAGTGTAATGGCTGAACTATGGGCATTGAGAGATGGTTTAAATCTTGCTATTCAATTGGGTATTGGATGTTTGGAAGTGGAGCTTGATGCTAAGGTTATTGTGGAGATGTTGAAAAATTCTAACAGTACTAACATTAAAGCTTCCCCATTGCTTTTTGATTGCAGATCCCTCATAGCAAGATTCACGCAGGTTCGAGTAGCTCATGTGTTTAGATAAATGAACCGGTGTGCTGATCTGTTGGCCAAGAATGGTTGTTGTATGAGGGACGATTTTATTATTTTTGAAACTTCCCCCTTTGCTGAATTAGATAGACTTCTTATCTCTGATTGTAATGGGCTGTACTATTATAGGTGAATAGCCACTACTTCGGCCTCTATGGCCAGTTTGTAAGTTTGTTTTGTTGTTAATATATATTGCCTTTTAACCAAAAAAAAAAAAAAAGGTTAATAATCTTGTGGGGGTAAAATAGATAAAATGTTTATTTGGGTCTTGGGCCTGATTTGGTGGTGTAAGTCTGTCCGAGCAGAGCTCTTGAGACCCACAAGCCAGTGCACACTACGAGAGGTGGAGGAGTCGTCCGAGGAAGAGTACCTCTTCGGACGGGCCTAGTAAAGGTCATGAGACATACCAAGGGATTTAGAGACAGAATTTCGGAAGATCTATAGGGTAAAGGTGTGATCCACGCAGTGGTTAGAAGGAAGAACGTGTAAGAAATATCAGAGGAGAAAAAGCTGCTACCACCGCATTAAACACCCTGCACCTACCTCCCTGGCCGCATTAATGGGGAAATGGCCTCTTAGCAGTGAGGTTCAGCTTTCCAGCTAGTATTTGGAGGTTTAAAGAATGTGCTGGATGTGACAAGTATCTAGGGAGGAGATTGATCATACACGTGGAAGAAAGAAGGAAGAAGAAGATGGATACAAGAGAAGAATAAAGATATAAAAGGTAGACGATGGTAGAAGGAAGGAGGATTGAATACTTGAATTGTAATTGTAATATCATTCTTAAAAGAAAGAAAGGCAATATAGGTTATCCTTGGCGTATGTCCGAAGAGAGATTCTTTACTGTTCTCATCTATTAAACACGTGGATAATGGTAATCTAGCCTGTTTTTTCCCTTGTCCAACATTCACATTCTAGGTTTTAAGCCCACACTCTACAAATTTTTATTGTATAAGGCTCTTTAGGCCTGAGTCCACCTAGTGATTGGACCGGGTACAAATTGTGCACTTACAAATCTATTTAAAGTAAATTTTAAATGAGAAAAGAAAAAAAAAGGTAATTAATATTTTGACAGTTTTTTTATTATTTATTTTCTTTCTTAAAATGGATTGTAAATCATTGCCCTAAGGGCACTCGTTAGCATGACTTTATTATAAATATTAATATAAATATACTAAAAATAAATAAATTTAACAATAAAGTATATTTTTTGAAAAAAAAATCCTAATAAAATGAAGAAAATAATTATAAAATAATAAATATTATTGATAGTTTTTTATAAAAATAATGTCAAAACTTTCCGATTATAATTTATTGACAATTACTTTGAAGGCATAGGCTCATAAAATGAATCAGATTTTTTTTTCCGTGTATTATAAGGCATTTGTAAATGGGTTCAGTTAATGTATACCTAAGGGCACCCATTAACAAATTCATTTTTGAAAACTTTTTATCGGAAATTGAAAAAGTTATCTTAATTCTTTCAATTCTCAGTAAATTTTTTTTAAAAAATAGTATACTATTGTAAAGTCCTTTGTAAATTAGCTTTCCAAGAAGTTTCCATTTTCCAATAAACCTTTTTCACTTCAATCCACGTGAAAAACTGCACCTTCACTATTCTAGTATCGTAGTGTGTCGTGCACTGTTTTAAGGTTATGCGCCAAATACATATATATTATTATAAAGGGAAATGCTAATAGATACTCTTAAGGACGATGATTAATAATCCATTTAAAGTAAGTTTTTATGAGAAAAGAAAAAAAAATATTTTGACAGTTTTTTTTCATTTTCTATAAAAGTAGTGTCATAACTTTTCTAAAATGGATTGTAAATTAACCATTATTTTAAGGGCACTCGTTAGCATGATTCTATTATAAATATCAATATAAATATACTAAAAATAAATAAATTTAACAATAAAGTATTTTATTTTGAAAAAAAAATAAAATGAAGAAAAAATTATAAAATAATAAATATTATTGACAATTTTTTTAATATATCTTTTATAAAAATAATGTCAAAACTTTCCGATTATAATTTTTTGACAACTGGGCTCATAAAATGAATCAAATAAGTTTTTTTTTTTTTTTGTGGTAAAAACCAAGTATCATAAGGCATTTGTAAATTAGCTTTCCATGAAGTTTCCATTTTCCAATAAGCCTTTTTCACTTCAACCCACGTGAAAAATTGCACCTTCACTATTTCTTTTGCATCAATTTAGAAAAAAATATGTTAAAAATATTTTCACAATATTTTTACAACAAATTTTAAGTGACAGGTTGTTGTTGTTGGTTGTTATTACTGGAGCAAAAAAGTAATCTTAATGTTAAGTTCAAATTTAAACTAATAACAACTAACCACCTATGATTTGTTAAAAAAAATATTATGAACATAACATCTCATCTATTTATTATCTCGCCTAACACTCCTGCAACTTGACCTTTTCAACTTTCAAACCCACGCATTCTTCCTCTGAATCTCCCTTCTTCTTCTTCTTCTTCTTCTTCTTGGTTTCTTTTTCTTTTTATTGGGTAAAATATATTCTTTTTCTTGGGTTTTACTGAGTCCTTGTCTGGCTTTATTTTCTTCATCATTTTTTCACATTCTTTTTTCATATGACATCACAAAGATAAGTGGTAGAAGTAGAACACTAGAACCTTAAAGATTTCTAGATCTTTTTGGTTTTCCTCCTCCATTCCAACGAAGACGAAGGAGTAGTCACGGATACAGTGGCCACAAATCATTTCGGTCCGAAATGGTTGTCTTGCCCCAAAAACTTCATTCCCTACATTGGTGAGATAGACCGGCCACCACCTCCTTGCTACATTGATTGTCTCTCTCTATACAAGAGAGAGAGAATAAAGAGTTTGATATGAATGCTCTAAGTTCGTTAAATCCAATTATTGAACCAGATATGGAGTATGGACATACACAACTACACAAGTAGTAGTAATATTGTAAGAATTATTGAACTAAAACTCAAATCTTCCTATTCGCTATGAATTTCCATGACAATGACAATCAACGCAATAGGACACTCGCATTCAATTGCAAAAACTTTCAATGCCGGTATAGGAAAAAAATCAAAAATGGAGAAAAAGTAAAATAATGCCTTATTTGGTTTGTGGAAATAACACTAATGGAAATTATGAACTGCAGGGTGCAAGCAAAGCATAGCCACAAAACACAGTCGCCATGTTCTACTGTTGCGACCTTGCTAATCCAAAGACATCACAGATAGAAATAGAGTTGCCAAGTGCCAACACGAAGGCTTTCACCTCAGCAATGACCTCAGCCTATGTCCACATGGCGTGCAACCATCAAACGTCGAACAGCCATTGCCAAAGACTATTCAGAGTCCTACGTTATTTTTTACACACACCCAACGCATGTTACTAAAATCGTGTTTTTAAATCACAATTTTAAAAGATGAGTGAAATTTCAAAAGATTGGTAAAATTTTCTCTATATATTCTCATTCGGGACTAGACATATTATTCACTTCAGCCTAGCTATAACACACTCTCTTTCTTTCAATGGATTACCTTCCTGCTATTGGCATAATAGCTACTACAATTTTTCTTATTTCAAAGATTTTGCAAATCTGTTGGATTCTCCTCTGGAGGCCATATGCCTTGACTAAACACTTCAAAAAACAAGGGATCGTAGGGCCACCTTGCTCTCTCCTTTATGGTTCTCTTCATGAAGCAAAGAAGCTGAAAATAGCTGCAATCCAAACTGTTTGGGATGCAAACTCACATGATATCACTCCGATTGTTGTCCCTCACTACCACAAGTGGTCCTCGTTATATGGTGTTTAATTTCTCTACCGTTTTCCACCGTTTTCCACTTCCTAATATATATATATATATATATATATATATATATATATATATATATATATATATATATGATTTTAGCTCTATTAGGATTGTTATTTATTATTAGGTTAAAATACTAATTAATTTTAGTGCAAAGTGATTCAAGTCCAAATTTCTTATTCAATAACAAAGACTTTTATAATTTAAATCAACCAGAATCCATGTGCACGCACGCACGTGTGTGTGTGTGTGTGTATATATATATATATATGTATGTATGTATATATGCTAACTCAATTAACCCAATTCTCGAGTAAAATAAGTTGGAGTGATCTCAAATAAATAAGAATAATTTTAGAGATATATTTAATTGCACACTTAATTTCATAATTTATTGAGTTGTATGATTGTGAGTGGTCTATATTTTCTGCTAACTATTGATTGATGCAACCTATCATTTTTCTTTGACTACTCATAGTCACACAAGTCAATAAACCGTAAATTTGACACGGAAATGATTGTGTAAGTATTGTCTAGATAAGTACAGTTGTTATGAGGTATATACAATTGCTATGCAATTGCCGATTTTAAGGTATATTTATGCTGCAGGAGAGACATTTCTGTATTGGTATGGAACGCAGCCGAGGATTTGTATTTCTGACCCTGAGATGGCCAAACAAATACTGTTAAAGAAGTTTGACTTCTACGTCAAACCAGCGCCGAGGCCTTCACTTCAAACACTAGCAGGGAACAAAGGATTATTCTTAAGCCCGGGCTTGGACTGGGTTAAGCACAAAAGGATTATCAATCCCGCCTTCTCACAAGACAAGCTCAAGGTAAGAAACCCAGCCCCTAAACCTTTTTCACTTTTTATTTGCTCATAATCTATCTATGTTTAAAATATTATAATAGGGAAGTAGAAGCTCTAGCTATCTTTGTTTAAATTAAATTTGATTAGGTTCTAATTTTTTCCCAAGTATTATTTTAATTAGTCGCAGACCTACGCAATGCGTGAGAATATATGATAATTTTGAGATGTGATATAATATATAATTTACTGTTTAACTTAATTGTATATAATTTGTTCTTTTGAAGTATTAAACAATTTTTAAAAATAATTTCTATCTCTCTATTATTACAAATATATTAATTTATCATTTTTGGTGTTTTTGTTTGATATTATCCTTTTGATTGAAGTGGTCCATATTCTTCTAAATATTTTTATTATGAATTATATTTTTCTTAATTTCTTTTAGTACAACTAAAATTTTTAAGTTTCCAATTTATTATTTAAAATTTTTATTCTCTCAAAGATATTATCATGATAATAAAAAATTATCATATAATTACAATTGATAATATTCAAATAATTGATATGCACATTTAAATTCATGATAGTCACATGTAGATTGTGTTTTGATATAAACTCAAATTCTCACGTCCAAACTAACTAAGGATTAACTCAAATAAATACCAAACCAAAACTATAAGATCGAGAGAGCTAAAAGACTTGTGATGCGAACTCAAAAAACACATATATAGAATAAAAGATTTGCAAGAAAGAATTATAGAATAGAAGAGTTGCAAGAAAGAATTATATATATATATATATATAGAGAGAGAGAGAGAGAGAGAGAGAGAGAGAGAGAATCACATTTTTTGTGTAGAGAATAACAAATATAGAATAAAAGATGTAAGGACCTAAAAAATCATAAACCAGCTTAAGTATCTCACTGCTTGTCCCTTGACTAAATGTCCGAATACAATATATTTGGTAGAGAGGGTTCAACAACAAAAGTCCCCCTTCCATATCTTCTGGTTCCTATTTATATCATTGGCTCCTATCATCTCAGCCTTACACCTTGCCATCTATCAAGCTTTTCCCCCGACACTTGTCTGTCGGTAATAGAACAAAGTTCTAACTCTGCGTTCCACACTGTTCAGGTCATATCTACATTAATGCAACGGACAAAGTTGGTATTTTCTAATTAATGCGACCAAAAAGGTTGGTGCCAGACATTTAATGCAATCTTCTAAGTTATCCTGCCACATTCAGATATTTGCAATATGTCCCTTATGTCACCAGCGCCCATGCCACTTCATCTTCGGGTATCATCGGGTAAATTTCCTTATTCCTTTATTTCCTCTTGCTCGCTACGTGTCGGCCTCCCCTTCCTCAGGTCCTCGGGTTCCTGGGTCCTCGGCACCTCACAACAGCCCCTTTAACACTTGAGTTATTAACCATAAATTAATAACTAAGTTTTAACTTCGTATACACGCTTCTTACCTATCCCTTTGTTTTCACACGTACAGACGTTTTTTCATTGCCCCATGACCCGCGTCTGGCACCTCGTATCCCACGATGGAGCATTTATGGAGTCTAGCGTTTCTTTTCCCCCGCACGTTCTACGGTTGGATGGGTAATGTACGGCTCAGATTTCGCTCTTATTTATGAGCGGGAAAGTCATTGCCCTTATTTCTTTTACCTCATTATTTCTACTTTCCCACCCCTATAAAAGCAAACCTTCAGGCTGGATGAAGTTCATTTTGGCATTTTGAAGTATTAAAAGAAGAGTGAGCTCTCGAGGACCAATTTTAAGCAATCTTCAGAGGTGTGTTCATTTTCCTTTTGCTTCTTTCTACTTGCTTGCTTTTCTCCTCTTGTCACGGGGGTTAATGGGTAGGTACGCTAAACTAGTTAACACAGATGAGGTGAATGCCGCCTTTAAAAACCGCTATAGAATCCCCGATGACGTAGACATTATGTATTGTGAGGAAGAAGAGATTCCACTCGTATTTCGTCCACCTGAATCCGTTTTGATTCCAATGATTGCGTTTATCGAGGGGGGTATGGAAATTCCTATGGGTAGAGTAACTAGGGATTTCCTAATAAACTATAGGCTTACTCCCTCACAGTGTTCCCCAAATGTCCTTAGAATTTTAGGATGCGTAGACGCCCTTAACCGAAGGATGGGGGCTAATTTGACCTGGCAAGATGTAAATTGGGTGTACAACTGCCAAAAAAGGGATAGGACTAAATATTATATGAAATGTAGATTCCCCTCCATTAGGCTGATTTCTTGCTTACTCGATTCAAGTAAAGGGATGGATGAAGATTACCTTGTCATCTTGGGCCATTGGCATGACGGCTTACACTGCCCTACCCGAGAAGGGGTGCCAGGTAGGGTTCCCGAGGACTGACCTAGTACTTAGGAGTGACCAACTTCCCTTTATGTGTTTTGTATTGCTTAACTTATTCATTCTAACGATTTCATTCCTTATTGCAGACGATTACCATACCGCTCCGAACTTGTCTGCTGTGAACCGTGCTGATCTAAACAGGATTCTTTGGTCAGAAATATTTGTACACAGGGACGGACAACTCCGAGCAGCCCACATCATCCTCGGATACACACCATCCACCAAACGTTTCCAAAGCCCGAAGAACGTAATCAGAGCAAGGGATCTTCGATTAGCTCAGATTGACGTTGCGGCCCCTGGATTCTTATTGCCTACACCTCCGCCTGCAGGAACTCAAGACGCATAGCTTCCTGCCCCACTTGCCGCCCAATTACTTTATCCCCCGGAACAAACTGCCAATCTTGTCCCCGAGGAAAGAGCTGCCACTCCCGAGCCAATTCAACCCGAGGTGACAAAGAAGGACTTTGAAGTGTTCTATCTTGAAGACGCTCCTTCCAGTTCCAACCCCTCAACCAGCATAATGGGTTTTCAAGAGAAAGAGCCCGACTTATTGGCCTTGCTTCAAGCGCACGCAGGCGATTCTTCACCAGCGATGCTGGTCCCTCCTCGTCCAGTTACCCCTGCTGTGACTCGTGCACCTTCTTCGGAAGTTGTGGACAAAAAACGAAAGAGGGGCCAAAGTAGTAAAAATGTGATAGAAATCGAAGAAGGGGAGAGTCTCGACCCTTCTTCTAAAGATACCAGGGCTGGAAAAGCCCTTTCCAAGAAATCTGCTCCTACTGGTTCGTCTAAGGACCCCAGTAGTGAGCCTACACGAAAAGCATCAGCCTGGCGATCCAACTTTACCCTCAGTTCGGGTACTCCTGTTTTGGATGATGCCAACCTGAGGGACCCGAAGAAGGGAAGCTCGAGCCTGGTGGCCGAGTGTTTAAAGAAGGCTCTATGCCTTCCCGAAGACATGGCTGAGTTGCGGTCATTCCGCAAGAGGGAAGTCTTTCTGTCCTTGAAACAGGATTTAGCCAAGGTATTTCCCAAGTCTTTGCACATTCCATTTATGAGCCTTAATTCTTTATTATGACTAACTTTGCTAATTCAAATGTATCACAGGCAGTCCAGGCTTCCTTTATGGCTGAAGAATGGGTTGATCACTCGCTGAACCTTGCCCAAAAAGCTGAGCACAATGCCGAGGCGGCTGTGAGGGCCCAAAAAGAAGCTTAGCAAAACTTAAAAGAGACCCTCACACGCTTATCAGAAGTAGAGAAGGCTCATAAAAACGCTGAGGCTGCCCTGCAAAGCTATGAGTCGCAGGCGAATCTTGCTCTCGAGGCCCAAAAGCAAGCTCAAAGCAGGCTCGCCCTCACTGTTGTTGAGCTTAAACAAGTGCGAGGATTGCTAGCCACCAAGGAGCAGGAGCAGGCCGTTGCTGAGCAGGCAGCGTACGATGCTAGGATGAAAAAGGCGGCTGACAGCTTGACCGCCCAACTCAAAGGGGTCGCTAGAGCGTTTTGTTTGGAGGTATGGGGGCGTGCTCTGGATGCTACCGGGGTAGCCGATGACGCTGAACTCTGAACTTTAGACAACGTTTACTATCCTTCGGCATTACGCTTAGCTCCTGCTCCCCCCATGCCAACAAGTGAACCAGATGCGCCCCTCCTTGCTTCTAACCCGTCTGATGCACCAACAACAAAAAACCCTTCTCCTGCAGCCCAGCCCGTGGAAGAAATAATTGAAAGTGACTTGGCTGAAAAGCCGGCAAAAAAGAAGAAGAAAGATAAAGAATCGGAAAAGAAAAAAGACAAGCAGCCCGTTGCTTAGTTGTATTATTGTTGTTGTCTTTTTCTTCTTCTTTTTTTCTCCTTTTTTTTTTTTACGGATGTAAGAGGCTACATGACTGCCCCATTTTTGTAATGAAATTTTACAAGAGACTAATATTGGCTTTTTTTTGTTACGCATTTATTATCTCCATGTGTTGCCGTTTCACTGTCACTTTTTACGTATCCAGATAGAGGCTTAGATTAATTAAAAATCATGATATATAAAAAATCATGATATCAATTAAAAGGTGTTTATCGTTATACTTGTGATTTTATGAAGCATAGCAGGATTAACTTGGGAACCATAACTTAACTATTTAACTTTTCATAACGTTTGAGAGACGAGGCATGAAACAAACTTAACTTAGCACACGTGAAGTTTGCTTACACTAATACTTAACTGTTTGAGATACACTAGCCTTTACCTTATTAGACTTATGATTCTTGGCTTACTGTCCTAGGAACCAGATAAGAACCAAATGGAACCAGCAAAGAACCAAAATCAGTTTAACACTTGCGTTTTTACAACTGGTTAATTTCTCTTAGACTTGTGGCCCGAGGAGCAGAACAAGAGCTAAGGTCAGTTTAACACTTGTGTTCTTACAAGTGGTTAATTTCTCTTAGACTTGTGGCCCGAGGAGCCGAACAAGAGCTAAGGTCAATTTAACACTTGTGTTTTTACAAGTGGTTAATTTCTCTTAGACTTGTGGCCCAAGGAGCCGAACAAGAGCTAAGGTCAGTTTAACACTTGTGTTTTGATAACTACAAGATTGATACGAATGGAAACTAAGCAACAACATCTTTAGTACAAAAGGAAGTTCTTTTCTTAATAATAATAACGTCGTAAGTTATTTACATTCCAAGGGCGAGGAATCATCCTCCCATCCAGATCTTCTAAACGATAAGCCCCTATACCTGCTACTGAGGTAATTTTATACGGCCCCTCCCAATTAGGTCCCAACTTTCCCCAAGTAGGATTTCTTGCTACCCCAACTACTTTTCTCAGTACCAAATCACCTGGTACCAAGGCCTGGACCTAACTCCCTTGTCGTATGTCTGTTTGAGTTTCTGCTGATAGCTGCCCATCTTCACACTGGCTATTTCTCTTCTTTCCTTAATGGTATTCAAACAATCATACATCCTATCACGATTGCTCGCATTGTCATACTGGTCGGATTTCAGGGTGGGAAAACCCGATTCTAATGGTATTATAGCCTCTATACCATACGTCATTGAAAAGGGTGTCTCGCCTGTCGATCTTCGGGGTGTAGTGCGATAAGCCCATAATACATGAGGCAATTCCTCTACCCAGCATCCTTTAGCATCATCCAATCGTTTCTTCAAACCTGCCAAGATGACTTTGTTTATTTCTTCAACCTGACCATTTCCTTGAGGATAAGCCAGTGTTGAATATCCATTTATTATTCTCATTCCTGCACAGTACCGTTAGTAAGCCTTGCTATCAAATTGAAGCCCGTTATCAGAAATCAAGGTGTGAGGGACTCCGAAGTGAGTTATGATATTTTTCCATATGAATTTCCTTGCATCCACATCCTTAATGTTAGCTAACGGCTCGGCTTCCACCCATTTCGTGAAGTAATCCGTGCCGACAATGAGCCATCTCCTATTACCTACTGCCCGAGGAAAAGGTCCGACGATATCTAAACCCCACTTAGCGAAAGGCCATGGGCTAGACAATGGATTTAAATTACACCCTGGTTGATGAATGTTTGGCGCAAATCTTTGACACTGATCACATTTCTTGGCATACTCTTGAGAGGTTCTCTGCATGCTCGGCCACCAATACCCTTGAGTCATGGCTCTATGAGCTAATGATCTTCCTCCGGTATGGCTCCCACACACCCCTTCATGCAATTCTTCGAACAAAAGTTCCACAGCTTCAGGATGTACGCAAAGCAGATACGGCCCTACATAGGAACGCCTATAGAGCTTCTGCTCCTCTGACAGCCAGTAACGGGGAGCACTTCTTCTTACCTTCTTGGCCATTGTTCCATCTTCAGGTAATTCACCTTGTTGCAAGAAAGCTATGATTGGGTCCATCCAGCTTGGGCCCACATGAATAGTGTGAACCCGTACCGCCGAGACACTTGTCAAGCTAGAGGTCAGTAAATCCTCCACTATGACCATACGTGGTAATTTTGAGCCCAGTGATGTGGCCAACATTGCTAATGAATCAGCATGAGCGTTCTGTCCCCTTGGGACTTGTTGTACTTGGAAGCTTTCAAACAAACTTAACACCCATTTGACTCTTTTGAGGTAGCTCTTCATTCGTTCATCTTTTACCTCAAACGTTCCATTAACTTGCCCTACCACCAGTCTGGAATCACAATATAATCTTACTATCCTTCCTCCCAAGTGTTTAGCCATTTGGGCACCTACTAAGAGAACTTCATATTCAGCCTCATTATTTGTGGCTGAGAATCCCAGCCTCAATGATTTTTCAATGACTAATTTTTCGGGAGAAATTAACACGACCCCAACCCTGGCTCCCTTTCGATTTGATGCCCCATCCGTATAGACTTCCCAGGGAGTGACGTTTTCTAGACCAATGGTCATCATTGTCACCATGGTATCCTCTTGGTTAATCTGACCCTCTGTGAACTCGGCCATGAAATCGGTAATGATTTTCCCTTTAATCGCTGTCCGAGGCATATATTTGACATCATAAGCTCCAAGCTTGGTTCCCCATTTGTCTACATGCCCCGTGTAGTCCGACTTCCTCATAATAGCCTGCAAGGGCAACTGGGTGAGTATTACTACGGTGTGAGTTTGAAAGTAATAGGGCAATTTCCTTGTTGCATGCACCACGACTAGAAGCGCTTTTTCTAAAAGTAGGTATCGCTGTTCTACTTCCTGTAAGGACTTGCTGACATAATATATTGGTTTTTAAACCCCACCATCATTTCGTATCAAGATGAGACTTACATCGTGATCTGTGACGGCTAGATAAGCATATAACACTTCTTCCTTTTCTGGTCTCGATAATATTAGTGGTTTAGCCAAGTATTGCTTTAAATCCTCAAAAGCTAAGTTACATTCATTAGTCCACCGGAAATCTTTCTATTTGTGCAAAAGACGATAAAAGGGGCGGCACCTATCTGCGAACCGGGATATGAACCTATTCAAGGCTGCAACCATACCGGCTAGCTTCTGCACCTCTTTAGGATTCTGAGGAGGATACAAATCCAAGATAGCCTTGATTTGATTGGGATTAACTTCAATTCCCTGATGAGTTATCATGTACCCCACAAACTTTCCCGAGCCCACTCCAAAAGAACACTTCGATGCATTCAAGCGTAACTTGTGCTTTCTTAAAACTGAAAAGGTCTCATGCAAATCCTTCAAATGGTCTTCCATTTTTTTACTTTTAATTACCATGTCATCGATATAAGCTTCCATATTACGCCTCAGCTGCGCATCAAACATTCTGGTCACCATCCGTTGGTAAGTGGATCCTGCGTTCTTAAGACCAAAAGGCATCACTCGGTAATGGTAGTTGCCATTAGGGGCGCGAAAAGCCGTCTTCTCCTGATCATTCAATGACAAAGGGATCTGATGATACCCTTGGAATGCATCCAAGAAGCTCATTCGGGGGTGCCCCACAGTTGTATCCACCAATTGATCGATTCTGGGTATAGGGAAAGGGTCCTTGGGACATGCCTTATTCAAATCTGTAAAATCAATACAGACTCTCCATTTACCATTCTTCTTTTTTACCACGACAGTGTTGGCCAGCCACTCAGGATAAAAAAATCTCCTTGATCGCCCTAGCTTGCTTTAGTTTACTAACCTCCTCTTTAACTGCCTCCGCATGTTCTTGAGATGCACGCCGAGGAGGCTGCTTTCGGGGCGTAGCATGGAGATTAACATTCAAATGGTGGCAAATAAATTCTGGATTCATTCCCGGTACGTCATAAGTCGTCCATGCTAAAACATCAATGTTGTCCTGTAAAAATTGAACCAGCTCCTCCCTTTCCGGTTTCAGTAACTTTGATCCTACTTGAAAATATTTTTCGTCATCTTCCCCTATAAATACCTTGTCTATCTGCTCGGCAGAGCCTCCATCCTCAGCTTCACCGACTTCCCAAGCAATCTCCTTTAATTGCTATGAGGTCTCCAGAACCTCCCCCACCAATGAACCTTGACCTGTTCGAATAGTGGCAGACGTCAGACATTGCCTAGCTACCATTTGGCTGCCATGTAGTACTCCCACACTTCCTCGTATAGGGTATTTCACCATTACGTGTAAAGTAGATGAAACTGTCTCCATTGCATGAAGCCAAGGCTTGGCCAAAATGGCCGTGTACGGGGAGTATGCCATAACAACTATGAAGTTCACCTGCACTTCGGAACCCTCCACCTGCATAGGTAACTTAATCATTCCTCGTGGGATTACCTGCTTCCCATCAAAGCCGACCAACGGATGATCATATTTTTCCAAATCTTCATCTCTCAACTTTAAACCATTAAACAGGTCAGGATACATGATTTCTGCACCACTTCCATCATCCACCAAGACTTGTCTTACATCATATCCCCCAATACGAACCGTTACCACCAAGGCGTCATCGTGGAGTTGATACGTGCCCTCTTTATCCTTATCGGAGAATCCCAATACTGGCGTCGTTAAGAACTTCACTCTTTTATCTGCTTGATTACTTTCCTCCATGACCTCATTCCCACAGCTGTTTTGAACGGTTATGACCCGAGAAGGTTTCCCAAATTCTCCTCTCGGCTGCGCCAAGATGACGTTAATAGTGCCTAGCGATGGCTGAGGGGCCTGACCCCAATATTTCCAAGTGCCTTGCTGTCCCCCTTTCCCATCCGGTTTAGCCAATAAATGATTGATCTTCCCGGCCTTAATCAATTGATTCAGATGATCGCGCAATGTCCGGCAATCCTCCGTGGTGTGTCCCTTATCCTGATGGTAATGGCAGTGGAGGTTTTGATTTCTCATGGATGCATCTCCACTCATTTTGTTGGGTGGCCTAAAATATGGTTCATGCTGAATTTTCTCCAGTATGTGATGCACGGGCTCCTTGAATAATGAATTTATTAGAGGAGTCTCGATGGTCCTCGGGTGGCTTGGAAAGTCTCGTTTAGGCCGAATACCTTGAAATCCCCCTACCCGAAGATCTTTCCTCTCCAGATACCCTTTCATTTTTCCTTTGCTTTGCACCTGGTCTTCTTCTACCCCTTTATACTTACCTATCCGGTCCATGAGTTGACGCATATCTATTGCGGCCTTCATTGTCAAGGACTTCCTTAACCCATGCTCCGTGGGAAGACCTACCTTGAAAGTTCTCACGGCTACATTCTCCATATCTCCATCAATTTCATTATACATTTCCCAATATCGGTCGGAATAGGTTTTGAGTGTTTCGCCTTCCCTCATAGACATAGACAGTAGAGCATCCAAGGGTTTTGGAATCCTAGTACAAGTTATGAACCTTGCTCCAAATGCCCTAGTCAATGCCTCAAAAGACCTCAGAGAACCTTCTGCCAGAGCATCAAACCACCTCATGGCCACAAGTCCCAAACGGGAGGGAAAAACTCTGCACATCAGTGCCTCATTATTCGAATAAACTGCCATCTTTTGACTAAAATGACTAACATGCTCTACAGGGTCAGTCTTCCCGTTGTACATAGTAAAAATGGGTTGAGAAAACCTACGAGGTAGCTTTGCCCTATTTATCCTGGTCACGAAAGGGGATTTGGCGATTTGTCTCAGGGCTTTACCCATTGCATCACTCCCATCATCGTGATATATCCCATCAATACCAGGCATCCTTATCTCCTTCTGCTGCTTTGCCCTAACGCCCGAAGATACGCTGACACGGGTCACACTTCGAGTAGGCTCAAATACTGGGGGTTCATTTCCTCCAAGGTTTGCTTCCGAACTGTCACTGGAAGAACAAGCATGACTCTTACGTCTCCGTTTTCTACTATCCACGCGCTTGCGTAAATAAGCTAACTCAGATTGCACTTGTTGCAATACATCATCGCGAGACATATGCCCCTCAGTTGGTGATCGTTGCTCAGCCCCCTGACCGCTATCATGTGCTTCCGCCACCCCTGAGGTATGTCCCTTCCCTTTTTCATGCTGGAGACCTACAGTTACGTCCCTGCTTCATGAACTTACTGATTCCTCCCCTTCTAGGTACGCCTCAGCCATATACTTCTATATCATGTTGTTGTTCCCACAGACGGCGCCAATTGTAAGGACCTAAAAAATCGTAAACCAGCTTAAGTATCTCACTGCTTGTCCCTTGACTAAAGGTCCGAATACAATATCTTTGGTAGAGAGGGTTCAACAACAAAAGTCCCCCTTCCATATCTTCTGGTTCCTATTTATATCATTGGCTCCTATCATCTCAGCCTTACACCTTGCCATCTATCAAGCTTTCCCCCCGACACTTGTCTGTCGGTAATAGAACAAAGTTATAACACTGCGTTTCGCACTGTTCAGGTCATATCTACATTAATGCAACGGACAAAGTTGATATTTTCTAATTAATGCGGCCAGAAAGGTTGGTGCCGGACATTTAATGCAATCTTCTAAGTTATCCTGCCACATTCAGATATTTGCAATATGTCCCTTATGTCACCAGTGCCCATGCTACTTCATCTTCGAGTATCATCGGGTAAATTTCCTTATTCCTTTATTTCCTCTTGCTTACTACGTGTCGGCCTTCCCTTCCTCGGGTCCTCGGGTTCCTGGGTCCTCGGCACCTCACAAAAGATAATGAGAAGAATTTTCAAAATTAAAGATGTAGCTGTAAACATCGAATTATCAAAACCATGCTATGTAATAGAATAACATAATATTATTATGTAATATATTTATAATAAAATAGGACCACATTTAATAGCCAAAGAAAAAAAAAAAGATAACAGCTTAAAAACACAACCAAATTAGATCAACTTAAAGTAGAGATGCAATATTGAATTAAAAATCCATCAAAAGAATATACATGCACACACATACATACATGAGAGAGAGAGAGAGAGAGAGAGAGAGAGTAATCACTTTTTTTTTATGGGAAAAGAGTTCAAAACAAAAATTTATTACCCTACAGTAGAGATGCAAGAAGGAATTATAAACCCACCTAAAGGAAACCAAAAAAAAAAAAAACTGTGAGAGAGAGAGTTATCATATTCTGGTGTGGGAAATATAGATTGAAGGAGAGACAATAGTTTATTTATACTAAAAAAAATGGAATAAGAGGAGTCATAATAAGAGAAAGATGAATGAATGGAGAAAGAGTATTGGTATTTTACGCTTCAGCTTTTAGATATATATATATATATAGATATATATATATATATATATATATATATATATATATATATATAGAGAGAGAGAGAGAGAGAGAGAGAGAGAGAGAGAGAGAGAGAGAGACTAGTGTGTAATTAACCTCTTGCATATGAATGGGTATAATTAAAAACAATCACCATTACACAGTTCAAATTATACATTTTTTTTAGAATATATTCAAATTATATATGGTATTAACTTGCATCTTTTCTAAACCATACATTTCTAAATTATGTAATGGTTTCTCAAAGATATAACGTGGCACATAATTGGACTCCAATTAAAATCAAATTTAGAATTTAATAGGATTTGGACTCTTCAATTTTTACATTCAACTAACTTGTCACCCCATGCATATGCATGGATACACTTAAAGATATACAATAAGATGCATAATATAAGTTATATATATATATATAATTTAAATATTATTGATAGTCATTTTTATATTTTGTTAACTCTTTAAAAAAAATTTGTAAGGATATTATTAGGTATAAAATGAAAATTATGCATGTTTTTTTAAAATTATTGTGAAACACTTTTTTTTTTACGATTCATTTATTCTAATCTCTTTGGTTTTGGTACTTAATAACTCACTTGGATGAATATTTAGGATGTGGTCCAACATTTGATTCTAAAATTAAGAAATAAAACTTTTTAAGAAAAAATAATTTAAGACACATGGCACAAAATTGAAATTCTAATTTGAAATTTTAATTTGAGTTTCTCTTAGTTTCACCTATTATTACATACTAGCATGTAACTCTGTGCATATGCACAGGTACATTTAAAACCATTCACAATTTTATATATATATATATGATTTGGAATCTAATTAGATCTAGACTCTTCAGTTTTTGCACTCAATAATTCACTTGCCATAAAAATTAAAAAACTAGATGGGGCACATTGCACAAAATTGAATTTGAATTTAGAATATAATTAAATTTAGACTCTTTCATTTTTGCACCTAATAATTCACTTGACAAAAAAAATTAAAAAATTAGATGAGACACATGGCGCAAAATTAGACATGATTTAGAATATAATTGGATCTAGACTCTTCGATTTTTGCACCAAATCATTCACTTGTCAAAAAAATTTAAAAATTAGATGGGGCACATGGTACAAAATTGAACTTTAATTAAAATTCAATTTAGAATCTAATTGAATTTAGACTCTTTTATTTTTGCACCTAATAATTCATTTGACACATAAATTTAAAATTAGATAAGACACGTGGCATAAAATTAGACTTCAATTTAGAATTTAATTGTATTTTCTCTTAACTTCACCTATTATTAATATATATAGATTATAGATTAACACAAAAATTAAAATTATTATATATAGATTATAGATTAACACAAAAATTAAAATTAGATGAGACACGTGGTGCAAAATTGAGAATCCAATTGAAATCTAATTGGATTATCTCTAAGTTTTGATTTTTAATATAGACTTGCTTATAACTCCATGTATATACATGGATACACTTAAAAATATACAATAAGATGCATATTATTATTCTTATATATAATTTAAATACTGTTGATAATCATTCTTATATTTTGGTAGCTCTTTAAAAAGTCTTGTAAGAATATTATTAGGTATAAAATGTAAACTATCCATGTCTTTTTTTTTTATTACTTCTTAATTTTTGTTATTGTGAGCATTTTTTGTGTTTTTTACAATTCATTTATTCTAGATTCTTTAATTTTTGTACTTAATAACTCACTTGGATGAATATTTATGATGTGATTTGATTCCAAAATCAGAATAAACTCTCAAAATAAATAATTTACATTAACTCACATAGAAATTATATATATATATATATATATATATATATATATATATATATATATATATATATATATATATATATATATATATATATATGCATACTAGCTTGTAACCCCTCCATATGTATGGATATACTTAAAAGATATATATCAAGATGCATAATATAATTATTACATATATAATTTTAATATTATTGATAGTCATTCTTCTTCTTCTTTTAAATTGTCCCTTTTAAAGTTTTTTTTTTATATTCATTAATTTTAGAGTCTTTGGTTTTTGTATGCAATAACTCACTTGGATGGATATTTAGGATGTGGTCACATATTTGGCACCAAAATTAAGAAATAAAACTCTCTGAAAATAAATAATTTAGGACACATAGCTCAAAATTAGATTTCAATTGTAGAATCTAATTAGATTTTCTCTTAACTTTACATATATATATATATATATATATATATATATATATATATATATATATATATATATATATATATATGCACTAGTGTGTAATTTCATGCATGCACTGGTACAATTAAAAATAATCACAATTACACAATTCAATTTATAATTTTTTTAGAAGATTCTCAAATTATACATGGTATTAACTTACACATTTTTAAAATTATACATTTCTAAAATATTTAATGGTTTCTCATTATATATATATATATATATATATATATATATATATATATATATATATATATATGATTTAAAATTTAATTGGATTTTAAACTCTTTGGTTTTTACACCCAATAATTCACTTATTTCAAAAATTAAAAATTAGATGGACATGTGACACAAATTTGGACTCTAATTGAAATCCAATTTATTAGCGAATTGAATTTGAAAAATTTGTGAATCAAATTGAAATATAATTGGATTTTCTCTTAACTTTGGTTATTAATATCTACTAACTTGTAACTCCATGTATATGCATACATATACTTAAAATATATACATTAAGATGTATAGAATAATTATTACATATATAATTTAAATATATTGATAGAATGATAGTCATTTTTTTTTTACTCTTTAAAAAGTCTTATAAGAAAATTATTAGGTAGAAAATGTAAATCGTCCATTTTTTTATATTAAAAATTTTGTTCATCAATTCTAAACTCCTTGGTTTTTGTACGCAATAACTCACTTAGATGGATATTATAATGTGATCCCACATTTAACTCCAAATTTAAGAAATATAACTCTCTAAAAATAAATAATTTAGGACACATGGAGCAAAATTAGACTTTAATTGTAGAATCTAATTGGATTTTCTCTAAGCATGACCTATTAATATATATATATATATAGAGAGAGAGAGAGAGAGAGAGAGAGAGAGAGAATGTAAGTCATACTTATGCATAGTAATGATGAATTGTAATGGTACTATTGATATTAGTTTGAGTTATAAATAAATATAGAATATTAGTTCGACCATGACATTTAAAAGTACTAAATTAGTTTTTTTTTTTTTTGCAATTTTCATGATATTGGTTAGGCCAAATTTCACATTACACTACTATTATGTATATAATTTTGAAAATCACTATTGGATATTACATATACAATATCAATTCACAATAATTGTCTATGAAATTCTACTATATACAATACAAAATAAAATAATAAATTGGTCCAATAATATCTCCTAAATTGAATGAGGTTAGGTGTATGAAATCGTTCAGTACAATTACAGTTTATTACATTCAAGATCTTGGCATACAAAATAATTAAATAGAAAAAATATAAAAAATATGTTCATTAGTTTAGAGAAAAAATAATAGCAAAAATCAAAACAATGTAAAAAACGAGGAGCTCAATATAAATAAACCATAAAAAATCTAATCATATATATATATGATTAGATTTTTTATGGTTTATTTATATTGAACTCTTCTTTTTTACATTAAATTAACTCACTTGACACAAAAATTAAAAAAAAAAAAAAAAACTTACATTAGATGAGACACATGATACAAAATTAAACTGAATTTCAATTTTTACACTAAGATATATAAAATTAAACTGGATTTCAATAAGATATATATATATATATATATATATATATATATATATATATATATATATATATATATATATATATATTTGGTTTTACATGTTCTAATCTTTGTGTCAAATTAATGTTTTCTTAAATTAAAACTATCTTTAACCCGGCCATTCTATTAAGCTCATTTTCAACTACTTTCAGCCTATTAATAATTAATTCAAATCTCATTAAAAAAAATTTATAATTAATTAAAGTATAAATTTTAATATAAAAAAACTTGTCATGAACAACTAACTATTATTTTCTAATATAATAATAACTCAATTTTCATAAATTCATTATGTTGCAGTAACAAAAATTATGATGAGAAGTAAAAATTAAGTATATAAATACGTAAAGGAACAACTTTTTCTCCCTTGATCGTAACTTGATTGTAATAACATCAGAATAATTGGGCACCCATAATTTCAATGCTTGGTATAGTTATAGTAAGATTTGATGACGACAATATACACTTACATATTATTTTTATTGTATGAATATATAACACATATAAATAAATAAATAATTCTCTAAATTTCATCCAATTAATCAACAATGTGGTTATTTATAAATTATTGATGTGAATAATTTAAACAAATCACATAACTAATTAAAAAATTCAAGTGACTAAGACATAGTGTTCTAGAAAAAAAAATTCAAATTGGTTTGATGGTAAAAATTTCCACATATACAGTGTTTGGTTTTTCACCCTTTGTATACGACAGGTTATGGTAAAAAGAATGACAGCGTGTACCATATCTATGCTTGATGAGTGGGAAAATCAAGTTGTTGCAGCTGAGGACCATTGTCACAGTGTAGAGATGAATAGAGAATTTAGAGAACTAGCAGCTGATATAATCGCCCAAACTGCCTTTGGCAGTAGCTATGCCCAAGGGCTAGAGGTCTTTGAGGCACAAGAAGAGCTTCAAAAATATTGTGCAGCTGCACATACTGACATTTTCATCCCTGGCAGCCAGTAATTGCTCACTCTTTAACCTTCTTGATCTATCTTTATGATTCAGCATGTTGGGGTTAAACACTTGTATTTCCATGAGTGATGCTAGAGATATATACTATAACCATAAATCTTATAAATTGATTATCACCAGTCCCAAAAGTAAGTTGAACACTCATTTATTATCTTGTCTTAGTGATACCAGTCATAATCAATTTTTAGTCAATTTGTAAGTGTTTTGTAATTAACAACTTTAGCGGTTTCCATATTTCCATGCCAAGTGCTTGACTTTTAATTTCTTCTTCTTTGTAGATATCTTCCTACCCCATTAAATCTTCAAATATGGAAGCTTGACAAAAAGGTGAGAACTTCACTGAAGTGCATCATTAAGAGTAGATTAAATTCCAAAGCTACTGGAAGCTCTTGTGAAGCCGATGATCTACTTGGTTTGATGCTCGAAGCCTCAGAAAGTGATGGGAAACCTAAGTTGAATGTAAATGAAATCATAGAGGAGTGCAAGACATTCTTCTTTGCAGGGCATGAAACCTCCTTCAATTTGCTAACTTGGACTGTGTTCTTGATAAGCTTATATCCTGCATGGCAGGAGAAACTCAGACAAGAGATATTGAAGGAATGTGGGATGGGTATTCCTGATGCAGATATGTTGACGAAGTTAAAATTGGTAAGATACCTAAAAATGTATATTAATTACTTAATTAATTGTAGTGTCCCTATTGTGTCTCGTGAAATTTCATGTCTCGTGTTGTGTTGTGGCCGTGTCCATACCCTTTAAGCATAGTTGTTACAACTTTCAGGTGAATATGGTTTTGCTAGAAGCTTTAAGGCTATATAGCCCGGCGGTAGAATTATTTAGGCAGGCAACAAAAGACATGAAGCTTGGCGATGTAATGATCCCAAAGGGTACATGTATATCAATTCTATTAGCAAAGATTCACATAAGAAAGGAATATTGGGGTGAAGATGCAAACAAGTTCAACCCAATGAGATTCATAAATGGAATTTCCAAAGCTGCAAAACACCCAAATGCTCTACTTGCCTTCTCACTGGGTCCAAGAACTTGCATTGGTCAGAATTTTGCGATGTTGGAAGCGAAATCAGTGATTGCTTTGATTCTTCAAAGGTTTTCTTTATGCCTTTCCCAAGAGTATAAACATGCACCCGTGGAGATTATCACTTTGCAGCCACAACATGGCCTCCCCATAATTGTAAAACCATTGCACTTGTAATTCTTCTCTAAGGCTCGTTTGAGAGTTCATAAGAGAATGAAATAAAATGAAATGTAAGAATAAAATGTATGTAAGTAAGGGAAATAAATAGAAAGGAAATTAATAAAATGGAATTAAATAAATTTGTTTGGATGTTTTAATAAAAAAGTGGAAGCAATGGAAGGTAAGTAACTCCTTTTTTTTTTTTTTTTTTTTTTTGAGAATAGAAAGGTAAGTAACTTTGTTTGGGAGTAACATAAGGAAAAGTATTTTGTATCAAATGATACCATATCATCCGTATCAAAATCTAATAAATGAGAGACATATGTACAAAAATACCTACTCACTAACATGTCTTTTATTTGTTAGTAAGGTAGTTATTTTTTGTTGACATGTCTCATATTTATTAGGTTTTGACACTGCTGACATGGTATCCTTTGATACCAAATACCTTCTTGTAACATAGAGGAAATGAATGAAATCATTTTATGACAATATTATTGTTAGACCCCTATTTTAAAATAATGGGTTAAATATATGAGGGTATTTTTTTAGTATAAAATTCATTAAACTTAATTTCATTCCCTCTAAATCCTGTCAATTTTTTGGGGAATGAAAATTTTGAGGTTCTGAAGAAATAGAGAGGAATGAGAGTTCCCTCCAACCCACTATATTCCCTCTCACTCAAATTCCCAAACAAGATAATTGACTTTCCATTCTCTATACTAAAACTCTCAAATAAGGGAAGGGAAAAATATTCTAAAATTATTTTTTTCATTCATTTTCATTCCATTTCTTTTGGTTCTCCCAAACAAATTGTAAGAATATTTCTTTCAATCCATTATGTGTCAATTCAAAATGGTAACTAATGCATACTTTTAATCACATGAATTTTTGTCTACTACAACTAGTTGGCATTTAGTTCACTTCTACCTAGAAATTTTAATCATCTATTGTGTTAGACCTAATAGGGCTCAAACTATTGGTATTGTAGAAATGATCAGAATCATAACAATTGTGCATTCCCTCACACTAGATTTCATACTCTGTCTCCTAAAGTCGCCCTGATAACTTTACATGTAGTTAGTTCCTTTAGCAAATGGATATGACTCCGACAATTGTGTTTCGTCCTAAAATTACAACTTTTCAAGGAATTTTTCTTTTATGTAATATTTACTTGTGTAACTGATGATGCCAAAATCGTCAACTATGTATGTTTGTCCAGACAGCGTCGAATCCTCGTAACTGAACCTGCAAAATCTGAGATAAAGCTCTCCCTAGGTGGTCACCAGTGTGGTGCCTGCCACAGGGCCTCTAATGATTAAGTCAGTGATGGCCTTTTTCAGGAAATGAGAGAGCTCAGAGTATCAAAATTATGTATGCTAAAGTGTACTTCAGTTGAGTATATGTACTTAGTCCGGTCCTGATGGACTTGTATATATAGCTTCACTGTTTCTAGCCGTTGGGGCTTTAATTGTGCCTTTAGTTCCCCTTTTTCTAACACTTCAGAGCTTATTAATGTAGGTGTTGATGAGCCTCCAATGATATGACAGCTAATTGGTAACTGATTGGGGCATTAAAAGTTCTTATTAATGATTTTCCTGCGTTCGTCCATGTCATGGCAGGGTGGAAAAACTTTCTTAATGAGGTCGTCTGGGCAGGAGAGCTCTTTGATCCCATCAGATGCCCCTCCAAGTTCTGTGGTCGACAGTGCATGTTATGACGACCACCATAAGGTGAAAGGTTTTCTGCCCAGTCACAACTCCTGGTATTACGTTTCGCATTTAATGAGTAGTGGCGGCACTGTACACATCGTGGCCACGTGGCGTGTCTTTATTGGTAGAGTTAATGCCCCACTTGTGTGACCCTCGGGTTTCTCGCCGTTTTTCAATTTTTTGTGCCTAGTTTTTAAACTCCCTTTCTTTTCTCATTTTCTCTCACTTTCACTATTATTACTCTATGCTTCTTCTTCTCCGAGCCATTCTGCCTTGCGACTTTCTCAAGCTCTTCTTTTTCATGGTTGCTTTCTTTGAGGTATGTCTTTCTTTCCACCATTTTTGCTCTCTATTATGTAGATAAGTTGTTTAGACTTCTGATATTCTTTTCTATTTTGGGTTTTGGTGAATTGTACGGGTTTTTGGTTGTTTTGGGTTTTCGGGTTTTGATTAATTGTGTGGGTTTTAGGATTTTTGTCCCCTTCCTTGGTTCTTTGGGTTCCATGGTTAGTAGTTCTGAAGTTAGGATAGATTGCCCCTCAATTTCATTTCTTTTTGCGCGTTTAGGGGCTTCTTTAGGTGCTTCCCATTCCTTCTCCCCCTTAGTCGAAAGCTTTATTCTTTAGGGTAATAGCCTAAGTGTAGTGTTGGCTGACTTGTTCCCCTTACTGCGTCAGTCCGTAGATTGGTTCTAGAATCTAGCTGGTGAACGAAGAGCGATGTCAGATGTGAGATCTAGTGAGCTCAAGTGAGCCCAAGATGGGGTTGTCGTCTAGCGATGATCCTGTGGAGGTGGAAGAGGACGATGCCGCTTCTGTCTCACAACAAATTAAGGCTTTTCATGCTCTCGAGGAGGCGTGTGGCCTGGACGCGAAATGCTTTCTAGGTTTAGGGAGAGATTCCAGTTTCTTGAGAGGATTAGGGTTCATCTTCCCTATGAGGAGGAACAAGCTTGCCATTTTTTGCCTGGGGAGGTATGCTTCTATGAGGCTGCTTTCTTGAGCGGGCTTAGATTCCCCATCCACCCTTTTATTA
The DNA here is from genome assembly GCF_040712315.1 of Castanea sativa. NCBI lineage: Eukaryota > Viridiplantae > Streptophyta > Magnoliopsida > Fagales > Fagaceae > Castanea > Castanea sativa. The sequence goes on from NC_134022.1 coordinate 31,860,244, forward strand.
TGGAGCTTTTAGGCCATTTCAATATTGTTCTCGGGCAACTTATGCTTAACTCGTGGAGGATAGTGGTCAGTTGTTTGGAAATATGGCTAGTCATCATTGAAGGAGATATGATTAAGGTGGAGGAGCTTGCTTATTTGTACCATTTAAAGGAGTCCAAGGAACATGGGTACTATGAGCTAGTGCCTTGGGAAAGGAGGACTAGGATCGTCAGGGACCTGCTCTCATCGTTCAGATATTGGAAATCCCGATTCTTTTTTGTGTCTGGGATGAATGGGAGACTCCCTCTGATGAGGTTTGGGGTGATCTCCCTAGGTTGCTCCGTCGGTGGAGAACCCCGAGTCTAAGTGTGTCGTCTTTTTAGCTATTCCTTCGCCTTTATTTTATTTGCATATATCTTGTCATGACTAATCTTATTGTTTACTTTCGTGCATTTAAGAAATAACCCAAACTCAAGAGTAGGTACAGGCAATGCATTGAGGCAGCTATTGAGTATGCTAAAATGATCGACGATCTAGTTGATCCCCATACCCTTGCTCTGCATTGCCTTGACCCAGACCCGTCCGCTTACGTCCTGCGTACCATCGAGATTGAGGAGAAGAAGAGTAAGTATTTAGTTCGTCATTGTTTTTGCTCTTTTTTTTTTTAACAAGTGTTTCCTTTTTGCAGAGATGATGACTAAATTCAACCAGGAGATGCATGTGAAAATGAGGTCTAAAAGAACGAGCCTCTGTCCAATCTAGAGAAGAGGACAGTGCATGTCGTGGAGAAGGGGGTCTCTATCACTCCAGCTACCCCCGGTACTAAAATGACGAGAACAGCCTCCCCAGTTACTTCGATTGAGGAGATTAATCCCATCCACAAGAAACCGCGTGTGGTAGACAAGAGGAAGGAGAAGGCTAACTCTCGCTCGTCCAGCGTTTAGGACGATACTAGCCTTGCGCTGGCGAGGGCTTGGGAGGTATTCACTTTCGAGGAGATGGGGGTTTTTTCTGGCACTCCTTCTAATGAGGTTGTGGGTCAGCACGTCCATAAACTCGTCCAGGTATCGTACTTGTGTAATTTCTCCCTTTTGTTTTTCTTCTTTTTGTGTCATTCTGAAGGTTGGGTTTTTTTTTCTTTTTTTTTTTAGGTGCTGGGGGAGAGTCTTCACCTCGCTTCAGAGTTCCTTACCCACGAAGCAAAGGTCACGTCGACAACGTCCAGGAGGCTTTGGAGGCTGAGAAGTCTAAGTTGAAGAAGGATCTTATCTCTATCATGGACAAGGCCAACATCGTCAAGGAGAAAGTCAAGGTCCTAGGGGACGATCTCAGAGCAGAGAGGAAGCTAACCCTAGAGAAGGATGAGCAACTTCAGGCTTCAAAGGAGAAATTAGAGACTATTACGGCCAAGGCTGTTGAAGTTTTCCAGCAAACTGAGGAGTACAACACTGTGCTTTTCAGTTGGTACTACAAGGGCTTTTAATTCCTCTGTCAGTACCTGGTCAAGCATCCCTCTAGAGTGGACCTAGAGAGCCTGGACCTGGAAGAGGTAGACTGGGAGATGACGGTAGACAAGGCCTCCCAATCTGCAGATCCTGCTGGTGATACCCCTAAAGATGCCAATCCTCCTCCTGCTAGTGATGACGCAACCATAGCCTAATCTTGATGATATATGTATTTCTTTTGTTTGCCTACCTTTGTTTTTTTGGGTGCCCAGTGTATTTTTTTGGGCCTTTTGATTTTACTTTCGGAACAATATTCTAATTCAAGAACAATGCCTAGTGTTTTTGGGCTTTTCATTCTATTGATTATTCAATGTTTACCTGTTTACTTTCTTGTATCGCCGTGTATGTCACTTTTTTAATTGCTTCGTCACTTTCTTTAGCCACACATTTTTTTAAGCGTCAGTAACTTACATCCGTCTAGGCGGAATCTTGCTACTTTGACAATTTTTGGTGGCTTACACCCATTGAAGGGATCTTGTCACTTTTAGATTCGTCAGTAACTTACATCCGTCTAGGCGGAATCTTGTTATTTTGACAATTTTTGATGACTTACACCCATTGGAGGGATCTTGTCACTATTAGATTCATCAATAACTTACTCTAGGCGGAATCTTATTACTTAGACAATTTTTCTTCTCTCTCATCTTTTTTTTTTTTTTTTTTTTGCTTTACACCCGTCATGCTGGTTAAATAATTCTTTTATTGCTTTATTTCAAACAAATACAATCATCTATTACATTTAGTGATGGTATCGTTTCAAATGCTTGATATTCCATGGTCGCGACAGTCTCCTCCCGTCCAACGTTTCTAGGTGATAGCTGCCTTGCTTGGAATAATGGGTAACTCTGTAGGGCCCTTCCCAGGTTGGGCCAAGCTTTCCTTGTGTTGGGTTCTTAGTAGCAGGTGTGACCTTGCACAGGATGAGATCTCTGATTTTAAGTCGTCTGAGCTTCACTCTCTTGTTGTAGTACTCGAACATCTTCTGCTGGTACTCTGCCATCTTGCGAGATGCTTCATCTCTAGCTTCATCCAAGCAGTCCAAGTTAACTCTTAGTTGATCGTCGTTGTTGCTTGCGTGGAAGCTTTCTCGCCTCAAGCTAGTGACTTCCACTTCGACTGGGATTACTGCTTTGGTGTTATAAGTGAGATTGAAGGGGGTCTCTCCTGTCGAGGTTTTCGTTGTTGTCCTGTATGCCCACAAAATGTTGGGCAATTCTTCTGGCCATGCGCCCTTTGCCTTGTCCAATCTAGCCTTGATAATCTTGAGTAGGGTTCGGTTTGACACTTCCGTCTGGCCATTAGCTTGGGGGTGACTAGGCGATGAGAATTGGTCCTTGATTCTCAACCTTGACCAGAAGTCGTTGAAACCTTGGTTGTCAAACTGGCACCCATTGTCTGATATGATCGTCTGTGGTATCCCAAACCGACAAATTATGTTCTTCCATACGAAGTTTTGGAACTTTGCCTCTGTTATGGTTGCTAGTGCTTCTGCTTCAACCCATTTCGTGAAATAATCAATGGCAACTAGTAGGAATTTTACCTGTATTTTACCTTGAGGCAACAGGCCGACGATGTCAAGCCTTCATTGGGTGAACGGCCATAGGGAGGTTATTGTCATAAGTCTCTCAGATGGGAGGCATTGAACATTCCTAAACCTTTGGCATTTGTAGCACTTCTTGATGAACTCCTTCGCGTCCCTCTACAAGGTGGGCCAGAAGTAGCCCATTCGAATAACTTTGCTAATCAGGGATCTCGGGACTGCACGGCCTCCGCAAATTCCTTTATGGATCTCTTCTAGTATATACTATACTTAGCTTCCTCCTCGTTGACATACTTCAGGTAGGGCATGGAGAAGCCTCTCTTATACAAGGTGCCATTTAGGATCGTGAATCTCGCAGCCCTCTTCCTAACCTTCCTGGCCTCTTCGTGGTCCTATGGAAGCCATCCGTCCCAAAGGAAGGACAAGATCGGGGTCATCCAGTTGTTTTCATTCTAGATTGCAAAGGTGGGGACATCTTCGATGCTGGGACGTGCTTGGACTTCAATCTTCAGGTCTATATCAGTTGGTCCTGCCTCTGATGACGACCATTTCGCCAGCTCGTTCACCTGATCAAACTCTTGCGTCAAAAGTTTCGTCTACCTCAAGTATTTTTGCATTCTATCCTCCTTTGCTTCGAACTCTCCATTTATCTGCCCTACAAAGAGATTTGAATCGCTCTGGATCTCTCTGGAGGAGCAAGTTTTTGATTCCTAGTGCCATCCTGACCTTTAGTCCCATCAGTATCCCTTTGTATTCAGCTTCATAGTTGGTGGTCAAGAATGTTAGCTAGAGCGTTTCTCCCTCTGGGGTGATGATTATGACCCCTACTCCGCCCCTCTTTTTGACTGATGAACTATCAATCTGAATCGTCCATCTTTCCAGATCGTCTATAACTCTCTCCTCGTTAGGGATTGTGAATTCGGCAATGAAATCCGCCAATGCATGTGCCTTGATGGCTTTCTTGGGGTGGTATTCAATGTCAAATTGGCTGAGCTCGATAGCCCACTGGATCATCTTTCCTATAGCCTCAAGCTTGTTCATTGACTTTTTATAGGTTGGTCCGTCATCACTAAGATAAGATTCGCCTAGATGTAGGGGCACAGCTTGCGTGAGGCTACAATAAAAGTGAAAGCAATCTTCTTTATGCGTGGAAACTTGGCTTCTGCCCCTTGGAAGGCCTAGCTGACATAATAAACTAGGAGCTGCCTTCCATCCTCTTCTCGAATCAAGGCAGCGCTTACAGCAGTGGCTGACACTGCCAAGTACAAATACTTACTTTCTCCCTCTTTGGATGGGCTTAGGAGGGGTGGATTTCTCAGGTAGCACTTGAGTTCCTAGAAAGCTGTTTCACACTCGTTTGTCCACTTGAAGGCTTGCTTCAGAGTTTTGAAGAAGGGTAGGCATTAGGTCGTCGCTTTCGAGACGAACCTGTTGATTGCTGCTATCCTACCCGTGAGCTTCTGAACTTCCTTCACGGTCCTGGGAGACTTCATTTCTAGTATAGCTCATACCTTTTCTGGGTTCACCTCTATTCCCCTCTAGGACACCATAAACCCTAAGAACTTCCCTGACTCTACCTCAAAGTTGCATTTATTAGGGTTTAACTTCATCTGATACTGCCTGAGTGTTGTGAACGACTTTTGGAGATCGTCCAGGTGAGCAGACGCTTCTTTGCTCTTGACAAGCATGTCGTCCAAGTACACCTCTAGGTGAGTAGACGCTTCATCTGATACTGCTGACTGAACATTTTGTTCACTAACCTCTAGTAGGATGCTCCTGCATTTTTCAGGCCGAAGGGCATCACCTTGTAGCAGTAAAGTCCCTGGCTTGTGATGAATGCAGTTTTCTCTTGATCTTCTTCTGCCATTTTTATCTGGTTGTACCCCAGAACGCATCCATAAAGGTCAGGAGCTTATGCTCTGCTGTGGAATCTACAAACTAGTCTATTCTTGGTAGGGGGAAGCAGTCCTTTGGGCAGGCCTTGTTTAGGTCTGTGAAGTCCATGCACATCTTCCATTTCCCATTTACTTTATTTACCAGGACAACATTGGCCAACAAGTCCGGGTAGTAGACCTCGCGGATGAAGCCCACTGTCAGTAGTTTGTTTACCTCGTCTGTAATAGCCTTGTTCCTTTCTTGAGCGAACACTTGTCATCTCTGCTGTACGAGCTTTTTCTTGGGGTCAACATTCAGCTTGTGCTTGATGATCTTTGTGGATATGCCTAGCATGTCCACGTGACTCCAAGCAAAGATGTCCAGGTTCTTCTTAAGAAATTGGACCAGTTTCTTCTTCATGTCTACGCTCATAATCGTCCCCACTCTTGTGGTCTTCATTGGTTCTCTGTTCACCAGCTCCACGGTCTCTAGGGCTTCCACCTTCTCTTCTTCTTTCTCTTCGATCATCCACGTATGGTTTTCCTTTGTGGCCAACACTGCCTGGTAGCATTCCCTGGCCAGTACTTGATCCCCTTTCACTTCACCTACACCATTTTCCGTTGAAAATTTTACCTTCAAGCAATACGTGGACGTGGCCTCCCAATAATCACATTGTATGAAGATGGCCAATCTACCATAAGGAAGTCCAGCTGACGAGTCAATTGTTGCGGATAAGTCCCCACTGTGACCATCAATGTCACTATGCCTTTGAGGTATACCCTATCCCCACTGAAGTTGACGAGAAGGGACTCGAAAGGGCGTAGCCTGCCTAGATCTAACTTTAGCTGCTAGAAGGCGGAGAGATAGATGATGTTTGCGGAGCTGCCATTATCTATAAGGATTCTCATGGTGTTGATCCCTTCTATCGTTAGCATTATGACCAAGGGGTCGTCATGCGGCTGCTTCACTCCTCTAGCGTCTTTTTCGGAGAAAAACATGTCCCCATCCGTTCGCCTATGCTTCAAGGGTGATGTCCAATGAATGTTGTTCACTTGCCTTTGATATGATTTCTTGAGAGATCTGAACGACCCTCCTGTCGATGGTCCTCCTGTGATCGTCTTTATCTCCCCGATCATACTGGGTGGTCGTTGAGACACGTGATCTTCGTCTCTTAAAGAGGCTTCATGTTTATCCTTGTCTTCATCCCTAGATCTGCTGGGTTCCCCTTCCTTCACAAACCTCTGCAACTTCCCTTTTCGTATGAGTTCCTCGATCTGCTCCTTCAAGTCCCTGCAGTCTTCTATGTAATGGCCGTGATCCTCGTGGAAACGGCAATATTTCTTCTTGTCACGTACATTAGGTGATGAGTGGCCATTTGAGATAATGCTTGTCTTTAATCTGCGTTAAGATTTTGTCAGCGAGCATAACTAAAGGAGTGAATTTTATCATTTGAGGAGCTTTGTTGCCTTTCTTTTTACTCTCGTCGTTATTCTAATGATCTGAACGCTCCCTTTTTCGCCCTCTCCGATCGTCTTTCTTCCTTCCTTTGTTGTTGGACTTCTCCACGTCTTTTATTACTGCTAGGGCATCTTCAACGTTCATGTATTTCTGTGCCTTCAGGAGCATCTCTGCCATTGTCTTTGGGGGATTCTTCGCGAGTGAGACCACGAACTCCCTGGATTCTAACCCAGCTTTAAAAGTTGTTAACTGCACCTTATCATCAGCCTCGTCGACCTCTAAAGTTTCTTAGGTGATATGTTTCACGTACGACCTCAGGGTCTCCTTTTCTCCTTGTCTGATGGTGAGTAAGTGATCTGCTAGCCTTTTTGGGCGCTATTCCCCAACGAAGTGACATATGAAGGAATTGCCAAGCTGCTCGAAGTTATTGATGGACAATGCTGGTAACTTCGTGAACCTCTCCCTAACAGCTCCCTTGAGAGTGGTGGCGAAGGAGTGGCACAGTATCTCGTCTAGAAGTGTTGAGGTGGTTTAGGGGGCCTTTCAATCCATCAAACGGCTCAAGCTGAGGTAGGCGGAATTTGGACAGCACCGGGCATTCTAGGACTGCCGTTGTGAAGGGTGAATCCGTCGTCTTGACCATCCTATCCAGACTTCGATTTGTTTTCCCCTTTATAGCATTCCTTAGCTCGTCCATCTCTTTCCTCATTTCTCAAAGAAGATCCGAGCTCAGTCCTTCTAGAGTAGACGCTCGCCAGCGGTCACCTCCTTCAACTGTCTCCCTCATCGTCTCGGTAAGTCCCGGAAAAGTTGTCCTCCTGGTGAAGTCTCAGCCTCATTTTTTGGTTTTGTCTGGTAAGTTCTTCTACACTAGCTGTAAGTGCTTGGGTTTGTAGAGCCAGTGCTACAGGATCTTGGTTGGACTCTATCTAAACTTAGAAATTGACTCAAACTATACTTTCGAACCTTAGTGTGAAAATGTCGTTTCCCACAGACAGCGCCAAGCTGATGATGCCAAAATCGTTAGCTACGTATGTTCGTCCAGGCAGTGTCGAATCCTCGTCACTGAACTTGCAAAATCTGAGATAAAGCTCTCCTCAAGTGGTCACCGGTGTGGTGTCTGTCACATGGCCTCCAATGATTAAGTCAATGATGAAAACTTTTCAGGAAATGAGGAAGCTCAGAGTATCAAAATTATGTATGCTAGAGTGTACTTCAGTTGAGTATATGTACCTGGTCTGGTCCTGATGGACTTGTATATATAGTTTCATTGTTTATAGCCGTTGGGGCTTAAATTGTGGCTTTAGTGCCCCTTTTTGTAACACTTCAGAGCCTATTAATGTAGGTGTTGATGAGCCTCCAATGGTATGACAACTAATTGGTAACTGATCAGGGCATTAAAACTTCTTATTAATGATTTGTTTGCGTTCGTCCATGTCATGGCAGGGTAGACGAACTTTCTTAATGAGGTCGTCGGGGTAGGAGAGCTCGTCGGTCCCATCAATAACCACATTCACATGGGTGTGAGCATCAAAATTGTGTAATAGTTGCATGTAATATCGGTTCCTTCAAGAAGGTATCTTCATGAAATGGCGTAAGAGTGTTCATAAATAGACCCCAGGTCTTCAAGCTAATTCATCTTTGTCATCTCTCATTTGAAGAAAAACAGAATATATATGCTTTAAAGTCAATTCCATATATTTTAAGTGTTAAGGCAATAAAATTATCATAAATTTTTTGGAATTTTTATAAAGGGAAATGAGACCATTTTCTAATGGGCCATAAGCTTAGACCTTGGGCCGATCCTAATATGATTTTCACCTTCCCCAGACTTCCATTTTTTTTGGTACCATTTGTAATAAGTGAGAGTTTTGCATAATTTTTCCATAACCGTTTAGTGAACCAGAATCTTGTGGTGGGTATTGGAAAAAGTTTAGCTTTAAACTAAATTGAAGTTATCTTCCTCCAACCTACTATACGATAAATGAAAAAAATCATCCATGTGTAATTTTAATCATATGACATATTTAATGAGTCATATAACTTATTTAAATAATATATATATATATAGTCATATTAATTGTCATATAGTTGGTTGAAAGAGATAATTTCAAATTGGTTTGGAGCTAAACTTTGTGTATGTGATGATATGCAAAAGTCCGTAAGCCATTAAAATGTTGCCTTACTGTTTTAGAGTTACTTTGAGACCAACTACAAGTTTGGGATGGGTGGGGAGAGGTGGGTTATACTGCCAATCGTCAAAAAAAAAAAAAAAAAAAAAAAAAAAAAAAAAAAAAAAAAAAAAAAAAAAAAAAAAAAAAAAAAAACTACAAGTCTGGGACCAACAGTACGTCAAGATAACTAGCAGATCCAACATGATCTAAATTGGGTACAAGGATCGAGTTATGATCCTAAATCGGTTTATAGGTCAAGGTATAACCCAATTCATTCTATGGATCACCAAGGGGGCCTATGTTTCAAGCATGGTTAAAAATGAAGTGAATAAGATTTTTTTTTTTTTTTTTTGAGGAAAATTTAGATGGGCCCAACAACAATTTTATATGTCCCATCTGATAAAAAGTCTTTATAAACTTTGGCCCAAAAATTTTAATTTTGATGACCCATGAAACAAATGAAATGAAACTATAAGTTCGTTAATAACCAATTAATGCTCGTTGGATTGTATAAAATAGAGCGTAAGAACATCAAGCTTCTGAGCAGAAGCCCTAATTTTGCACCAGCGGTATTTTAAATTCTGTTTGTGCGAATGACATATCAAAACTTTTTTTTTTTTTTTTTTTTTGAGAGAGCAAAACTTTTTTATATTTAAGTCTAGATATTATTAAATTTTTAGTTTAAAAACTTATACTTGACCCCTCAAATTAAAATTTAGTCTCCTAAAAAAATTAAAAATTAAAGTGGTCACCCATCCCATGTATGTGTTTGGTGATCCCCTTCCAAAACAAAAACACAATCTCTTTTTACCAGGGAAACAAATACAAAATTGTTATGAAGATTCAAAAACCTTCACCCCCAAAAACGCATATGACATATTAAAATTATGTTTCGCGTGACATTTTGGTAGATGGTTTAGTTGGAATCAAAAATTAAAAGTTTGGGATTTCGAGATTTGGGTGTTGTTATGCTATCTAGCTCCACTTAAAGGATTGTTTTGATTTTTTTTTTTTTTTTCTATTAACTAGATGACTTTACAGTTGAGCATCATTATTGCTTATATATTTTTTAATGCTATAATAAATTCTCAATTACAATAACTAAATAATCAGTTTAATATTCACTAAAAGAAAATTCATCAATTTAGTAAATATATAATGGATTTCTTATTCTTTCTATTTGTTTTTTGAGAAATATGGATTTCTTATCCTTAACTATATATTCTCTATATCTTCAAAAGACAAAAGAATCTTTTTTAAATTGATAATATTTTTGTTGGTAACCAAATTTTACTTGCAAAAATTCACATATTATGAAAAATTACTGTTGAAAATGGAACCTCACCATAAAGCCTAAAATGGTTTGACATTTGGAATTTAGAAATTTTTAAAATTTGTTTAAAATATGGTTGTACCGAATATTTTCAATTATGAATATTATCAAAATTAGATTTTGCAACAAAATGAAAGATGATATTCTAAAGGACTTATGATTTTGTATATTAAAAGAGAAATTTTTTCAAAATTCAATTAAAATTAATTATAAATGATTTTCAAAATTTAAAAGAACTTTTTGATATATCATAAATGATTTAGTTAAAATGTATAAAAAAATAATTATTTGTGTCTTTTATTGTGTTTATATTATATTTTATTAATACCAAATAGATACTAATTATATTTTTTATTGTATTAATTTAATAATTTGAATTTTAGTAAATTTCTTATTTTTGAATAATCATTTTTGTTCTTTCATATATTGATTCCCAAAATAAAATTCTTGATTCCGCCGTGATATGGACAATGGGATGAGACATCCAATAAATTTGAGACTTGCCAAGTGATTGGCTGAATTTTTTTTTTTTTTTTTTGGTAAAATAATTTTGTAATTCGAGACCATTAATATACGACATCCATATTTTTTTCTTCTATCCAACAACAACTTATTTCTTTTGTTTTAGGCCACAAAAAGGGTTGGCAAAAGCACTATTACGAATAATACATTTTGGCAGCGAACCAGTATTACTGTACTTTAATACTTCTTGAATCCGATTAGATGGAGCATAATTTGTTAAACCTAGTACAAGTCAAAAAAGTTGCTACCGACTTCAATAGCTGTGGTTTTGTGTGGCTCATTGCAAACCACGGGCCACCTCAACACTTTTCTTCTTTGTTTTGTTTTGTTTTGTATTTTTTGGTGAAATGAAAATGCATTAAAGGAGATAAAGGATTACAAAGTCTAGACTACAGAACACTCCAAACATCAGCAATAAACTGTAACAAAATACTTGAAAGAGGAGTAGAGTACAAAATAAAGCTATCGCTAGAAAAGTTTCATTCCTTCACCAAAAGGTCTGTGTATTGAATATCTCATTTTTCTTCTTTGTTTGGATATCTCACTTCTGAAATTGCTTTCGCTAAGTTTTGTATATATTGTGGGGTACTAGAATTTCGAGTAAGGCAATTACGCCACGTGTTATAGCATGGCCGAGAAGGGCAGTTGATGCGCCGAGGAGTCCACTTTCTAGGATTCTATGATCACGTCATCAACATGTCATCAAGGGAAGCCTTATCGTGTGAAAAGAGTTTTGGGAAGGGGACTAGCCCTGACGTGATTGAAGAGCTGGAGGCTGCCACCACATTCAATGTATCCTACCAAACCTCCTGGCCGCATTTATGTGGAGAAGACTCTTAAACAATGCTACCTTTATTACCGCATCTCACAAGGGTATAAGGAAGATGATTGATGGGACTAGCACTTGAGTGGTGGCCTGCGTGGTCAACAAATGGAAGGCCAGGATCATCCAAATGGGCCTATATAAGGTAGAAGGTCCCCCGAAGACAAGGGTATCAGGAAAACAACAAAGAAAAACATTGTAGCACAAATAAAGGAAATTGTAAACAAGTCTGATAGTGATATATTGAAGAACAAAACCTCCTCGGACTTATCCAAGGAGAATTATCCTTTTCAATACAGTAATTGCCTTCTATTTTTCCTTGTCTCTTTGTTATTTTGGGCTCATGGTAAGCACTATTTCATCCATGAAAGCCTAGTTTCGGAGCCCACTCTCTAAAAAATTTATTGTTTTGGACTATTTGGGCTTAGGTCCTTCATTCGTTTGGGCTCGAGAGCCGAAACCAGTCCTTATATATATATATATATATATATATATATATATATATATATATATAGTTCAATAGTGAAAAAATAAAGATGTATCGTTTGAATTACAAATACATGAGACAACACAAAAAATGTCATTATCACTTAAACCTCATTAACACCATTAAACCATTGAGGATCAACCAGGAAGGATATTGGTCAAAATCTAGTAAGAGACTGTTGTATGCAATGATTTGTGCCTCTATCTAGCGAATACTTCAATCTAGCTATGTATTCCTCTACAACATTAAAACCCAGTAAGATAATTGTGCTAAATTTACGCATTGTACCTCGTTTCTTTTTTCTATTGGGGAAGATATTGTCACCTCCAAATTTCCTATTATTTAAGTGTCAAGTTTTCACGCCCTAATATCAATTTCTTTTTCTCCTAATGTGCAAGCCACAAGCAATGCACATTCTTTATATTCCGCACCAGTGGATTTGTTCTTGCAAGAGGTATTGACATGGTGTCAATGGTTTAGGAATATGTGACAAAGCAAAAGGTGATTTTGTCCTTTAATAACTAGCTAAAGAGCTTTTGAGGGGTTTGCATTAATGGCCTAGCCAAATTAAACTCTCCGTGTTGCTCCAACCAGTAAAATCTGAAACTGTATGAGCTATGGCAAAGAAATACTCTGTTTTTGTTCTAAGACTAACTTTTTGACACAACAAAAGCTTGGTAAATTATATTGTATGCATTGCTACTTCGTGTTTTTTCTTTAAATTCTACAAAAGAATTAGAGCATTTGTGACATATAGTGCAAAAGTTTTTGACTATTTTAGTATAAGAACTTTTTTTTACACAATAATTTTTCAAGAATACTCATATCAGATTATATATTTTAAACTCTATTTCATTAAGGATAAAATTTAGTTACAAAATTGGTTGTAGCTTATGCCTACAAACTCACTCAATAAAATAAATATTACTACATATTTTAAAAATCTAATCGTTATATTGCATCTGCATGTTCTTTAGACTCCTAATACACATGTCAAAATTTTTGTCAAACAGATATTATTTACTATATAATCTATAAGTTTATATTTTATGCATAATTTTAAATTACAAAAACTTGCAATTTAAAAATTTTATTGATGACATAATTGTTGATTTTTAATTTTCTTGAAATTTTGCAAATATGGAGGATATAAGAAGAATAAATAATCTAATAGTGAATTTGTCAAAATTCATCTCCTAGAAAAAAATATTGAGTAAGGTTGTAGTCTAAAGTTACAATCAATTTTATAGCTAAATTTTGTCTATTCATTAAAATATCAATTTTCTTTTTTAATAATTGTTTTTTCTCTTCACATGCAACAATTATCATCCTCTCTCTTTCTTTATTCTTGAGATACTAAGAGAAATAATAAAAAACTAAATTCTATTTTATAAAGGATAAGGACACCATGGCAGATCAAACAGATTTCTGGCTTCCCCCATGAAGTATGTTTGCATCCATAAATATATATATATTGATGCTGGCAGGATGGGGCGTACGTGAATCGTGATTAAGAAATGCATAGGAAAATGGATCAGCTCCTATAATTATATATAAGGCAATACAGGAAAATCTCCTTACTAAATGCCAGGCAAATTTGCTGAATAGTAGCATTTCGAGAAATCCACCAATTAATTTACAGAAATGCATTTCATAGTTAAACCAAGTAGCCAAACAATAGTAGTGTCTCTTTGTATTTGGATGGAGGAATATCCTCCCTTAAACGCTTTATGCATCCGTTAGGTTTAGCGGATCTAAACGCTTTGTAATTTTTTTTTCCAATTATCAATAAAATTATCATCTTTTATAATAATAAAAAAGTGCCATTTTTTTTTTTCACCACTGAATTATAAATAATATCATAAGACTTCATTTTTTTTTCTAAGTACAGTTATACTTCTAGAAATTATATTTTGAAAAAAAAAATATTTGGGCCCCAATCATTTATGCAACTGATTAATTTAATTAACTTAACAATTAATTCCACATAGATAATGCAAAAAGATATCTTAGAGCATTTACATCAGTCTTGGTACAATTTTAGTCAAAGTTAATCTAAAAAGCTATTTTAACTAATTCATCTATAATTAAATACTCCTATATTAGGCTCAATACACTACAACAAAGTGTAATTATTTCAACCCTTTTTTATCGAGGGTTTACTAAAATCTGTCGATACAACCTATAAATAAAAATGCGGAGGGTTTTATTATTAAACTTTATTTCAAATGTTATTTGGTCCCTCAAAATAAGTTAAAGCACCCACGAAATAAATGTGAAAAAAAAAAATGCGCCAGTTTTTTCAGCCCACAACCCTTGGTAAAATGTTACAAATTTTTTAGCCCTTGAAAAAAGCCCACACCAGAATTTTCATCCCTTACAAGAAGCCCACAACGAAATTTAAAACTATAGCCCAACGTAACTAACAAACACATAGAGCTCTTATCACTCTCAGAGCATAGAAATCTCACAGAGCATGGAAATCTCATAGCTCGACGATCATGGAAATCTCATAGCTCGATGATCATCGATTTGGTACTTATCGCATAGCTCCGATTAGGTACAAGTTCATCTCAGTTTTGTGACTCTTCATCTCTCTACCGATTTAGATGATCACCGTTTCTCAGCTCCGATTAGGTACGAATCACAAACCCTAATTTCGTCTTTGATTTTTTTTTTTTTTTTTTACCCACGCTTTTTCATCGATTTCCTCATTATTTTCGTTTCACATTTCTCAGAAAACTGAGCTCATCATCGATTTCCCTATTTCGATTTCTAATTGTTCGACTTTTGCGATCTCATTATTCGATTTCAAATCATAATCTCTGTTTCCTTTACAGTTTTCATACAAATATTGATTGAGTTTTTTATTTTTTGATTGTGAGTACAGGCACAATGAGATTGCAAGGCTCAATCCAAGGGATTGCTAGTATTGGTTGTGTGGGAAATGTGCTTTTAGACACTTTGTAAGCCTTGATTTATTTCCTAATATAATTTGCACATTCAAATTTAGTTTTCTTTCTCTCCGTGTGTGTTTATTTCAATCTGCATCGTCCAACTTGTTGGCTTTGGTGGGTGAGTGTTGACTTTGAACTGTACGGATCTACTGGGTATCATTGTTAGCTATTGGAAATTTGTGAATAGTAGTGCTTAAAGCTTACTTGAGTTTATAGTGAAATAGTAGCATTTTAAAATTTTCAGAGTGACTCAGAGGACCTTAATTAGTAATTTACTATTTTAAACATTGTGTTTGGGATGGCGGGTTTATTGAAATGCTATCGGTTTTTCTTTTGATGGTAATTTGGAATGGACACAGGTTTTTGTTTAGATAACAAAATGGTTGAGGCAAATTTAGTTTGCAAATTTAGTTTTATTTCTTGTTTATTTTTTTTTCCAGTGCTTTGGTTCATATTTTATGGTTGAAAAGGATGGGCTCCAATAGAATTATAAATATTTCTGTTTGACAGGCTATTCGGACGCTGATCTCAAAGGGTTCTAGATCTGGCTCCTATCTAGGTGGTTAATTGAGTGAGTTTTGTCTTGCTAATCCTCATTTCTTTTTTACTTAGCAAAAATAAAAGATCTATATTTTTTCTTGTCATTTATTAGGCCCCAATAAGTTGTTTCTATAGGTTAAGGCTACCTATTCTTTCAACCTGCCTCTGCATTTTCTTCCCAAACGTGATTTTAAATACAGCAAAAAGGTAACAGTTCCCCTTTATTTATTTATTTATTTTGGGTTAAGTAAAAAGTGCAACAGCAAAGCTATATAAATAGCATGCCTTTTTATCAATTTTTTTTTTCTATTGTATGGTGAGTCTACTTGCTTTTATGTGCATAAGACAGTTGTATACCTGACATGATAGTGGATAGTCTTGATAAACTATTGTTCTCACTTTTCATTAATTGTAAATTTACTAGAGAGATTGCTATGGGTGCTTCTAGCCAAATTCACTTATAGATTGCAGTAGAGTGTCCTATTTGAAGTAGGAAATAGGACACTGTTATTGTCTCATATAAAATACTGTTTCTTTTACCCTCCTGGAATTATGATTGTGTTGTGGAATGGACTGAATAAGTCTATAGAGTGGGCTAGACAGCAGATCGTCTTTCCAATAGAATTATAGATATTTCTGTTTGATTTTTGTTGCACATGGTTCCACAATTTCTGTTCTAGAATGTCATTCATTTGCTAAACCTGGTTGCACTAATCCATGTTTCTGCTATGAAACATAAGACTTGATTACCAAAATGTTGCTGCTTATGTTGAAGCAATTCCATCTCATCTTGTTTTACTAGAAGCCAGGGTAAGAAAAACTGTCAAATGAATTGTGCTTCTTCTATATTCTTTTAATACATGTTCTGAAGTAACTCATATCCAATAGGTGAAGTTTCATTCAATCCCCTTGAATTAGAAAATTTTCCTTCGTTTTTTGAGAAGAACCATCATTTTATTGTAACTGTAAAATGTGTAATTTTGATTTTATTGCCTGTCTATCAGAGAAATTTAGTAAGCTTCTTGTATTTTTCAATTATCATGTCTATGACCACAAGTTTCATCATTTGCACTGTATGTGTGTGCAGATTTTGTGTTTAATGTGTGGTGTGTGTGATTGTGTATTCAAATTTAGTTTTCATTCTTGCTGTGTCTAGTGTGTATACAAGTACCAATGGTGTGGTGATGTATACACTTTTGCTTGAGAATTGAGATGGTGGTGTAGGTACTTTGTATGTGGAGGACAACATATGTGTGGTGGAATGGGAATCTGGGTTTATTAAAGTTTATGTATTTGATTGTGTGGTGGTGTAGGTACTAAATCACAATAAGCTAGCAACAATAAGCCAAAACTGAGACTTGCTATAGCAAGGACATCCATTATATTTTTAGTTCTGTATAGTCATCTACAGACCCAATAACTTATACTGCCTAGGAAACCTTAATTGAACTTTTTGAACCATAAAAATCCATTGGAAACATTTCTCCCTCCAACAATCAGCGAGGTCAACAAGTTCTTATATATATATATATATATATATATATATATATATATATATATATATATATATATATATTAATTGCTTCACAAGTTAATTGAGAAAGCTCACAAAATACAACATGCAATATTGACATTACTTTATTAATGTCAACTTCAAATACTTAGATTGATATTAAATATATAAGGCTAATTTATTATCTTAGGCTTCACATCACTTGGAAATATTAGTCTTTTACTAAAAAATTATACTAGGTAATTGATGTCATACATTTGGTTTGTACCCATTCCCTCATAATATAGTGTAATATTCCCAAAGAGTTGCATTCTCTAATAGGTATACCAGAATTCTATTGTACATAATCTATGTATTACAAAGCTATTCACCAACACCAAAGTGTGTCAACAACACAGGTTAATCATATCCTTCCAAAACCATGATCAAGCCTACTTCTAAAAATAAGACCATTCAAACCTAATAATAAACTTGAAGAAAATAAAAAAACGAGCAACAAAATCAACTTTAAAGAATAAAAATGCAAAAATTGGGTGCGAAAGGGAGGAATCAAACTCTGAATTTTACTATACATATCATGAACTCAAACCACATGTATCTAATGCTTATTAGGCACAGATTGAACTTTCCAAACAAGTTGGAGGCTCTATAAATTAATCTAAGAATAGGCATTACGACAAACTTCAATAAATAAAAAATTCAAAAAAAAAAAAAAGGTAAAAGAGAACAATTCTCTTTTATGCTGAACCTTCATCAAATATGGAAAAGCTTAAATTCCCTAAATCCTACCAGACTCAACTTCAAATAGAGAATACAAGCAGTGTAGAACAGACACCAAAGTAAAAGGTCAATGTTGAGTTAACTCTCTTGCTTGCTCTTTGTTGAGTTTACGCTATGGGCTTTACTATTGTCCGTCAGTTGAATTTACTCTCTAGTGAAGGTTAGGAGCAAAACAAAACCCTAAATTTCACTCACGTTTTTTTTTTCTTCAGTGAAACCCATTTGAATAAGTATTTTTGCTTTTATTCAAATGGTTGTTGATTGCATATCTCTCTATTTGCGTTGCTCTTGGTTTGTTTTGTTTCCTCTTTTCTCTTTCATTAGTTTTTTTTATTTCAAAACAATTGATTGCATATCTCTATCTATAGAATATGGGTGTTGGGACCTTGTGAAAAAATCTGTAGCTATTACCATTCAATTTGCTTTTATTTTGGTGGGTTAATTTTGAAAACTATTCTTACTGGATAAAACTGAATACCTTGATAAAAAAAAAATCTACCCCATTTATCAGTTATCACTAAGAACCTACTCTCCTAATCCAGGGGGTGTAACTAGAGACAAATCCTTTTTGGATGGGTTTATTAAATAAGTTAAAAATTCTTTGCTTATTATGTTATGTGTATTGCTTCTGTAAATATTGATTCCAAACACTTATAACATGTCCTTGTTCTTGTTTATGTCTTTGTTCTTGTTCGCGTTCTTTGTTCTGATTTGCTGCATTAACACGTATATGCACTAAATAAATACACTTTCTAAAATGACCAAATAATTTTTTCACAAAAAAAAAAAAAAAAAAAAAAAAAAAAAAAAAAAAAAACTGTTTCTAGTCATAGAAACAGTGGGCTCGTATAATGTTTCTAGTTCCTCTTTTATCAGATCCTTAGAGCTTAAGATCATCGAGTAATTTATTCTATTTTGTGTATTTTATCTATTGTATTATATAATGTCTCAAACTCTACATTGAAATATTCTTTTATGCAGGCTTTTCCACTGGATTTAGTACTCTTTTCCAGTTGAGGACAACTTAAGGTGTGTCCCTCATTGAAGATTTTTTTAAAAATTTAATCCAACTTTAGATGGAACGGAATTGGGTAAAGCTTAGGAATAGAGCTCTTCCTGAGTATAGATAAGGAATTAAAGACTTCCTTGATTTTGCATTTGAGCATACAACAATGGGGGATAAAATTTATTGTCCGTGTAAGAAATGCAATAACTACTTTGCAAAGACCAGAGATGATGTTGAGGTTGATTTGCTTACTACTGGTATTCTCCCAAGTTATACTCGTTGGTTTAGACATGGTGAGGAGAGACATTTTCAAACATGTGATAGTTTAGATAGTGATGATGAATCAAAAGGGGATGGCTTGAGTGAGATGGTAGAAGATTATTGTGCAGCCTTTAATGCAGCCAGTAATGTAGCTGGAGATTCGAGTGGCGATGGTACTCCTGAAGAGCCTAATGATGATGCAGGTAACTTTTTTCTAAAATTAGGGGATAACGAGCAGAAACTTTTTGAAGATTGCAAGTATACAAAACTGTCTTTCATTGTGAAGTTACTTCATATTAAATGCCTTAGTGGTTGGACAAACAAATCGTTTACTCTATTGCTTCAATTGTTGAATGATGCGCTTTCTAAAGTTATTGTAGAGTTGCCAAATTCATTATATGAGGCAAAGAAGATGATTCGGGATTTGGGTCTTGATTATGTGAAGATAGATGCTTGTGAAAGTAATTGTATGTTGTATTGAAAGGAAAATTCCAACAGAAGTGAGTGTCAAGTTTGTGGCCTCTCAAGATGGAAATCAAGTGAAGGGAGCGTAAGGGGTAAAAAAGTCCCTCACAAGGTATTGCGTTATTTCCCAGTAACACCAAGGCTCAAGAGGTTTTTCTTGTCAAAAAAGACAGCCTTCTACATGACTTGGCATCATGATAAGCATGTTGATGATGGTCTATTAAGACATCCAGCTGACTCTAAGGCATAGAAAAATTTTGATGAGATACATGAGTCATTTTCTTCTGAGAAGCGCAATGTTAGGTTGGGTTTAGCAAGTGATGGGTTTAATCCATATGGAAACATGAGCACCACTCATAGCACATGGCCCATTGTCCTTGTTCCATATAATTTACCACCGTGGATGTGTATGAAGTAGTCTTATTTTATGCTAGCATTGCTCATTCCAGGACCGAAAGGTCCGGGAATTAAAATTGATATTTATTTGCAACCATTAATTGATGAGTTGAACAAATTATGGGAAATTGGTGTTACTACTTTTGACTCCTCTAGAAATCAAAATTTCAATATGCGTGCAGCAGTTTTATGGACAATTAATGACTTCCCAGCATATAGCATATAGGATTCTTCCCAGCATATGCGTGTGGGGAATATTTAAAGCTCCCATCTGCATGTTATACTTTATCTGTCGACGAGCAAAGAGATTTTTGTGGATTCTTAAAGGAGGTAAAGTTTCCTGATGGTTATTCCTCAAACATTGCTAGATGTGTGAATCTAAAAGACCGGAAGATATCTGGACTTAAGAGCATTGCCATATCTTATTAGAGACCTTACTTCCTTTAGCAATTGATGGATTGCTGCCAGAAGAAGTGTCAGCAAAAGTGTCTAAACCACTAATTGTGCTGAGTAATTTCTTTAAAGCACTTTGCTCAAAAGTGCTAAGTGTGGATGACTTGGAGAAAATGGAATCTCAAATTTCAATAGCACTTTGTCAGTTGGAAATAATATTCCCTCCATCATTTTTTGATGTTATGATACATTTACCTATTCACCTAGCTGGTGAGGCTATGATTGCTGGACCTTTCCAATATAGATGGATGTACCCGATAGAAAGATACTTGCAAACACTAAAGAATTATGTTCGTAATCCTGCCAATCCAGAGGGTTCTATTGTAGAAGGGTATTTGATAGATGAATGCTTGACATTTTGCTCAAGATACTTTCATGGTATTGAGACTCGATTTAATTGAGTTGAACGAAATTGGGATGGAGATCGTTTACAGCCATACGAAGGATTGCCCATTTTTTCTCCAATTGGTCGTGCTTTAGGTAAGGGATATGTCTCACGTCAACTTAGTCAAGAAGAGTGGATGCAAGCACATTTATATATCTTGAAAAACTGCAATGAAGTACTCCCAAATATTGAGTAAGTTGAAATGTAGTTAATATTAATTTCTCATAGAGTTCACTTTCTTCTTAAACTTCTAAGTTGTTTACAATGTAATTGCATCTTGTGTTATCTAGGGAGCACAAGTACATGATTCAACAGGCAAGTGTTAAGAATGTAGAGAATCGACATAAAAAACAGTTTCGAGAGTGGTTTGAAAGTCACGTAAGTTCTATCTATATGGAAATTATTATAATTGTTCTATATGCTTAATTTGAGTAAATTATAATGATGTATCGATTTTGAACTTGTTTTGAATAGATTACTCAATTATATGATGAAAGGAAAGTGAGCATGCAACTCTTTGATTTGGCTCGTGGACCATTAGAAAAAGCTGTATGTTATAATGGGTATATTGTCAATGGTTTTAGATTTCGAAAAAATGAAGTCGATTGTAGCAGAAGAACTCAAAGTTATGGAGTCTTGGTAAAAGGAGATGCAAGTATGGGCAATCGTGATTATTACGGTGTTTTAATTGATATCATTGAGTTACACTACATGGGAGGCAATAAGATTGCAATGTTTAAATGTGAATGGAGGGATGTTGACCATTGTGGTAGAGGAATTATGGTTGACAAGTATGGCTGAACTCTTGTGAATGTAACACGTTCATTAAAGAGTAATGAACCTTTCGTGTTAGCATGCCAAGTTGAGCAAGTATTTTATGTGAAAAGCATAAGGAATCCTCAGTGGCATTTTGTTATAAAAACAGAACCTCAAAATTATTATAATATGCCATCTCCAAAGGAGGAAAATGATGATGATGAAGAAGATGATGATCAAGAGCCATACCAATAGAATGATTCACATGGGCATTAAATAGGTTTCACAAGTACTGATGATCAAGATGATGTTATTATTTCATTAGATAGGGTGGACATACCTAGCAAACTTGTGGATATGGATGATGTTGATATGAATTAATGAGATTAAACGTTTCAAAATGATTGTAATTTATTTACTTGAAAGTTATGTTCTTGACTTATCTAGATAGTTACATGTTCATTTTTTTTATATCGTGTATTTATGTATATGTTTCATTTACATGGTAATATGTGTGTATTGACTAAACTAATTAAATATGCATATGATAAATAGTGCTAACATATATTGGATTGATCAAAGTAAGGGGATTCTATCAATGGCAAACGAAGGTAGCAAAGGAGGAGTTGGCACAAGTGGTGCTAATGGAAGTAGAAATGATCTGACTCATCAAGGTAAGTTTTAAATTATGCTTTCAAGTTTTTTAATATTGTATTGAAGATACTATTCTAGTAAGTTGAGGTGATCTTTATTTTTATTTTTCTCCTCATAGGGAAGAAGAAAGGGCGAGGGCCTACTCGGAATCTTAAATTGGCCAAAGAGTTCAAGGAAGGGGAAAGATATGAGATTGGTTGGTTGAATGGAAGACCTGTAGGGCATCATTCTTGTGATTTAATAAATGAATGTACAATACTTGTTAGGGCACAACAAAATGTACCTCTAAAGTTCACAGATTGGAAAAAAGTACCATACATCAACAAAAGGAAGCTTTTTGATAAAGTATTGGTAAGTAGTATAATAAAATCTAGTAGCAGCTTCTATGATTTTTTTATTTGTGTATTTATGTTTAATTCTATTGTAGGAGTATTTCAAAGTTAAGGGTCGAGAGTAAGAGGTTTGGCGACAAATGGGTAGCTCTTACTCAAATTATCGTGACTCCCTAAAAAAAAGTGGTTTAAGCCATATGGTGAAGCAACAGAAGAGCCACGAGCAAATGTTCCACCCAGACTCGAGAAGGATGATTGGAATTGTCTCGTGGATTTGTGGAGCCAGAAAGATTATATGGTACCATTACAAAGAATTTTTTATCAAATTTATTCTTAACTATTGTCTTGTGGATTTGTTGGTTTATGGGACTGACTTATCATTCTTAAATGTAGGACTTGTGTTTGAAAAACAAGGAAAATCGGGACAAAAACAATAATATCCACACTTCTGGTTCAAAAAGTTTCCAACAACGTAGAGCAGAAGAGGTATATCTAAGCAAAATGCTTACTATCCACAATTCAAAATATAATTGTTAGTTTCATATATGGGGTGTGATTGTTGTTACTTTCATTAGTTAGCAAAGCCATTTTTATATAGTGATATGTTTGTGAAGTCTAACCTAATAATCAAACATGTCCAATATTCTGATTCTTGTTTGCATTTGTTTCTTAGTTCTGTGAATGCTTTCTATTTGTTGTTATTTGACTTTATTTTGCTGAGTAATTGCATTATTCATCTTCAATACTTAATTAATATATACTTTCTATTTGTTTTGTCAAATGGTAGAAAGAGAAGACAGGTCATAGCCCTAATAGAATTGAATTATTTGACATCACCTATGTGCAAGCTAATGGGCAAGCAGTAAATGAATCAACACAAGATGCATTGGTATGAAATCTTCTAATTATATTAATATAAATAGTATATTTTTATGTGGTTTTGTTGCAAGTTACTTTTCTTTTTAGGTGGCATTGAGGAATCTTACTACTCAAGTGAATGAGGGGGCATTGCAAATATCTCAAGATCAAATGTTTATGGAGGTGTTTGGACCTGAGCGTCATGGACGAGTTTGTGGCTATGGGGCTGGAGTCACTCCTACCATGTTATGGGGTTCCTCCTCATCTAGAATGTATGATCTTGAGAAGCGACTCCAAGAATCTGAACAAAAACGCTTAGAATATGAACACAAACGAATAGAGGCTGATGCAGAGTTGAAAGGAGAAGTAAAGCACCTCAAAAGCATGCTTGAACAACAAGCTATTTAAATGGCAGAACAAAGAAGACATTTTGAGGAACAACAAGCTAGTCAAATGGCTGAACAAAGAGCACATTATGACAATATGATGATGCGGATGTTCAGTTATATCACCTCGCAATCAGCCCAATCTAGTAGTGATCACTAAGGTATGAAGATTAACTCAAGCTAGTGACTGTTTTAGTACTATTGGATAAATTTGAAATGACTTGTTGAGCTGTTTACATATACAATTTTCCCCTATGAGATGTCGATGCACATGCTTGTAAAGTTCCATAATGTTCTGGAACAGTGCAAACAGTTGAAGCAACATCTGTTATTTTAAAACCTGTTATTCCCTCTGCTGTCCAACCAGCTTTGGCATTCTTGTGATTGCAAATTATCATTAAAACTTTAACAGTAGTAATGCTACTTGTTGTGCTTTTGAGGGTTCAGAAATTATTTGTCTCTCAGTCAAAAAGAATTTATTTGTCTCAGAAGCTGCAGCTGAGATATGTAGGGTAAACGTTTTAAAAATTATTATTAATAACGTCGGCAGCCACAGCTACAAAAATATCGTGGCAGCCGTGTTGGTCGAGATGGAAAGTGCTATTGTGAAGCAAGAACACGCGGCAAGGTTACTGTTTCAGACCATCTCGCCTAAGTGTGAGATTAAGGTTTTTCTTTGCGTTGGTGCTACTAAAAGGCCCTCTTCAATATGAAATATGTGTTTTTTAAAAATTTATATTAATAACACTTTTTTTTTTGTGCATTGGATGAATGGACTCCAGTAGTTTATTCTATTGTTGCATAGTTAATGAGTGAGAGATAGACAGCTATAGCTACAGCTTAGGCAAAAGCAAAAGCAAAAGCAGAAACAATTATATGAGTTAACTGTGAATATTGTCATGCAAATATTGTGTTGGGAAATTACTGAAGTCTGTATCGGAACATGGAATTTGTTGCAAATATTATCGCAGTTACTTCATTTTCTTGTGATTGTTGTTAAATCAAATGCAATAGCTATTATGTAAGCATGAAAAACTATTGGAGGAATTGGGCTGCTAGCATGGCCTTTTTTTGTAATTCAACTGGTTAACCTATAATTCAACTTTCAAGCAATAATTATTATTGCTTTTGGCTCTCTGTACCTACTGTAGCTTCAATTGGTTTCAGTGTTTTGGCCTCCTCATAAGCACTAGCAACATCATCTGAGGCTTCTATTTTCTTTTCCTCAGATGTCCCATTGGCTCTCTACAGCTGGTGCAGGTTCAATTGCTTTCTCTGTTCCACTGGCAATATCTAGAGCTTCGGTTGGTGCAATTTCAATTTTTTCCTCTGTTTCAGCTCAACAAGCAGCATTACAACATCTGTTATGCTTGTAGCCGATCAGATTATTCTTGTGATTTTTCTGGTTTGTCTATTGTGACTGATGATGATCCGTCTAAAGAGGACTGCCAGTTCCCAGTGATGATTTCTTATGGTTCTCCATTGTTGCTAGCTAGTGGACTTTCAGATACCTTTATAAGAATTATAGGAATTATTGAGGGTAGTTTTTGATTCTGCTAAAATGATAAGTGATAGGCCTAGACCTATGTGTCTGTTAAAGCTATGGTATATTGAAATTTTCCTGGGGGATTTTATAGATGCTTCTCTCCCCTAATGATTGTTTGATCATACAGGATTGTTGATACTTTTCACTTTGTGTATTTGGATTCTTGTGCAGTCCTTTAATTTCTTGTTTTAAGCTTTCTTAATCAATTGCCAGGTTTATGGTTGGCATCAATTCGCCACCACTTGCTACCATGTCTAACTTCATGAATGTATATATACATATATATATATATATATATATATATATATATATATATATATATAGTGCATGATTGTGGTTTTTTTTTTTAAAAATAAAATAAAATCTTATTTTGAGGGTCAAGAGACCCCTTAAATAACCTTATTTATCAAGGATTGTAAATATAAATCTTTTAAACCTTGGTAAAAGGTTATTTAAGGGTCTCTTGACCCTCAAAATAAGATTAGAGCACTTGTTTTGAGGGCCACGAAGGCTCTCAAAATTTCCTTTTTGACGGTATATGTTTCAAAGGTTATCAAGGGCCGGTTGGACTCTTAAAATAACTTCTTTCAAGGTTTTTTAATACTTTTTTTAGGGGTTTTGACCCTTGAAAAAAGTCTGATTTGTTGTAGTGATATATATATATATATATATATAAAATTTTCTTTCCAACCTATTCCTAATTTCCCCATTTTCAGCCAAACCACCCTTTATCATTGTAAACCACCCAAAATACACATCATCACTGCCGCTCAGACAAACCACCTAATCCACATATCTTCACAAACCACCCAAGCGGAATACAACCACAATGTGTGGTGAATGCTGATGAAAATTGAAAAACCACCAGGATGTGTGGTGATTGTTGTTGATCAGTGGCTGCAAAACCTTTAGAATCATTTTACGAAAACTTCCTCTATGAGTGAACCTCGTAGGCAACTCATAACGCTAGATAGCAGCCCACTATTGAGGAACCATTTCTATGGAAACAAGGAATCAATGATTTAGGTTCAAGGAGAAACTCTCACATACTCTTAAAAAATCTCACACTGAGTAACACACTATGTTGAGAAATTTAGAAATATTTAGGCTTAAGAAGGTTTACGACGCTTAGTATAATATTGATATGGTAGCCTCATAATTAGTTCAGGCTTTAATGCCAATTTATTGTTTGTCGCAATTTCACTCTAGCAAGTGTCGAGCAAACTTTTGGAGGCAACAATAATTGTGCCAATTGCAACGCATTTCTAGAAGATCAAAATTGGATCAAATTGCGTCCATTTTAAAACGCTTAATGTGAACTTTCCAATCAAACTAGTTTCATTCAAAACTACCTAAGGGTGCAGGAGATTATTAGCAATTAATCATCAACTTATATCTTCTTTTAGTAGGTCATAACCTCTTTGTATTTGAGTAGCTTTTAAATGTAACTCAACTCTAACACAACTCTATTGATACAACCCAAATTTGACCAAATTACAACCCTTATAATGCTTCGTTTTGACAATAAAATTAGACAATAATTTAAAACCTCACTTTTTTTTGTTAAAAGTCAACTAATGAAAATAAGGTCAACTAAACACACTCAAGTGATGCTGATTAATATAAATAGATACTAAAATGATGATAGACCATCTTTATTTTTTTTTTAGAGAGAGTTTCAACCTATGGCGTCCTGATGATAGTTTTTTATCATCAGATCAAAACACCAATCAGTTTTTGGTGTAGGCGAAAATTGAACCTCAGATTTCTTATTCAACCATCAGAGATTTTACCAGTTGAGCTAGCTGGAGATGGACCATCTTTATTTAAATGTTGATGACATGATAAACTTAAACCCACCAATTTTTAAATAGTTAGGTAGGAATTTAGAAACGAAACAATCATTCTAAACCGCTCTTGTAGATCTTAATTTAAATGAAGATATGAGTAGATGAAAATATATAAAATATAAGAGTTAAAAGTGAATTAATTGGAATTTCAACTGACTCCATGTTATGTGGGATTCTCCTTTCCCTCCATATTACATATTTGGTGAGACAGCTTTGATTAAAATCGGTTAAGCACGCCCCAATTGGATATTGACACATAATTTGGTAGAATCATTAGCTGATGAGACAAGTTGAGATCATAACCGAATCTCAATGGTAAGTGAAAGAAACTATAATCATGGTGAATTAAGGGTCAAATTACCTCCCAAATTCGAGGTCAATGATGTAATGTGTGATGAAAGTTGACTATCATTTCCCACTAGAAAGAAAAAGGGAAGGATGTAATTATTCAGAGACTCTAGGGGGACAAGATGAGCATTTTAACTCGACAAGGCTTTCATAAACTTTGACAAAGCTTTTGATAATTGATAGGGGGGTTAAAGGTACTTAAATCCTCATGTAATGCCGTGTTTCTTCTTGATAAAGTCAAATTGCCCATAATAATTTCGGTCTCCCTCAAATTGTTTAAACTTTTTTTAAATAATATATAATAATCAAAAGCTAAATCCCTCTTTTGATGTTCATTTCTCTTTTTGACATTTTACACTTGGGTTTAATCACAGTCTAGAATGGTGACTAACTCAAAGATTTGAAGGCTTGTCACAATGACGAAAAGCAAAATGCTAGCTAGTTGTTTCACTAATTATGATGGTAATTGAGTTTGCAGGCATTTCATATGTGGTAATCTCTGTCACTTCAATGAACAAAAAAAAAAAAAACCAAAAAAAAAAACAGCAACATTTTTTCTTTCTCAATCGCTAATTTAAGGCTATAATTGTATTGGTAACCGGTTTTAAACAAAAACATATATGTCACAGGCATGTGCTAATGTTACCTCCAGTGTAGTTGAGCCTTATTTAAGTGGGATACATTAAGGGTCATCTCGAATAGACCCATCTTATAGTGCTAGTCCTATAAGTACTCCAAGAGTAACGTGGTGTGCTTCCTATATAAATAAATAAATAAATGTGGGTCATGGGGATTGTATAATCTTAGGCCGTAAACATCAAAGCCATCAGCCTCGAAGACTTGTCCAATAGCATCCATGAAATTATTAGCAAATTTAATGAGAGCTTAGCACAATGTCTAATCCCATTATCCCAAAGTGATAGTTGATCTTTCTTGTCAATTGGTTGTCATACTTTATGGAAAGAGATGGATTAATAAAGATAATGAAGTGAGGCAAGCACCTCTTGTTGTTCAAGGACATATCGATGATGCCACTTGAGATTTCAAACAACCTGTTGATTAGGATCTTCAAAAAAAAAAAAAAATCGTTATCTTCGTGAATTTGGTTCACTACTATCCCATCACTAACTCCGATAGCAGCCATTCGGTCCTAAATCGTTTATGCTAATCTGGTTTTCTTTTTGCGGATTTTATTAGGTCTCCACTCTCCAACCCCATATATGACTTTTTTTTATTAGTCTTCCATATTGAAAGTGTAAACAAGGTGTACAATGATTCAGAACTTGAAATTAAGGGAATAGAATGCTAAATATCAGTATGTCTATGGATACACAATTGAGGGACAGCCTATATATTCTACTTGCAGTAGTACCTTAAATAGGCTCAATAAGGCAAATCACACTAGCTAGCTAGTCATGTGCTGACGAGCCTAGCTACTTGAAAAGCATACTAGGTGGGCCGGTGTATTCTAAACACAAAGTGCATCAAGAATGCACCCATCTGTATTATACTATTATCTCTCTCTCTCTCTCTCTCTCTCTCTCTCTCTGAACACATTTGGTTATGGTGTAAAGGAAGTGTGTGGTAGAAACGTAAAAAGGATTAAGATTTTCCACTATTTGGCCATAAAGATAAGGGAGAGTAAAGAAAATGGTGAGGATGGGGATTTCCCACCTAAGCTTACCAATTTGGTTCCTTTCAAATTGGGGGAGAAAAGGACCATAAGCAATAAAATTACAAAATCACCCTTATCCGATGAGTCAATGGGTTGCTACATGCAACATCCTTCTTACAATGAGTGAATCTCACTACCGTAAAACTCACTTCCATGTAAGATGAATGTTGGCATGCAATAGTTACATATAATAGTGTAATACAACAACATTTTTTTTCGAATTTATTATTTTGTATATCCATTGCATACAAAAACATTCCTCTCCCTCCAAAAGTGTAGAACCTACTTCGAGAAAAATGTTGCATGTAACTATCATACAAGTTACTACCTCCATTGTTTCAAAAAAAAATAAAGACATGGTAATAATTTTATCTTTCTCCTTCTATTCTTTCACCTCTTACTAGAAAAAATAATTTCTCCCCTTTTATCATTCTTATATTTTTCAGCCCTTTATTTTTCCATCCTCTCAACTCCACAATAAGTTGGGTGATACTCTGCCTTTGTATCGAACTTATAATGCGAACATATAATTCAGTTGATGCCTTCAAATTTCAATCTTTTTTTTTTTGTTGTAGTCCGCCTTAAATTTTCCACGCCACTATTTTTTTTTTTTTAATTTTAAAAAAGGAATATGAATTTGGCACATACAAGACAAGGCACGTGCGCAGTCCATTCGATGCACCTCTGCAATGCTTAAAGTTCAGAAGAGTTGCAGACTTTTACAAAGGCCTTTGATTGGTGTACAACGCTTCTTATAAAAACTAATAATTGATGTACCAGTACTACGCTATATTGCGATAGTTACAGATCATAATTCGCCACAATACAATGAATTAAGACCATAAAGAAGGTGATTATATAGAATCCCACTTTCCTAGAAACTGAACGTAAAGATGATAATTGAGATGTCATCAAGGATTAAAGTTATTGAAAGGAATACGATGTGTACGAGGGAGGGAAATAAATTACTTGAAATAAAATGAAATTGAACTTTTTTTTTTTTTTTTTGAGAAAAAATGAAATGAAACTAAATTGCCTTATTTGAATGTTTTAAAAGATATAAATTAAAAGAAATGAAACATATTTAATCTTTTTCCTTTTTTTTTTTATAGGGTTCTTTTTTCTTTTTTTAAGAGAGAGGAAATGTGGTTCTAACTTCTAACATAAAGGCACAACACAAATTCTTAGTAATTTTATTTGGGAACTATGAGAAGAAATATAAAGAACTAATTTTATAATAACATTATGATTTTACTCTTCATTTTATTAAATAAGCATATGTTATGTTGTTGTTATTATTATTATTATTATGGATTTTACTGATGTGTGTCCTTAAAGTATAGAATAGTAAACTATTTTAAGAAACTTTTTATGAAAAAATAAAAATATTATTAACTTCTTTGCCAACTTTTTTTTAATACAAGATAGAAATTTTACTCTAACCTAATTTAAGTATATATGTGTGTGAAACTCCCTATTGGAGACTTGAACTCCGACCCTTAACCCCCACACCTCACAAGCTCCCTATAAAATGTTTTCACATTAACCGGATCTATTATTATTATTATTAATGAGGTATTATGTAAATGAAGGCAAATAATAAGAAAGGTGTATTGTAGGGTATTTGTAAAATATTAGGGGATAAATCTAACAAATTCACTACAACACTCAAATTTATGCCCCAAAATTTGAGTTAACTATAATAGGAATATACAAAATATTAACTTTCTTGGAATAAATACAGCCTTACCATGAAAAAAAAAAGTACAAGAAGAAGAAAAGAAACAAGAACCTTTTAGCAAACCAACGCAACAGGTTGATCTCTTTGATGTTTAAAGCGGTTGTAGCACCTAAAACTTTTATAAATTAAAATTACTCAATTCATCTCTACATATAAGTATGACTCAACAAAAGAAAGAAAACCCTTTTTTCTTTCTCACACTAACAATTTACAACTTACCTAATTTCTCCCAATATGTGGAATACACATAATACATGCATTAGGTTGTGCACATACCAACCAACAATACCACATTGAACTGATAGCCTATAGCGGCTACCACCTAGATCGGTGTTGGTAGATAGAGAAAAAACTGATCTTGTTAGCACAACATCGATAGATATTTTTCCAACACTGATAAATACATAACCAAACCATTGGTGTGTGTATATATTTATTTATTTATTTTATATGCAAGATGTTTTTATTCTCTTGTTTCAAACCGAATAAGGAGACCTAGCATGGCTAACTTTGGTGTGGGTTACATCTAATTAATTAAGATATATGAAACTCAACAATCTCTCTCTCTCCAACCCACAAAGGAAAGAGACCTATTATCTAGCTCTTCAGTTGGAATTTATGTCGGCCACCTCGACGCAAAGCTCAATCTTCTCATTGGGCACAACCTAATTAGTCAACATATCAACTGGACTTTCTTAGTGTTAATCTTTCTTAGCTTTTATATATATATATATATATATATATATATATATATATAAAATTTTATTCTAACCTAATCTAAGTGTATATATGTGTGAAATTCTCTCTTAAAGACCTAAATCCCGCTCCCTACACTTAGCTATATCACTCGTTATTCTAAAAATATACTTTACAGATTTATTAGGATCTCACATCAATGTGTTATATTCATAAATGACACGTTGATTTTGGAGAAACTATTTCATAACTTGAAACTTCAAGATTTAAACATTTATCGGGATCTCATATCAATGTAATATTATATAAATATATCTTAGTTGCTTCAAAAATTGAAGTATTAAATTTGTTGCTAATTTGTAGCTCTACGGGCACCTTTTGTTACTTCTAAAGAAAAATGTCTAAAATTTAAATTATCTCACCTTCAAGTATTATTTGTTCTCTAAAACCCTCATGTACAATAGATCTCAAGGCATAAAGATAGTTATGGCCACCTAACTCCGTGTGTGTGTGTGTGTGTGTGTGTGTGTGTGTGTGTGTGTGTGTGGGACTAATCCTTCAAATCTCCATTAGCAGTTCTCCATATATTACAAGCATGTGTGTGTGTGTGTGTGTGTGGGAGTAATCCTTCAAATCTCCATTAGCAGTTCTCCATATATTACAAGCATGTGGATCACAACAATCTTCTCATTCATTGAACATTGGGATGATGATGATGATGATGCATATATAACACAATAAGAGTAGAAGTGTCCGTAATTAAATCTTAAAAGTACTACCGCAATTCCATGCAGAAGAAGAGCGCCAAAACAAAAGGACTAACAAGTCACAACGACCAAACGGGGTTCGACAGCAAATTGGGTTAATGGGGACGTTACGTACGTACATGAGTTGAGAGTTGATCGATGGACGTACGGTCTAGACGTGACGTGGGATTCTACAGTTGGCTGAGGTAGTTGGGTAGGCCCGGCCCCACACAGTCACTCACACACACACGTACACGTATCTATCAGTTTCATTTTTCAATTATCAAGCGAGACACTTGTGTTGGAGAGCGCGCCAGCAGGGTGGGTAAAAAAGGGTCACTCGTCTCACAGTCACTCTTTGATGAGTCTATTAATTGTTATGTTTTATGGAGGGTAAAAAACTAAAAAGGTAGCTTCCTTTGTGATTGTCTTGGCCAAAGGCTCTAGGCCTTAGCTCTTAGGTACTTTAATGGGTCCAAACCAATATTAGTCCTAATCCTACCCTAGTGATTCTCAAAAAAAAAAAAATCCTACCCTATTTTTTTCAACATTAAATGTCTTTGGAAATAACCAATTTGGTTCTAGACTTTTGAACACATGCATGCATGCAATGCAACTATTGAACCAATAGTGATAGTGAATGATGAATTTTTATTATTACTATTTTGTTTTATATAAGAAAATGATGTCTTAGTTTTTTGGTTAGAATGTTTGATTTTTTTGTCCTTGAAACATTTCAAAAATAAATCAATAATGTTATAAATTAAATATGAGATCTTTGAGTATATATCACTCTCTAAACCAATAAACCCATCACCTAGATAACCCGGTGAGAGTAGTAAAAAATGGTAATTGTAAAGAAGAAGAAAAAAAAGTTAGGATTGGTCTGACTCTTGTTTTCATTCTTATTTATTTAAGGTTAGGAGAATTTATATCTCAAATGTTTCTATTGAGTTTCAATTACAAGGCTCTTGATTATAATGATCAAATGGTTTAAATCCAACAAAACAAGAAATGCTGTTGTTAAATTTGTCTGGAGTTATGGATTGAAAATTGACATACATTTCAATACTGATAAGTATTAGTAAAACCTTTTCTACTTAAACAAATTTTTATTTAGTAAGATTTAGGTATTACACTATAGGTTTTCAATTGAATTCATCCACATGATTATTGAATTTACCAATGCAGTAAAAATCGTATATCTTCTTTCAAAGACAAATCCAATTTTGTACTTGATCAATGCCATGGTTAAATTTAATTGAGGGACCTAAATATATGACATCTAATAAATAGTTTATAAATTCTACTCAATTCTATAATGCACTGAAAGTACAATGCAAG
This sequence comes from Castanea sativa, assembly GCF_040712315.1. Taxonomy (NCBI): domain Eukaryota; kingdom Viridiplantae; phylum Streptophyta; class Magnoliopsida; order Fagales; family Fagaceae; genus Castanea; species Castanea sativa. The sequence goes on from NC_134022.1 coordinate 31,893,627, forward strand.
CCAGTTAAAAAGATCATTCTTTATTATTTATTTAATTTAGAGTCAAAGAGATCTCCAATGCTACGTAGATTTGTCTATCAACAGCTGACAAGTTAATTTACCGACCCTATCTTCATAATAGAAAAGTCTAGGGCTTGAAAGTTGAAACTAAAAAGGCATTTTAATAAAATATTTCCATGTCAGTAGATAAAGAGGCAGTATGTAGTGCCATAGCCCATAGGTGAATTTTGCATAGTCATTATTACAATAATTACAGACAAAGTTCAGTTTAATCACTGGGAGAATAAATTAAATAATGGAGCAAATAGTAATTAACACTGAGTATAGCATTAGTTAAAATTGGGGTTTGCCGACAATCACTGTTGAAATGATATATGGTTAACAGTGGCACCAACTTTAATTCTATAGTAACCCTACTGCCTTTTGAAAAACTTCAAATAAATTAAGATAAAGTATTAACTGTCCCCCCCTATGAACTATACAATTTTGGGAAACAATTGCAGTAATTCGATGTGAGGGTCTCAGATAAATTTTATAGTACTACTAGCTATAGCTAAGCTTAAGAATCTTGAACTTTAAAGGGCAAAGAAAAAAAGTGCCACTTGATCTTGTCCATAATATATAGTCGTGGTTTCAGCTTAGACATGAATGCATTGCATGGTGTTGATAATTTATTAATTATTATTTATATGATATAATTAATATTTAGAGAATTATTGTACGTATACTGTCTATATATCAACGCGCAATTGATAACGTCGGCACCTAAAAATTAATCAGAGGGTCCCACGTTTGGACTGATTGATCTTATTAGGCCCACGTGAAATTGGAGCAATGTTCTTGAAATTGTTGTGTGTATTTGTGTATAGGGTTGGTTGGGTCCTACAATTACATGACCTGCCTAAGATGAAAAGTGAATGAACGGTTCAGATTCAAATTCTATGGCTCTAGCTACTACATTTCATTTCCTCTACGTCTCTCTTTCTATAAGGACCGGCTTAGACGTGAATGTGACGTATAGATATGATTAAAAAAAAAAAATAGTATTCAAATATTTTATGTTGCACACCTTTTCAATTTTGAGATTAAAAATTGGCATATTTGATGGGATGATTTATTTTTTATAATCAAGAACTTCAAGAAGTGTTTCACAGACACATAAGATACACAATAGTTCGCACAGACAAACCATCATACAAACCAAACTCAAAAGCAAATAGCATTTAAAAAATGTTATATTTAATGGAATCATATATATATATATATATATTGGTTCGATTGATAACTCTGTGGTAATAGTATATTCTGAGATCCATTATGTATGTGATTCAAACACACAACCGTCCTCTAGGCCCCTACCACTATTTACCTTTCTTACAAAAAAAAAAATTAGAAGAAAAAAAGCTAATTATTTTAGGCTTTTTTATATGAATTTTTAGGTTTAATTACATATTATATCCCTAGATTTAGTATGTTTTTTTTATTTAATCCATAAATTTATGTTTTTTTATTTATTTAAATTTTCATCTTTAAATTTCCTAAATTTTTTTTCAATGCCATCCTTCTTGATTACCTTTAACTTTACAAAATGACATAGTTTCGTAATTTATTTTCCACTTTTTTCTAAATGCCTTATTATTATTATTATTATTATTATTATGGATAAAGTTTAGTTACAAAATTAGTTGTAGCCTAATACTACAAGCTTACTCTATATCATTTACATCACTACATATTTCAAAAATCTAACCATTAAATTGTATGTTCTTTATGCTCTAACTATTAGATTGCATGTCAAATTTTATGCCAATGGAATATTATTTATTATATGATTTATAAAATTATATTTTATGCATAATTTTAAATTACAATAACTTACAATTTAAACAATTTATTAATGACATAACTATATATCTTTAATTTTCTAAAAAATTTGCAAGCACGGAAAATATTAAAAAAAAATGTAATCTAATGGTAGATTTATCAAAATTCACCTCCATTAACAAGATATTGAGTAAGGTTGTAGTCTTAGGCTATAATCAATTTTGTAATTAAATTTTGTCTTATTATTATTATTACTAGTGTGTAGCCCTATGCATATGCACATGTACAATTAAAAATAATCACAATTATACGATTCAAATTATACCTGTATTTTTTAAAAGAGTTTCAAATTATACATGGTATTGGCTTACATTTTTTTTAAACCATACATTTCTAAAATATATAATGATTTCTCATTTTATATATATATATATTATAATTTAATTTAATTGATTTTAAATTCTTCGATTTTTTTACCTAATAATTCACTTATTACAAAAATTAAATAAGATATATAATGCAAAATTGAGAATCCAATTAAAATCTAATTAGATTTTCACTAAGTTTTCTCTATTAAGAGCATCCACAGCAAATGTCCAAATGCCAAATATTTGGCACATTTGGCACACTAAACACAAAAACGGAGCATTATCAGATGTGTTAAATGTGCCAAATTTTTGCAACATTGAACAGTATCGTTGCAATTTTCCACAGTACGGACAAGATGTTGCAAAACGCGTTTATTATTTTTTTTATTCGACTTTTCTCTCTCCTCTCACTTCTTTAATTGATTTTTTTCTCTCTCCTCACAATCTGTCTCTCTCTCCCAACCAATGTTCTTTCCTCTTCAGATCAGATTCCCAGCTCCTCCCTCAATCTCAAACGTCTTTCTCTCTCTTTGCACCTCAAATCAAACCCAAAAATCTTCCTTGTGGATCTCAATCTCAATCCCTGCCGATCTTGATCTCACCTCTGTCAGCTCCTCCCTGCCGATCTCAATCTCGCCGCCTCACTTTCTAGTCCTCGCCGCCGATCTCGCCAGCCCTCACCACTGATCTTGCCGCCTCATTCTCCACAGCTCGCCCCCGATCTCGCCGCCTCATGCTCTAGCGCTCGCCACCGACATCCACAGCCCTCACCGCCGACCTTCAGATCTCTCTTAATCAGGTTGTGGGTGTGAGATTTGAGATGGGTTTCAATGTGGGTTTTGGGTCGGCGTTTTTTATCGGCGTTGTGTGAGTTGTGGGTCGGTTGGGCTGGGGGTTTTAGGCCGATTGTTGTTTGAGTTTGGGTCGGCGTTTTTTCATCTCTGGTTTGTTGGTTGGTTGAGTTTTTTTTTTTTTTTTTTTCCCCCTCTTTTTTTGAGGTTTTTGGATTTGAAATTTGCTGGTGTTGTTGCTGTTGATGTTGTTGGTTTGTTGCTGTTGTTGCTGTTGTTGATCGGCGTTGATGTTGTTGCTGTTGCTGTTGCTGTTGTTGATGATAATAGGGAGGAGAGAATATATTATTTTAATGTGTAGTAAATATTATTTTAATGTATAGAATTGAAAAATAAAACATCTGATAAATGGGATGTTGTAAAATGATGTAGTAAAATAATAAATTAGGGTTTTGGTGTGTCAAAATGACTTCTTTTTTTTTGCAACATCTATTACGGATGCTCTAACACACATTAACCAAACCCTATATATGGATTTTGTTAATGTGTGCCCTAAGGACACACAATAATTAATTATTTTTAAAAATATTTTTTCGAGAATTGAAAAAATATTAACAATTTTTTCAATTCTCAAGAAAATATTTTCAAAAATAAATGACTTAATGTATGCGCTGACATATATATTATGTTCTCATCTCAACCACCCCAAATTCCTCCTCTCTTCCCCCACTGCCCCCCTTTACTACTTTTCACCAGCTCATTATTACCACCCCCACAATCACGCAGTCAAATCTCCAACTGTCACTCCAAACCCAAACCCAATCTTGATGTGATCACATCCCAATCCCTACGCCACGTAAATTCCACAATAACACCAATATCGTAACACCTCAGTTCTTAATTTTGTTGGAGATATACAATTATTCGATTATTGTTATTATTAGAGATGCATTATTTAATAATTAAATATATGTTCAATAATAATTAGATTAGATTAATATTGGGTATTCATGGTAATTCGAATTAGGGCCCTTGTGCTGTTGTGCATTTTGAAATGATTGATTTAGGCCGTTTAAGTATAGACATAAATATGTTAAATTTTTATATGAAGTGATTATTAGGGGAATGATCCAAAGAAATCCTTAATTTTTTTATGAAAAAAGAAAAGATCCTTATTTAGAAAGTCAATATTTTGCATACTCAATGACTTCATAATTTCTTTTTTTTTCCTCACACATTATTAACCCTAATGTATAGAAACCATGTGGGCGTGCCGCATATTAAATAGAAGGCAGAGAAATAGGTGCCGCACCACAAAAAAAAAAAAGGCCAAAATTGGCTGTACGTAGAGAAGAAAATAGAAAGGAGAGAGCAAAGTGTGACCGTCTTTGAAAAAGATAATTTGTGTGTGTGAAAGCAAAGAAAAAGTCTCTTATTTACTCTCTCTTCCTCATCTAGTGAACCAGTTACTCTTCCATTAATTTTTCCACAAGCATACTATGAGCACCCCCAAAGAATATATGGCCCATGAATTCCTTCACGTCTGCCACATGAACAACTTGCTTAGAGATGCTAACACATGAGTTTGGGAATATGTCACTAATTTAAAAGTTATGATGGAAATTAGGAGTTAACACTTGGTTTTAAGTCCAAGAATCATGTCTTTGACCACTACATAGAAGTATAACTTAAAAGAACTATGAGTCTAGAGTTAAAGTATATGTTTGAGATGGAGTTAGGCATCTTAACCCATTTTATCTATTAGATTAGACCTCACTTTTACCTCCTAGCCATGTTCAAATAAGGTTATCCTGAGGGGGATCTCTCCAAAGCAAGCATCATATCTTTATGTAAAATATTTAGATTGTCACACTAAAGCTAACAAATATTATAAATCAAGGTGGGTGTTCGTACTTCTAGAGTTTATCCTAGTGGCATGTGTCTAGCATATACATCTACCCTAAGCAAGTAATAATTCAAAATTTAGAAAGAGTTGCCATACACATATGTATATATGAAGAAAAGTGAGAAATTATGGGTCTAGTATCTAACAACTTCCGAAAAACCCAAACTGACCACACATTTAGATATCCGTTGTCCTAACTAGAAAATTTGTGGGCATCAAAAACTGCACTCCCCGAGACAGGGAATGGTTAGATTGACAAACAATTTACTTATATGAAAATACAAAGGGGGAATTAACACTATACAATGGAAGACTTGATCAATTGATTTCATTCACTCCTTCTATTTCATACTACACTGGAATATTACAATAGGAATATCTCTTTTCCCGTTGAATGACACCTTCTTACTCTCTCTTTGACAGACAGATCCCCTCACTCTTTTCTATTTCCAAAAGACCTTTTTTTTTTTTACTTGACTCTCTCTCCCCTTATATAGGTGCATGCCCTGTTCTTATCCCTACAGCTATCATGTCTCCAGCTGACTTTCCAATGATATTTTCTCCTCCTTAATCGGTTTCCTCCCTTCCTTTATCCTGAAACTTTGACTTCTAAGGGTGTTTGTACTGTGGATTCAGATCCTCTAGAGTTCTTAGGGTACTCTACCAAGTAGAGTTCATTAAATCCTAACCACTCTTTAATGATTTAATGGTCTAGATTTCGCCATGTCAGCATTTCATTAATAATCATCTTAATTGTTTTGTTTACAACATTATTTTATTATTTCAAGAATATTATTAATGAAATACTGACATAGCAGAATCTAAACCATTAAATCATTAAAGAGTGGTTATGATTTAATGAACTCTACTGGTAGAGTACCCTAAGAACTCTAGAAGATCTGAATCCTTGTACTGTTCAGGTTGCCTTACTTGCATTTAATGCAGTAAGAGTTAGGTGAAAACCCCCTCATTAATGTAGAGATAAAGATCTTTTGCCTTCTTGCAGGTTCTGAAAGATTCCCCGAGGTGTTAGGTTTTCCTTGGAAGTGAGATGTGGGATCTCCCATGCTACTCACCTTGGATATAGCTTGGCTTCGTTATCTTGCTGCTCCTTCTCTAGGTATGATTTACAAAGGCTCCTAGCTTCCTTAAGTTTCTCGGGACTTCAATCCTTATAACTTTATTGAGCCCCTCTATTAACTTGAACATGGCTCAATTCACTCCACGGGTCCCAATTGACATCTGAGCTTTAAGCCCCAAAAAAGGGGGAAGGACTCTTCCACTTCCCCACAAAACTCATTCATTTAAATTTGGTCAATATACAAAACATCAATTCCACATTGCTTGCTAAAGACCCAATTTGCTTTTCTAATTTCAAATCCTACCAAAAAATAAAAGAAGGAGAGGAAATTGAGTATAAGGTATGCAAAAAGAAGAGGCAATGGCAGAGGAGAGGGTTAAAAAAAAGGTAAATTGGAAAATAAAAATGAAGTTACGTGGTCCATTTAGTGTGAAGTAGATGGAAGGAGAAGGACCTCAAAAAATATATATCGATAAAAAAAATTTTTAAAAAAAAATCCTCATTATACAGATACAGTTGAGTCATACACTCATACTTTTAGACCCACTTTATGATGTGGATTACCATTTTGAGAGATGCTAACAAAGGCGATGGGAAGAGTTCCAAGAAAAATGAATAACCTCTTTGGTACGTACTTCCCTTTTTTGGCTTTTGCATCTGATCTTTACATAGGGGCAGAATGATTAGGGGACTGGCCCTATGGTGGGGTCTAATTGGACTCACCACACATATTCATAGACTCCACCCCGTACCATACATTATCTATTTCCGCGTTTAATCTTTTTCTTTTTTTTTAAAAAAAAAATCTTGTGGGGATGAGCATAAAATTGGCATATATAGCTCTTTGATTTCAGGATGCTCAAGATGTATACAGAGTAATTAAAAGATCTAACGGCAACTATTTTATACCATAGATTGTAATTGATTGTTATTTAAAGTCACTTACGTCAGAATTGTGACAAAGTTGGAGCAAAAAAACGGTGATCATGTATCTTTTTTTCATCTCCATGTAGCCCAGCTGAGCCACCTGAAGGGACATGTATAACGTACCAAACACACCTATATTTGATTGAGACCAGATCCGATCATTAGCACACCCGTGCAAGCAGTGAACCTGGACAACTGAAAGTTCACAGCCACATTTATGGTTGAGTCTTCATGTCATTCAATTGACACCCTCTGGTAGGCCACTGTCTGTTTCTTTCAGTCAAAACTGTCCTACTGCTCAAATTGTCACTATTTGGGTGAATAGCTCAAATTCTCAACTGACCTTTGCACATTTTGGTCTCTTAAGGAATTCAGGCTGTTTGTTTCATTTTTTTTGATAGCTCAAAACTCAAATAGGCATGGACTTGGTAGTTGGCTGTTAGTAAAGTGCATGTCACTATACTTTGGATGTCCGTATGACACGACCTCAAATAATTGTGGTATTTGGAAATGACTAATTCTAAGAACACACTTTTTATCATATTTTTTGTTTCACAATTATCTTAATTTCTTAATTTTATGAGGAAAAAAGAAAAGAAAAAAAGAATGCCATTAAAGTTCTTTTAATGGCAACTAATTAATTAAGCTAATAATTAATAAAATGAAACATCAGTTATTTATTTTAATTTACTATGAGTTAGAAGCCAGAAAATGTGTAGTAAATGAATTTGAACCAAAATTATAAATCATTGCCAACTTGGTGGAGAAACTTTATTTAATTTGGGTACCGTTAGAAAATAGGAATTGTTTAAAATCTAAGCATGCATGTAGACAATGGTTGACTAAAGGAAACAGCTCATCATGTGCTTGAATATGATAAGCTCACGGGAGTATATGATGAGGTGTGGAGCTTAACAAGTAGTATCTCTTTTTTGGGTTTTTATTAATTAATTTTATAATTTGATTCTTATTGGATGTGTGAACTGGGACATTGCTAAGGTCAATAAAACCTCATAATGGTGTTTACAAGCAGACAAACAATACTACGAAAACGAAACAAAGACTTCTCTACCTTTCTCTTTATTGGGGGTTTTCCTAGAAAGCGTTCAGAGTTGCTAAAATTCTATTAGTAATAATTTTTTTTTTCCCTAATTGAAAAGCTTGAAAGAGGAAAGAGAAAGAGTTGAAGATGCTCCTTGGTGGCTCTGGTTGTCTGTATGTATGTACAGTTCTAGTCGTGAACAATGTTTTTTTTTTTTTAAATTAAAGTTTTGATAATAATCCAAGCAAAAAAAAATGGAATATTTCTATAATGAAATTCTAATTAAAACAAGTTATATAATGATAATAACATATAATGATGTTAGAAATCGTCTGCTGGATTACTTATCCAATTCAATGCTTTTGATGGGTTTTTAAGATTTGCAAAAAGAAACAAAATTGATCAAAAAGACTACCGAGTTGTGCCCGGTAAGGGAGCTTCTAATATTTGAATTAGTATCAGTCCATATATATAGTATATAGATGGTGTTTTTAAGTCTTTTTCACATATCTTAGCGAGACAGATTGTCTATTTTATAGATGACTTAGGTAGCTGTCGAACATAGTTGGAAATGATTATTATCCTAAGTGTAACATTCTATATCTTGATGGAAATTTAAGACCTTTTTTATGGTCGTTATTGAATATGTTTGAACAATTATTCATCTTTCTTTTACGGCTTACTAATGTTGCATAATGGACAAACTTCATGATTTTTATGTACTCATCAACGTGTATTGAAGATTGAATGTTTGCACATATATAATACAAACGGGTAAGTCCAAGAATGTTCGTGCTGCAACCTCTTAAAGATAATATATATATATATATATATATATATATATAATTTGTGTGTGTGTGAAGTCAACCTTGTGTTAATTACTAGCAAAGAATAAGGTTTTCCTATGTGCTTGTAAGTCGCCACTCCATAAATGATAATTATGCCATTTTATGAGATTGGTAAGTGGCAACCAAAAAAAGTGTTAAGGGAGAGAAATAAAGCAGCTTGACAATATTTTCAAGTGGCAAGCACACATAAAAAAGTCCAAGAAAAGAGGAAACATTGGTGACCTCACATGCCTTGAACTTATAAGATGAGCTATATTCCACCTTATTAAGTCAATATGGAAAATTGATCTTCTCTCTATATATATATGAAAAAATGGAGTTTGGTATTGACATATAATCCTTAGCTTACTTGAGGAAGATAATACCTACTTTGCATGTAAAACGTCACGTGATAGTTTGTGTAGAAACTAGAAACATCTTATAAATTCATTTTTGGGGCTTACAATCTTCCAGTATGAGGTTGGAAAAGGTTCAATCAAATGTATTGAATATGATTATTGTGAAAGCCACGTATCATATATATATGATAATATGAAAGTAGCTATAGTCCAGTTCAAACGAAAGCGATGGGTAAGAAAAGAGAACTCATATCATAATTATCAAATTCATGGGGTGTAGTTTCAAGAGTATCTGTCGGTGGCGAAGTACAATCCAACATGTGTATGTGTATATATGTATATATATCCCCATTCACATCGAAGCCATAGCCTTCAAATTAAGGTCCCACCCTCAAATAAATAGTGCATACGTTGATGAAAGTTATAGGACTATAGGTCGTTTTAGTCACAAAACCACTTTATTTTAGATTTTTATAGACACCCATATGATTAGTTATGAACACATACTTGTCAAACCAAAAGGAAATGAAGAAGAATTTTTGGACACTCAGAAAATAGCTCAACACAAGTAAAATTAATGAACCAGTAAAGGTTGTAAATTTCATATATAATTTTTGGATGATATATAATATATGATGCAAATCAATTTAAGCCATTTTAGTCTCTCCCTAATTCAACTACATTAATCCTTTGCTACTTCCATTCTTTTACGTTGAAACATGTATAGGCAGAGCAAAACAATCCATGTTAATTAAAATTAAAGGTCAATTGGCCTTCAATCATCATCACCCTCATAAAAATTGTATCCATTCCATAATTTGAGACAGTTCAGGGCCCAGAAAGATGGCGCATAGATTTAATATCTGCACTGCGGAGCACATGGAAATGTTGTGTAGTGACTGGTATCTAATGGGTCCACTCTAAAAGCTCCATATAATTTCTTTTAAATGCAGAAAATTACACCTCATGAAATACATTTTAATTAATTTATATTAAGTTGCTTACTAGTTCCTTGTGAAAATATATACTTTTTTAAAAAAAATATTTAATCTTGACAAGCCCATCATACCAAAAATATATATATAATTTGTTATTTCTTTATGTCAAAATGATTGACAATTCATATGAAGTTTCTAAACTCGATATTTTCGAATCTTTTATTTAGATTCCAAAAGGTTTCACAACTCAATGCGGGCCACAGCCTAGACAGCTAATGATTTGCATTAAAAATTTAAAATAGTGCATAATAAAAATAAAAATAAAAAGTTCTTTTTTCTTTAATAATTAAAACCTGTTTAATAGGTAAATAAATTAATAACGTTGTATGGCTTTGTATTAGTGCAATTATCAATTATTTATTTGCTTTATAATTTGTTTCACGTCCAATCTTTCTCACTGGTTGTCAAATTAGCGTGGCTTGCTAATATACCTTTAAGTTTTTTGGGTAAATGATTTTATCTAGGCCCCAGTGAAAAATGGAAACAGTGAGGATTAGAGGATTAGAAAATTATTATTAAAAAAAAAATGAAACAGAACTTGGCATGACTCTTTAACTTTATATAATTAAACAAAATTAAGTATATTTATATACATTTATTTGGAATTGAATAAACATTCTTAAGAGAATAATTTCGAACCATCATACCGCTGTACTTCAAATGATTGGAAAAAAAAAAAAATTAATCCCAAAACAGCATATCTTATATTCGTTTATTTTATTCCCATTGTCGACATATGGAAGTTTACTGAAACAAACAAACTATAAGCTTCTCTTCACCGTGTTTTGCGCCTATTCAGTAACTTTAATCCTTTCTTTTTATTTTAATTTAAGGTCTTAAAGTTGATTTTTTTTTAAGTTTTTTTTTTTTAGGAAGATTTTTTTTGAAGTTTAAATATCAAAATGTGGGGTAAGGGTGTAACAATCTTGATATTTTAAACTTTTTAGCGAAAAAATATGGACATTATAAACTACTAACTTCAATTTTGTTCTTTTTTTGGATTTCAAAATGGTATATTTAAAATAACTTGTTAGGGTTTATACATGTGTTAGAAAATCCCAATGTCAAAGCATATCAAATTTGGGTTGTATCAATAAAATTGTGTTAGAGTTGACTCTGGTTTAAAAGATGTTTAAAAAGGACAAAGTTTCTATTCCCTCAAAGATGATAAATTGTCAATATTTTGCCCGTATCTTTTACAGGGTGATAAATTTCCAAGTGAAACTTATTTCTTTGAAAAATGAACATTCAAGACTATAAAAATAATAAATATTTGACCCAATTTGAATTTGAAATTAGTGAGATATAATTTTTAAAGTTAGCACAATTGTATTGTCTCTGAGGTTTTTTCTTAACCAAATTGCAGCAAACAATACACCAAATTTGAAGGCCAGGCGATTTAAGCTAATGATTTCCTATATAAAACCAATCCATGTTGCACAAATTGAGTGAAGAGAGACTGCATCAATATTACATTGAGAGCAAACCTTCTTGACCTTACACAATTCAAAATTCCTCTCCTTAAAGTATTTCTTCTTGTGAGATTTTTTAGACCTTCTCCTCGAGTTTAATTTTCAGAGGTTTTTTTTTATTACTTTTCATTTTCATTACCAAATTAGTGTGTTGTTTATTGCTTTAGATTTGTTATGCTATAACTGTAAGTATATTTTGTGATAATGTGACAATTATAATGGGGGAGAAAGCACTTAAACCTTATATGTTTGAAATACTAGAAGGTGTCAATCAGTTAAGGTTTGCTACAACTATAGTTTTTTTTTTTTTATATATATATACAAAATAGAATTTCTACTCTAGTCTAATCTAAATGTATATGTGTGTGAAGCTCCCTCCTGGAGACTTGAACTCCGGCTCTTGCCCCTCACACTTTACAAGCATTTATACCTGTGAAGTAACTATCGCACTAAGGGTGTGCGGTAGTCAACTGTAGTTGAATTGCTATGTTGCACTATTTATTTAGACTAAAACAATACTATTAAATTGATCTTATTAACAAGGGTGTGGGGTTAAAATTAATTTTTTTACAATTGTTCTTATTAACAAGTATGAAAAGAAGCATAGAAGTATAGAACAGAAAATATGGCTAAAATTAAGGGTTTTAATTTTGTTTTATTTGGACTATTTTAACCCCATTATGTGGCTTTTAGTTCCTATTTGTGGAGTAAAAAAATTAAACTCTATTTAAAGGATTTTTTTAAGATTTCAAAGAAGAGCAAATAGTTTTTTTCAAAAACTTTAAAAATTTACTAATTTCCCCGTATTCACTATTATTATTTCATAAGAAGAATGTTAAGAAATGAGGGGAGTGTAGGACCGTAGGTGCATATTTAAAAGCACAGAAAAGTGAACGCTAAATATGAATTTTTGTGGTTCAATGGATATTGTTCGGTCTCCCCAACTACAAGAACCTAAATACGAATCCCCCAACTTGTTCTAAGCAAAAAAATAATAAAATTTTTTTTTTTTCTTTCAATTGTAATTGATGATGCAAGAATTAATTTGCACAGCCAAGAGCATTTGCACCAGTATGTGTATGATAAAAAAAAAGTGTCAAATTTACACATTCAAACTCTAAAATCACTCACATCAGTCAAACTAAAGATGTGTAAATTTACAATGTTAGAGCATCTACATCAACGGATGTAAACCTTTGCATAATACAAAAAGATAAAAATTTGACACATTTTGTCTCAAAAATGCTCCACACCAATGCTTCTAAAAGTGTGCATATTTGCACATTTGCTACAGTAACCGTGCATATATGCATGGTCACTATAGCTTTGTATTTTATTTTTTTAATAATTTTTTCTCTCGCTTCTTAAGTCATATTTTCTTTCTTCTCCGTCAACTCTCTCTCCCTTCGCCACCTGACTCTCTTCCATCTCAATCTCCTCTATACAAATCATCAATTCCATACAAATCATCAAACAAAACCTACATCTAGATCTTAACTCATCAAACCCATATGGTTTTCTTAAATCTAAATCTCAAACTCATCAAACTCATTTACAAAACCATATCATCAAACCCATATACAAATATATGTGAATCATCAAAGAAGAAGAAGTGGTCAAGATGAAGAAGAAGAAGTAGCGGCTATAGACGTAGCAAAAAAAAAAGAAAAAGCAATGACAGCATCGAATAAGCAACAGCAACAACAACAAACAACGACAAAAATAGATGAAGGAAATGGAGGCCTAGCCATGGAGGTTTGCCTTTGTGGTGGCTATTTGAGTTTGGGCTATGGAGGTTCAGCCAGGGAAGTTTTGTGGTGGTCTGAACTCTGAATAGAAGAGAGCTGAGAGATGAGAGAACGTGTGAGAGATAACATGTGAGAAAAAATAAAGGTAATAATAATAATAATAATAAATGAATATTTAAATAAAAATGGGTGTATAATAGATAGTCATATGTGGATGTTTTGTAAAAGTTACCGTGTAAAATAAAAAAAGTAGGTTTTTATGCTAAAATAAAAGAGAAATTTTACACATACTAATGCGGTTTCTCTTACTACAATAATTGTATAAATATACACAATTAAGCTATAGCTTTGTATATCGTTTAAAAAAAATTCTCTCACCTCTTGTCTCATCAAATTCCTCTCTCTCTTTATGAAGATAATAATAAACAAAGAATGAAGAATGATTATTTAAATAAAATAGAATGTAGAATAAAAAATCTGACGTGAGGGTTTTGAAAAATGGTTGTGTAAAATAAAAAAATAAAAAGTAAATTCTTATGCTAAAATAGATAGGAATTTTTGCACAAATTGATATGAATGCTCTAATCTAGTCTTCAAACAATTGCAAAAGAGAAGAAAGAGAATTGAAGAAATTATCGGGTTGAGCCCAATGGGAAGTCTTCGATGCCTAAGCCAACAAAAGATTTGACACATGTTTCATATCATATCATATATATATTGAGTTTATATGTTTTTGTGCACCTTTTTGTGTAATATAGATTGTAGAGCCCCTTTTTTTTGGATTGAATGAGAACATGCAATTAAGTAATAGGAATCTTTCTCCAAACCAAGACAGTTGATTGCTGATTAAATGAATTCCTTATTTCGATTTTAACCTAAATATGGGTGAGATTAAATTTCTTAAGTTTTAGTTGACTAAACTTTATGGTTACTTAATTATAATAAGTAATGTCTATTGGTGGACAATGCGAGATATATAAGAACCTAGGTTTAGGGTTCAATTCATCGTCCCTCGTTGAATACCACGCACATGGAGTATACATGGGAGAAAAATGATTGGAATGTTCAGAATTTAAAAGCATTATGCAATATTAGTTTTCTAGCCAGAAGTTGAATATCGTGAATTTTTCCATTTGAATTGTCAGATCGATACATTTGTTTAGCAATCATTTTAAAGTAATCTCTATTTTTTTTTCTAATTTCATATTTGCCATTTTATCTTAAATATCTGAGCACATTGACATTACAATGTGATATAATCTGTGCCTAAGATGACAGAATAGCATTATAAAGTTTTCATTCATGATTCATCCATGTTGTAATTTGCTAGTTGGTTCGTATAAGTCAGCTATATCTTGGGAGAGTAATCCATGACTCAAATTGATGAATCTCCTTTGCATTTATTTAAAAGTGCAATCTTACATAACGGAGTAAATAGAGTATTTATTATTTGAGGAGTTAACAAGAAAAAGAAAAAGTGATATTAATTTCATATCTTTCTTATAATATTAGTGGGTTTCTATAAAATAAAATAAGAAATAGTGGGAGTATGGTTATCCATGCCATTTCAACAATTAACATAATGCATGTCATCCATATTTCAAAGGAAGCTATTCATGATTCAAAAGGAAACTGTAATTCTCTCCTGTACTTTTTACTGATAAATTGATTGAAGGAGAAAGTATATTATGTGAGCTTAATATCACGAGCACTCATCCTTTCCATGGAAAAAAATTAAAAAAAAAATAACTTTTAAGTTTTATTTAGTGCTTTTAAGAGAACGCGTGCATCAAAGATTCGTTACGAACGGTCAAAATGGTGATTATCTCCCACACCAAATGTATGATCTCTCTCGCAATGTGTGGACTCTACAGTTGTGTGAAACTCACGTTATAAAAAATACAATCTATATATTTAATGCATGAGATACCTTCTCTTGTCAAAGAGCTTTAAAGTCTCAAAAATTCTATCAAAGAAAATACTTTATAATTGTTTTTACCAACACTAACAACTTTTTAGTAACTGTTTTTTTAGGCTTCATTTCTTTTGATGTACAACATTTTTCAACAAAAAATAATTCAACGAGGAAAACTAATTATTTTTTGGTATTTGGTTGCATATTTGGAAAACATTTTTGTATGTTTATTTGGGGTGAAATTACTCTAAAAACACCGTCGAAATCACCACTGCCATGTCCCAAATCCATCATACACCGTCACCAAATTTAAAAACTCAATCAAATTAGATCAAAAACCAAAATGAGGCCATCAAATGCGTGTTTAGAGAGTGAGTTTTAGAGACAGAGGGATGATTGAGTGAGATCGTGAAAAAGAAGGAAGCCATCAAAGGCTGACTAGCACGGAGAACCATGGAATTGTCATAAATGGAGTTGTGCGAGGTGAAGGGAGGGAGGGAGGGAGGGAGGGAGGGAGGGGGGGAGGAGAGGTGTTTGTGAGAGAGAGAAAAAGGTTTTACACCCAAGCATAGGCCTAAAACATTTTAAGCCTCTCTCAAAGGCCATTTTTTGGGTCAACCAAAAATATTTTCGGTTTAATCAAGATTTTACATTGTACCAAACATTTGAAAACAATGAAATCATTTTGGAAAAAATATTTTACACCTCGTGGCCTAAGCAAAAGCTTTGCTTTTCTCCATAATCTTTAATTGGCAAATACTGCCTTAAAGAATACATACATATATATAAGTAAAAAAAAATTATTTTCATTCGTACAAATTTTCATGTGAAGAATGGTTTAAGTGGTGTAGATAAAGGTGCTCACGACAGCTGTGTGATTGTAACGACGGTGGGACGGTGGTGATTTTAATAAGGTTTTATGATTGAACTTAATTACTAGTTTAAAGCATACTTGGTGTTAGGTTGTAATAAATCTACCTTTGCGCCCACTAATTAGTTATGTTCATACATATTGATAATGATAGGGATTTGGTAGAGTAGTAGGTTATATAAACAGGCATTCGTATAATTATAAATACTATAAAATGTATATCCAAACATGGTTTTTACTTCACGACAGAGGACAATCTCTTCAAAGCACTTGTTTCCCAATTTCACTGAATACAATTCCCTTAGTCACCTTCAATGTTCGTATATATTTGGTCTCGTCACTATAGTTAGATAAATATAATCAACTTTGCCCTATGGTCGTAGCCAGGAAGGGAAAGTCTATTTTTCATGAATTTGCACAAATCCAAGAGCAAGAAAAGAAAAATCAGAGAGAGTTTTAGAATCCAATTGGAAACCATATTGGTAGAAGTAATCTCCTAAATTGAGTGGATTTGATCAAGAAAAAAGTTTTGTTATACATACTCTATTTTTGAAAATGACCAATACATACTGTCTTTCCACGTAATGATAAGACTTTTCGAAAGTGTATTATTATTGGCAAGAATTTTGCATATAAAGCTGAAAGCGTAAAGTAAAGAAGAGAGACCATCCTGTTTTCTCTTGGAGACAAGTTTTCCAGCTCAAGTAATGGATTATTTTAAATTGTTTTTCACTTTTTGACACATCACAGCCATAGATTCCATGCCGTTTGTTAACCAAAATTATGGTAATTTTGTTTTCAGACGCATCTTTCTCCTATATCATTTTTACTTCTTTATTATATATGTATATTCAAAATTTGTGTTTTTTGAAATCACAATGAAAATAATAAATACTTGTACACGCATTCCAAGTATGTGTGTGTATGTGTAGTGTAGTGCAGTGTAGTGTAGTGTAGTGTAGTGTGTAATGAGTTCATGTTATGAAGTACTGTTTAGTTTTTTATCCTGACTAGGCTGACTTCATTTGCAAGCATGGGTTGTTTTCAGCTTGCAGTTATCAGTGAAAAAATACCCCACCATTCTTGCAAGAGACATTAATCCCCAAACTTTTGATAAGACACATTCAACTTGACTTGTTAACCCAGTTCCTCATCTTTTTATACAGACAACTCCCCCGGGACTCTCTCTCTATCTGTTGGGGAAAAAAAACTACCAAAGTTTAGATATTTTTACCATTTTTACCACTTTAATCAATGTAAAATGACGTTGGTTCAATCACAATAACCTGTGTCAATATTTGTGAAAAATGCTACTCCTTACCGTAGTGAAAAAAAAAAAAAAAAAAAAAAAAAAAAAAGGAAAAACCCCAACTCAAATAGGAGACAAGAATGGTTATTAATTGAGTGTGACTTTTCTCTCTTGTGGGTACTCTCTTATATATTTAATTCAACTCCCTTTCTCAGTTGCTACTTCATTTTCTCAACCTCCCTATCACCTCTCTCCATCTTTTCTACCACAGCTAGCTCCTATAGAAATTCCATTCAGAGGCACCTTCTACCCGTTGCTGACAGTTCACCTAGAATTCAACAAAACTTGCTGTTTAAGGATAATTTATCCCATCATAGCAGGTGGGTCTTGCTCCAAAATGGGTAGGCACTCTTGCTGTTACAAGCAGAAGCTAAGGAAAGGCCTATGGTCGCCTGAGGAGGATGAGAAGCTTCTGAGGCATATTACCAAGTATGGTCATGGATGTTGGAGCTCTGTACCTAAGCAAGCTGGTATTTGCTTTTTATTACTCATTCTAATAAGCCTTTCAGCAATGTTTAGTTTTGAAAAAAGAGAACTTTTTTAATGGCTTATTTGTATGTGATGAATTGGCAGGTCTGCAAAGGTGTGGCAAGAGCTGCAGGTTGAGGTGGATCAATTACTTGAGGCCTGATTTGAAGAGAGGCACATTTTCACAGGAGGAAGAGAACCTTATAATTGAACTTCATGCAGTTCTGGGGAACAGGTAAAAATGCATCTCCTTGTCTTATTAACTGTTTCTCATTTGGTTTTTGGGGCTTCATTTAAGTTACTTAATATTCTTGGAATTATGTGGCTTCCTTAGGTGGTCTCAAATTGCAGCACAATTGCCTGGGAGAACAGACAATGAAATTAAAAATCTTTGGAACTCTTGCTTAAAGAAGAAGCTCAGGCAGAGAGGCATTGACCCAGTCACTCACAAACCAATTTCTGAGGTTGAGAATGTTGAGGACATAGATACATCAGCCAAAAGCCGAGACAAAATGTCGGTGTTGTCCAATGAACTGAATCTCCTCAAGGCAGAGAATTCAAACCAAGAAGCTACTTTACTTGAGCAAAGACCATCTTCAATTGCTTCCCAAGGCTACCCTTTGGAAGTGCAAGGCTCTTCCAGCTCCAAAATAACAAACAACAACAACAACAACAATTCAATGACACCCAGAGCTAACAAGGACTTCTTTCAAGAAAGGTTTGTGACCTCCCACCAAGAAAGTTCCACCACCAATGATTTGGTGGGGCATTACCCACTTCAGCAATTGAATTATGCATCCAATGCCAGGCTCCAAACAAACTCAAACTCCAACTCCAATCAGTGGTTCACCCAAACTGGGAAAACGTTTGATATAAATTCTGAATACACCTCCAATGCAATATCCACAATTCTCCCACCTTCAACCAGCTCATTTCTACCTCCCTCTATTGGTTACAAGCCTTCACTTACTTTTCCCACAGATAACATATCCATAGGCTCTTTCAATGTTAATGGATCCCGTTACTGGGAAACAACCAGTGCCTCCACAACCACAAACAATAGCAATAGTAGCAGTGGAAGCAGTAGCAGTGCTGAGCTACAGCACAACAGTTCCTTGTTGGAAACTAGCATGTTTTCTTGGGGATTGGAAAGCCAACCAGAAGATATCAAGTGGACTGAATATTTTAATAACCCATTATTGGTGGCGGCTGCTTTACAAAATCAAACTCCACAGTCTATATACAATGAGATAAAATCAGAAACTCAATTCGTAACTGAGAGTTCAAGTGCTATGTGGCCTCATAGCAAGCAGCCAGGAACTTTACAAAGTTCTGATATTTATGGTAAGGATATCCAAAGACTTACTGCAGCCTTTGGACATACTTAGCTTGAATTAACATGTCAGAGGAAGAAAAAAAAAAACACTGCAGAATTTTCAGTTACAAGGGGCTTCAACAATTGCTAGCTGATTTCTTAATACAGGTGTGTGTGCCACATAAATTCTTCTCTTGTATATAGGTCAGATGATACAAAAACATTTCTCAGCCTCTGGTTTTTGGTATATTTTTTTTATTACCTTTTGTCTTTCTTCTTGTGTGGGGTAGAATTGCAAAATAAGGCTTGTACTGATGTCTTTTACTCTTGTTTGCCTTATTGCATATGGTCTATAATGTTGCGGTTCTATCTGGTGAAAAATTTGGAAAAATATCTGTTACTCAATCATGGGAATCTTTCAGTTTCTCCTTTTCTCAATTCTATATAATATCTAAATCACTCTCAATTCAATGGGAAAAACTAATGGCATAGTGTCAAATCTCTTTGTTAGACAATGGCTCTTCCTCCCCCCTAAACCCCACCATAGACAATTGAAAAAATTGGATAAATCCTTTAACATGAATTCTTTTGCAAGCTTAAGATTCAAATGGTTGTCTATCACTGTCTCCAAAGGACAGAATCTTATTCACCTTTATAACAATATTTTCACTTTTCCCCTCTTTGAATTCAGACTATATTGAGAAAAATGAGTTATATAATAGTTAGCTGCCTTTTGAATTTAACCATATTGACATATGCATTACGTCTCGCTTGCTTGATTTGCAAGACTTAGAGAGCTATTTCTCTCTCTCTCCCTCTCTTTCTCTCTCTATTCTTTTTCTATCTCATACACACATATACTCTCACACACGCGAGTGCGTGAAAGGTGTCACTTCATACTCCTCAAAAGGATATAAGCTCCACAAATGAATTGTAAGTTGTTCACTCTAGTGTCCGTGCAAAGGGATGGTGACTCTCAATCTTGTAAGGGCCATATGTTTGCTGATGTTTTGTAGCTTCTTCAAATGCAATAGCATTATCTTTAAAAAAAACACTTGGGAAAAAAGAAGAGATGAAAGAGAAAGAAACTTCCAATTAAAGAGTAAAAAATGAAGTCAATCCTATGGTAAATGAAGTCAACAGCAAGTAATCCGTACCACCCACTTGAGGGCATATCGCGTGGATACTATTTGCTAAATTGCCTAAGGTTGGTAGGCAATTTTACCTTTTAACCTTTTTTTTTTCGAGTCCGAAAATCATCCTCTCCAAAAGGTAAATGAAAGACAAGGCTGCCTACCAATTTCTTTTCCTAAACTTGTTTATGCACTAGGTAAAAACGACCTAGAGTGCTAGTATGAGACTAATTATTTACCCTTGGGATGAAAGATACACGACACCACCTGAAAGATAAGTTTTATTCAAAATGCAAGACCAAAATGGTTCAAAGCAATGAGGGAGGGAAGAACACCAACTGTAAACCAAAGAAAAAGATCTTTACATTGGAAAGGCAACTTCAAAACATTGATATAACTAACTATCAATTGTTTGCTTTCTTAAGAATCCAATAATTTCATTGACTTGGACATACATTGACGGAAATTGGAATGCATACATGTGAGAATCGGATTTTGAAATAGCCAACTCTCATGTAATATCTCTTAAAAAAATGGAAACACACTTGGCAATGGACCCCATGTTTTCAGAGCCAAAAAAAAAAAACAACCTATATATATATATATATATATATATATATATATATATATATATATATATATATATATATAATTAAATTTTCACGTGCAGACTAGAAATTTGGAGCATCAAGAAGCCACGGGCAAATTAACATGCACATTTGCCCTCATGGGGTATGAATATCACTCAAAGGTCACACTGTTCGTCTATTCTGTCTTGTTAACTAAATTCATAGAGCCTATATATGTAGTCTTTATTGGAAAATGAAACAGAAGCTAGAAGACATAATATTATAAAGTAGCAATTTTTGTTGTAAACTTGTTGTACAGATAAAGAAAATCCTTCCTTGTTACATTTTAGAGAGGCCAGGAACTATTTGTATGACGACTTTAGTGACGTCAAACGTGCGTGCTTCAAGCATTTTCCCATTCTTGAAATTCGGATGCAATCCCAGGGTTGTTCTTGTACTTGTCTCACTAATCCTCTATAATTTTTTGAGGTTTTGATTTTAATAAATTATACTTTGAAGATTAAGGATTAAGGTATCAATTTTCAAACTCGTTTGGAGCTAATCTCATCCAACCCACTGCATACTATTCATATGTATCATTTAAATAGGTCATATAAGTCATTAAAAAAATCATTTGATTAAAAGTAAAACTACACATAAATAGTTTCTTTAATCGTTACATAGTGAATTGGAAGAAAAAAGCTCCAAACCAATTTTGGCGCTAATCTTTTTCGTAATCTGAAATTAAAAATCATAACTTCACACGGAGTTGAAGGTTTTAGTATCATGTATCACATCAACATGAAAACACATATTGTCATAGTTCTGGCTATCAAAAGATAGGAACATACTTCCAAGTT
Source organism: Castanea sativa (assembly GCF_040712315.1). NCBI lineage: Eukaryota > Viridiplantae > Streptophyta > Magnoliopsida > Fagales > Fagaceae > Castanea > Castanea sativa. The sequence goes on from NC_134022.1 coordinate 31,915,410, forward strand.
ACTAATTATACAATTTGATTATGATTGAATTTTACTGATAATGACAACTTGATAATATTGACATTACCATAGCGTTTTACATTGAAGTCAATAATGGGATGCCTACATGGGTTTGTTCAAGGACTGATATGATTTTGTGATTGAATTATATGTAGACCCTGGGGTGTTCCATGATTAAAACCAATGAGAATAAAGAAAAATCAATATGAACAAACACAAAATGAAAGCTATACATGATTCAAAAAAATACCTACATTCACATACGGAAATAAGAAAAAAGTTTTACTAAGAAAATTAGGAAATTACAATGATGACACAATGATTCACTTAAGAGAGCCAAAAGTAAATACACCCCAAAAAACTCTAATACTAACACATGACAAGGTAAGGGAATTTCACTTTGCCTAGTTGTCTAGCCATGGCATAGAAAAATAGAGTTGGGGTAAACTAAAGCTCCAACTATGTGTGTATATATATCATCAAATTTTTGTCTTAATTTAAATTGAATCAAGCTATACAAAAGAAACCGCATACCATGGCGTGATGTTCACTCCTCCATTAAAACCCCTAAAGGCTATCACAAACTCCAAAGACCAAACACCGATTTAATTTATATATAAACTAATATATCTAAATAACATAAATGTTAACTCTCAAGAATTATAATTCTTGCAATTTAAAATTCTCATCAACCAAACAAATATGTGTAGGCAAAAATTAATCCGAGATTTTTTGTGAGACAATAAGAAGTTTTACAAATTGAACCAACTACATACATAAGGTGTTTATAAGAGAAACTTACCATGAAAAGGAAAAGGAAGAGGAATAGGATTTTGGACTATGGCCTGTCATTTATTTCCAAATTTAGCAGCTACATTTACAGTGCTTATAAATGGGTTGGCCTCTTTCCTTAATGGCTTTAGTTTGGACTTTATTGTTCAGTTTATGGCCAATTGGGCCCTTTGGTCACTTCTCTAAAAGTAACCCCAATCCTTTCCCCCACTCTAAACCACATCCTTATTCCTCAGGCCTTTTTTTAGTTATCTATGCACGTAATTCTTATCTTTATGATCATCATCACTAAATTATTCTTCCATATTTGAATATTTTCTTAATTTTCTAATATACATATATATATATATTCCTAATTATTTCTTAATAATTTTTTTTAGCCCAAATTATTTCTTAATAGTTTAAACAGTCTTGTTACTATTGCCAAATAATCAAACTAATATAAAAAATATATATATAAAAAAGTATAGCATTAAGACTTAAGACTTTAGACTTGGTTATTCATAGTACATCTTTCGATTTGATTTATGCTTTTGCTTAGCACTCTTTTTTATTTTTGTTATTTGCTCTAACCAATAATCAACACACAACACCTATATTCTTATTGTAATCTTCTAAAGTATTTAAAATGGAACTCTTGGTATAATCTATAGCATTCAAAGATTGGTTAATGACAATTTACTATAATGCAAACTATAGGTTACTACCACTTACACATTTTAGATTGGCCGCAAACTTGCCAAAGGTCTTGTAACTGAATTGGCACATCTCCATATACAAAGTGTTTGGAGGTCTAATGGGGAAAAGGTACGAGCTGCAGGGTTAGCAGCATGTTGTAATTATTTCTCAAAAAAAAAAAAAAAAGATTGGCTGCAAACTTGTAGTTGGGTTGTTAAATTTTTTTTTTTTTTTTCCTTTCCTCTTTTCTATGAAATCTATGTGATAAATTAAAACAAATCATCGATTTTTTTTTAATTCAAATTCAACCAAAAATCATTTTTAAGTATTATTTTATTTAAAGCAAATATATATATATACATATATATGCAACATTATATCAAAGGAGGGTTATAAGCGTATATATGTAAAAATGTATGAGTAATTAAAAATATTATTTTAACGGTACTGTGGGTGTACATGAAAATTTCTACGATTTTTTGGTTAATTTACCTGTATAATTGCTCTCAAAACTTTAAACTTTTTCTAAGGGTTTAAAATGACATTGTTGTTGTTGTGGTTATTATTATTATTATTATTACTATCTCTCTCTAAAAATCAGTAGAGCGGAATATCTAATTAAAATAGTACATACTTTCTATATATCTCTTTTGTTCATATCAATTAATTGGCAAATTAATTTTAATCATGTAAAAAACTAAGGTTTTAGATTATAAAAAATATTGCAAAGGATATCAATGAGGTCAAGGAATTTTATAATTAAAATGGTTCAACCATTTGCTCATCATGTTTATTAGATTTAAATAATGTGCATATATATATATATATATCTATATAAATTGCATAAACATACATTTTTTTTATATGTTTAAAACATTTGGAGAAAGAACATTGAATGTTCATCACACTACACCAAAATAAGTCTATTACATCAAGTATTAATATAACAAAATTAGTATAGTGGTCTGAGACACAAAATTGCATCTACAAGTTAAAATTTGTTGCAATAGTAACCTAAAAATGGTAAATTATTGCATTAACAGTAATTAGTTGCAACAGGAATGGCAACGGGTCGGGTTTGGGATGGGTTTTTCTATGCTCGAACCCGACCTGTGGGTCTGCCCCCATGACCTGAACTCGGCCCATTTAATAAACAGGTTTTTTTTGTTTACCCCAAACCCACCCTGTCGGGCCCCGTCCCGTCATACCCATCCCAAGATCAGAAACACAAATTACAAATGCACAAATCTCATATTTATCATTTTCCGACCCAAAATCACATACACAAACACAAATCCTAACACAAACATAAACACAAATTTCAGATTTATAATTTTCCCTTTCAAAATCACAAACCAAACACAAATTTCAAATTTATGATTTTCCCTTTCAAAATCATAAACACAAATCCTAACATAAACACAATCACAGAGATCATAAACACAAACACAAACTCACATGATTGAGACAAACTGAACCCAGAAAAAAAAATGGAGAAAGAGGTGGAGCGAGGCCGTAACAGGGAAGCTGAGCAAGGCCGTGAGGGGGGTGGCTGAGTGAGGCTGTGAGAGGGTGGCTGACTAGCAAGGAATCAGTGCGGGATGGGTGAGGGGAATGAAAGGGCTCAGGGCTGTGCAAGATCGGCAAGGACAAAACGAAGAACGATGAGAGAGTCAGAGAGCTAGGCTTGACTGCTTGTGGCCGTGTGAGTGAGAGAGCTGAGAGATGAAGAGCAGCGTGTGAGTGAGAGAGCTGAGCTGAGAGATGAAGAGGGAGAGGCGGCGTGTGAGACTAGGTGTTACAGAGTTTAGAATATATTTATATCTAGGGTAAGGGGTTTTAAAATTTTTTTTATAATATTATATATGTATACGGGTCGGGTCAGGTCCGAGCCGAGTTTGCATAATACCTGGACCCATTTCGGGTTTTTTATTAAAACCCAAACCCACCCCATTTGCTTCATGAATCAGGTAAAACTTGCCCCATTATGGTCGGGTCGGACCGGGTACCCGCAGGTTGGGCCTATTTTGCCATCCCTAAGTTGCAATAATCTATAATTATCAGTTGCAATACATTACTATGTTAGGAAAAATTGTTGCAATAACTTAAAATGACAAAATCGTTGCAATAACTTGATTCCAATTATTTTGCAATCTATTACAACGAAAATTTCAAGGTGATATTTTATTGCAATGAAAATATCATTTCAATAATTTGATATCAATTATTTTATAATCTATTGTAATGATAAACATGAAGCAAATATATCAATGCAATAACTTGATATCAATTATTTTACAACTTATTGGAATGACATACATGAAACAATTGTTTATTAAAACAAATATATCATTGCAATAACTTAATCCTAATTATTTTTGTCAATTATTTACAATATATTGCAACAAGATCCATGAAGTAATAGCCTATTGCAATTATTTGTGCTAAAAGCCTTTGGACATACTTAGCTTGAATTAACATGTCAAGAGGGGGGGGAAAAAACACTGCAGAACTTTCAGTTACAATAGGCTTCAACAATTGCTAGCTGATTTCTTAATACAAGTGTGTGTGCCACATAAATTCATCTCTTGTATATAGGTCAGATGATACAAAAACATTTCTCAGCCTTTGGTTTTTGGTTTTTGGTTTTTGGTTTTTGGTTTTTGGTTTTTTTTTTTTTATTACCTTTTGTCTTTCTTCTTGCGTGGGGTAGAATTGCAAAATAAGGCTTGTACTGGTGTCTTTCACTCTTCTTTGCCTTATTTCATATGGTCTATAATGTTGCGGTTCTATCTGGTGAAAAATTTTGAAAAATATATGTTACTCAATCATGGGAATCTTTCAGTTTCTCCTTTTATCAATTCTATAATGGCATAGTGTCAAATCTCTTTGTTAGACAATGGCTCCCCCTCCCTCCTAAACCCCACCATAGTGATAATAGCTTAATTTTGCATATTTATATCATTATTAGAAAAGCATTATCATACTTATTTTGAGTTAATTCATGCATTTTATAGTTGATTTTGAAATAATGCTAAATAATCAATTTTGTGCTTAATTGAATTTTAATGCGTGAATTTGTCTTTTGTAAGATAATGAAATTAAATAAGTGGATTTGTGCAAAGAAGAAAGCTATTGGACTTTAATTTTACAAGGGCCATAATGAAGTCAAAGAAGGTCAACCCAATTAAATTCAAGTCCAATTGGAGTAAGGAATCAAAGGAAATTTGCGCCTAATCCAAGCCCAATTCGGATTAGGATTCCAGCTTGCACACCAATTAGTATTTGAAGCATAAATTTCGGCTCAGATATCCAATCGAAACGATTCAAGTTGGGCTGGAATTCTAACGTAAAGGGCTAAAACTTTGTAGTTTACCAAAAGTCCGAATTCTGAATTTAAATTGGCCAAAAATGTCAGTTAAGTGAAGCCTAAAAACTTGGGATTTTCTCCAAACGGGAATTCAACTTGTAATAGGATTCCTTAACCTATTTAAAGGCTCTTTAGGGCAAAATTCAGAGGAGAGCTACTGTAGAACATAATTTAGGTTTTCTTAAAGTTTCTTTATAGTTTTTAGAATTTTATTTGTGTTATGGCTTGCTAGAAGCCTTGCTAAGACAAGGGGTGAAACCGAACCGTTTATTGGTATGTTCTTAACAATTATTTATTGGTTTTAATGCTTATGTTTTCATGTTTTTGATTGTTTTACTCATCTAGAATAGTGTTTAGTTCTGTATAATACTTTGATTTATCGTAGACTCCAAGCACATTAAATGCTTAGTATTCCCTGCAAACAAATTCACTAGTTTTGTTTTGCCTAAAATCAATCAATTGCATGAAACTACCTTAGACAATTAATTCTTGAGTTTTTATTGTTAAATCATTCGACTAAGACCATCCTTCGTATGAATTTTAGTTGAGTTATAAAATAAATATTGTTAAGGCTACCAATAGATGTGTTGTGTGTGGTTCCCTAAACTTTAGCGTTTTAATATATTGTTTTTTTTTTTTCAATTTAAATTACTTTTACTAAACTATCAAAAATCTCTTCAGTTAAACTTTATTATTTTAGTTTTATTCTATTGTGGTTTGCTAATCAATTCCATTTTCCCCGTGGATTCGACCTTGGACTTTCCGAGTTATTACTTCGCGACAATCCTGCACTTGGGAGCATTATTTAAGTCGCAGCAATAGACAATTGAAAAACTGGATAATTTACAATAACTTGATATCAATTATTTTACAACTTATTGCAATCACATACATGAAACAATTATTTATTAAAATAAATATATCTTTGCAATAATTTAACCCTAATTATTTTTGTCAACTATTTACAATCTATTGCAATAAGATCCATGAAGTGATAGCCTATTGCAATTATTTGTGCTAAAGAAGTTTAATCAATTTTATTTTACTTTTTTTGAATAAAAAACTCTTATGGATTAATTATTATTATTCTCCTATTCTATGTTTTTTTTTAAACTTTTGACTTGTAGTTTCTTTTTAAGTGTGTAAAGTTGATGCACAAATTATAAAATTAGTTTAAAAAAAAAAACCCATAAACAAAATGATTCAGGAAACCCCAAAAAAAAAACATAGCATTTAGAATTTTGAAATAGTATTTAGTATGGTATATCTTGCAAATTTTGTTCTCAAGATCAAAGTGAAAGTTTGTTCTATTTGATTTCAAATTGACTATTCTTGTTTAAGTCATTGATGGATTTGAATTTTAAATCTGATGATTGGACACTTTTATAGGTTGGGGAATGTAACAGTGTATTAAATTATGCTATTCAAAAAGCTCTTCCTCTTTTATCTAATAAGCGTACAATTGTATTTGATGCATATGTGAGTCATCCACCGCCAGGAGATGACCCAAGCCTTTCAATAGTTGCAGTATGTCATCTAGTTTTTTAACCTTTATGACTTAATCATGTTTGTTAACATGTAATAGGCTTGTGGGCTTTAGGGCCACCTTATTTTATGCTACTTATACATCCCATATACTTGTACTATACACATTTTGCCTCTTATACTTTACTTTCCTTTACTTGTGGGCTTTAGCCACTGCTCTAACCTTTTGGCGTGCTCTTCGCAGTCTTGTCTTCCTTGGTGTCTTCCGCTGCCTCCGTCAACATCGTCAACCATTGCCTTCTGTTACCACCATCAATTCAACTCTGATCTTGTCACCTCTAGTCCCATTATATCCATCTTCCTCCGATCTATATCTTGGAAGAAGAAACGACATATCGGAGCTTCCACACGCCCTTAAGTGCTGCTTGAAGTTTCTAGCTTGTTGTCCATACATCACATTCTACTTATTGATGTCATTTGTCCTTGCTAACGTAATCTCCACGTCAGCCCTAGTTGCCATCATTGCCACATGTAATAGGCTTGTTTACTTTACTTATACAGCACACATACTTGTATGATTGACACAATGGCTTCTATAGATTGGCTGGAGGTAACTAAGTACGCATGCATAATCTCTGCACAAGAGTGACGTAAAGAAATTATCCAGGATCTCTATAAACTATTATATTTTTTTTTTCTATTGTTTTTCCTTTCATTGTATGCGCTCTTTTTTCAAGGAACTACTCTGAGCCTTCTATATAAAAAAAAAATAAAAAAAACAAACAAACAAACAAACAAAACATACAAAAGGGTTTACCCAAAAGGATTATATTCTACAAGTATAATTTGTTTTTAATTTGTCATGCGGAATTTGATTTGTTTGTTATTATCTTACATGGTTCAATTTTGCTCGTAGAGATAGTGTCAGTCAAGGACAGAACTAGATATGGACTTGGGGTTTTTTTTTAAAACTATTAGTATGGTTTTTGTTAAAAACTATTAGCATTTTTTTTTTTTTTTGAGGAAGATGACTTTTATTGAAGGAAAAAAAAACTAAAGAACGGTCAAATCAACCTAAACAAAAGGTAGAGTGCGAGATGGAACATCCTCCATCCACACAGTACAACTTGGTGATGTTAAAACTAGCCTAGATAAATTGTGAGCAACTTTATTACCATCCCTCCTTATGTGAGAGTATGACAATTCTGAAAATAAACCTGAGAATAACAACACATCATTTATTAGATGGGCATAAGGAGCTAGCCCATTATCGTTGCATCTCAAGGCCTTCATAACCAATTCTGAGTCACCCTCAACAATGGCGCGATGAAGTCCTAACTCAATGCCAAACTCCACTACCCTACACGCTGCCAATGCCTCAACTTCAACAGGTTGGTATGCCTGATCCAACTACTGCTCAACTGAGGCAATCACCTCCCCTCGACAGTCCCGAACAACTACTCCAATCCCAGATTTATTGCCTGTGCTTGATATTGCTCCATCATAATTGATCTTGTATGTATTTGGTGAGGGTGTTGTCCATTTAATTTGAGGTGTTGATCTGATCCGATCTGGCATGAGGTTGTAATTTCTGATCTCGTTCCAGCTCTCCTATGCCCTTTGCTGCAAATCCTTGGTAAGGCAGCAAGCTTAGTTTGTCCTAAGCTTGTTCCACTGGTTCCAAATATTCCAGACCTGAATAGAAAATAGGTTCAGTGGCTTGCCATTCTCAATAATCCAGCTACACAACTCCATAAAGTCATTAAATTGCATCCTTGACCGAAAACTCCATCTGTCACCTTTCCACACCTCATTCAAACCCGTGCAAGTCCACAGTGCATGCAAAGTATCCTCAGCTTGTAGGGAACATCAATCACAACTGGGACTTTGTATTATAGTTCTTCGGACCAAATTTAGTTTTGTTGGTAGAGAGTTTCTACATGCACGCCACACCAAATTCTTGTATTTGTTAGGAACTTCTAGAGACCAAATATTCTTCCACACTCTCTTCTCTACCTCCGACTGAGTTCTCCCATCAGAATTCCCCTCCAAGTCCTTGAGAAACTTGTACCCAAACTTGCAGTTGTACTGTCCATCTATAGTGAATGGCCAATACAAAGCATCCTCAGTTTGGCTTCGAGGCAATGGAATCCTTTGAACAATCTCCGCTTCAACTAGTATGAGAACACTTTCAAGCATTTCAGCATTCCACTTACCTGTGTTGTTGTCAATGAGGTAGTCCACTATGGCATTCTCCATAGATTCTATGATTGGGGATGAAATTAATGGTGGATGCTTTATGGGCAGCCAATGATGCTGCCATATTTTGATGCTTTTTCCATTGCCCACCTGAAATCTTGATCCCATTTGGATCACCTCTCTCCCTTTCAAAATGCTTTTCCAAGCATAGGATCCAAATACCGATTCTTGTGCTTCCATGAACGAACAGTGGGGAAAAAATCTTGCCTTAAAAATTCTGTAAAAGAGAGTGTCTTCATTATGTATAAGCCGTCATGCTTGCTTGGCAAGTAGAGAGTCATTGAAAAGGGCAAGGTCTCTAAATCCCAATCCTCCTTCTAATTTTGGTTTTGTCAATTTTGACCATTTGATCCAATGTATTTTTCTTTTGTCACCCCTCTACCCCAAAAGACTTTTTTCACCATAACTTCAATTTCATGGCATAGGCCCAAAGGAAGTTTAAAGCATCCCATGGCATAAGTTGGAATGGCTTGAGCAATTGCTTTGATAAGAACTTCTCTAACGGCTTGAGAATGTAGTTTCCCCCCCCCCCCCCACCCTTGTAATTTCCTCCAAACCCTCTACTTAATATAGTTAAAGCTTGCATTTTTACCCCTTCCTACCAATGAGGTTAGCCCTAAGTATCACTCATACGACCTTATTTCATTCACACCCAACACATTTTTAATCTCCTCTTTAACATCGACTTTTGTGGACTTGCTAAAGAAAAGAGAAGTCTTTTCTTTATTTATTTTTTGGCCTGACACCTCTTCATATTCTGCCAAAATTTTGAGCACATTTCCACATTCTTGAGGATTTGCCTTACAAAAAAAGCAAGCTATCATCTGCCAAAAATAAGTGGGTTAGTTTGGGGCCTCTCTTGCAAATTTAGAAGCCGTTGATTTCCTTAGCTCTTGCAGCTTTTGTGATTAAGCCATGTAATCCTTCCGTGTATAATAGGAAGAGGAAATGGGAGAGAGGGTCCCCTTGCCTTATGCCTCGTGTTGGATTAATTAGCCCCTTCAAATCACCATTTAGCAGAATTGAGTATGAGATAGTACGAACACACTCCATACTCAAATCGATCCACCTTGAGCAAAAGCCCATTTTTTCCATCAGTTTCTAAAGAAAACTCCATTCTACCCTGTCATACGCCTTGCTCATGTCTAGTTTTAGGGCCATAAAACCTGTTTGTCCTAAATTATGATTTTTCATACAATGCAAGGTCTCAAAAGTTACTAAAACATTATCTGAAATAAGCCTATTTTTTTGCAAAAGTGGATTGATGCTCAGTTATAAGTTCTGGCATGATTTTTTTTTAATCTGTTGCAAGGACTTTTAAGAATAATTTGTACAATTCGTTACATAGGCTAATAAGGCGATATTCAGAGACTAAAGTAGGATTCTTTACTTTTGGAATTAAAGTGACAAAAGTATGGTTTATTGGGTGAGGTAGTTTACCTGAATTCAATTAAGCCAGTATTGTAGAAGTCACCTCTCTGTTCATAATCCCCCAAAAGTGTTGGTAGAATAGGGGTGGCATCCCATCAAAACCTGGTGCTTTTAGGGGCGCCATTTGGTCAAATGCTTCCTAAATTTCCCACTCCATGAACTCCCCCATTAGCTGTTCATTAATCTCATCTGTGACCAACCTTGGAATAAAAGATAGTGAACCTTCTTCAATGGCTGAATTCCTTATAGTGAATTGGTCTCCAAAATACTCCACAATGGTGTCTCCAATCACTTCTGGTTGCTCTTGCCAAGTACCCTTTTTATCTTTAATTCCAATAATGGAATTTTTCCGAAATCTTTGGGTTGCTTTGTTGTGAAAAAATTTGAAATTGCTATCACCATTTTTCAACCATAACACTCTTGATCTTTTGCTCAACATTCAGGTTTCCTTGTCCATGAGAACATGAATTTCTTCCTTCAATTCCCTAAGCCGAGAATTATCTCCCCTCCTGATAGCCTCGGCCTCAACCTTGGCTAACAATTTTTTTTCTCCTCCAATTCTCGCCTAACATTCCCAAAAATGTTTTTTTTTTTTCCCAATCTCCCAACTCCTTACTACATTTTTCAATTTTTTTCATGATAACACCTCCCTCACCATCCCTCCATACCGCCTTCACAATTTCTCCACAGCTTAAGTCAAATAACCACATCTCCTCAAAACGAAATACTTTCTTTTTAGGTGGAACTTCCAATCCCGAAAGATTTATAAGAAGTGTAATATGATCTAATGACATACATCTGAGATGAGACACCCTTGTACCTAGAAATCTTATGAGAAATTTACTATTCCCAAATCCCCTGTCCAACCATTCCCATAATGAGTGACCATCATTAAAATGTTTGCTCCAAGGAAATTTGGATCCCTCAAATCCCAAATCAATGAAACCACATTCGTCAAGTACATCTCGAAATTGTTGCATTTGGTTGTGACTTCTCATTGCTCCCCCTAATTTTTCATCTTGGCCCCGCACAAAGCCATGGTACTTCTGGCCTATTTTTTAAACCTCTCAATTTATTCCAAGTCTCCATTCTCTGATGAGTTTCAGGCTCTCCATAGAACCCAGTAAATCTCCATTCTGTTTCTTTATTTTTATCTAGGGTTATATCAATAAAATACCTATGTGGATCCTTAATGGTTACATGAACATCATTTTTCCAAAACAACACCAATCCTCCACCTCTCCTCCCACTACAAACCTCCCACTTATGATCAAAATTTATGTTGTGAATGACTCGATCTAGAATAGCTTCATCTGCCCATGTTTCAGCTAAAAACACGATAGAAGAATCTTTTTCCTGGATAATGTTTCCAAGCTTTTTCTCTATACGTAGGTTCCTAAGCTCACGACAGTTCCATATTAAGAGATTCATGGCTCCTAGCGGGGTTGAGCATCAGCCTCTACCATTTGAGAAGGAAATTCAGCTTCACCCGTCAAAACATGTTTCTTGCTGCAAGGTAAATCGGGGTAATCATCAATCATTGAAAAGCTTCGTTTACATGGACCTATGAAGTCTGCCTGAGGTACCTGCTGCGTGATCTTGCCTCTGTCCAGCCTAGTCCACGTGCCTGTTTTTTTGGTTGCCTTAGTAACTTCATGCCCCTCACATGACATAGAGGTAAGGATGAAAGAATTAGCATTAGGGTTTGATTGAGCCGCCTCCTTGACTTGATTGCTCTTGATGGATTTACTTGAGACATTAATTGGATTAATTCCAATTGGTTCCGTTGGAAGTAATGGACAACTATCACTAGAGTTTTCAGTCACATAAATCCCTATGATTTCTGCATTAAAGTGGTCCGGATTTTGTGGAGAGATATTAGGGTCTTGAGGTTTATTACTCGTGTAACCATTTCCTAAATTATGAGGATCATTAGGTGTGTCGTTTTTCTCCCATAAATGCGCCTTTAATGAGCTGTCATCTGAGTCCATGTTGTGCACCACTGTGAGCTCCTCCATAGCTCATGAATCATCCTTGATCCCACCGTCGCCCTCAAGTCTGGCTTCAATAGCATGCGACTTTGAGGCTGCACATTTCTGACTGTAAAAACCTGGGACAGCCACCACACTTCGCTTTGACTGGAAAAATGGTGGAGCACATAATGGCGGCCCAAATTGTTTTTATGTTTCTGCTAATCTTCCTTCACTGTCCAGCCAAATCTCACAATCACAGTTTGAGTGATCCATTTTGTCGCACCAATAACAAATATTAGGAAGGCGCTCGTATTTGAAAGTGACCCAAGATTTTTTTCCATTCTCCATAGACACAACTCAACCACAACAAAGGGGTAAAGATATATCCATCTCCACTCAAATCCTCATAAAATTGCCCCCTCTGTTTCAGCTGGATCGTTAGTGTGGACAATTTGTCCAACAACTTCACATATTTTCTTGGTTGCCTTGACATTCATGTATTTGTAGGGGAGTCCATGAACTTGAATCGAGTCTTCTCAAATTTCAGTTCTTCCATTGACATGCTCTTATCATACTTTTGCATGATCACCAAGTGCTTATCAAAGCACCATGGTTTGGCATTGAGGACCTTCTCTACTTCATTTTCATTTTCAAAAATGAAAAGAATCACGTTATCACCCAGGTTTTTTATCTTAAATCCGCTCCTTGAACGCCGCAATAGGGTAAACGTTTTTGCAATGGCCTCAATGTTAAGCGCCCTCTTCATAAGAAACTTCGCTGCTATGATATGTTCTTTTGAACTGACTTCATCTTCCAAACAGCAACCTATAGTTTCATCCAACTTTGTGAAAATTCCTCCATTGTCCAAAAATTATCTAGGCAGTAGGAAGAAAGTTAAAAAAAGACAAAGTATTTCCCTATTCCCTTGAAGAAAATCCAACTAGCGACCGAACTAACACTGTTAGAACGTGGAGAACAAAAGAAACCTTACTAGAAGGTACGGCTGTTCTACTGCCTAAGAGAAGGTAGGAGAACTTTCTTAGCTACAGAGAAACTTAGATGAAAGAAGTTGATTAGAACAATTGGATTATTTTACTATTAGTATATTAATAAGTACTAATTTTAGCAATTTTATTCAATAAAATTACACTTTGTCCCCTATAACAATGTCATCGAGTCTTTTAAGAGTAATGTTATAGTCAAAAACTTTTTTACAATACTTTTACAAACTGTTAAGGTAGCAAATTCTTATTAATTCGCACACTTACATTATTTTTTACTTATCAATAACTACTCATCATATTAGCAATTTGTTAATTTTTGTAGTTTTAGCATTTTCCATCTTGTAAAGGCCATAAAAAAATTAATAGATTAAATCTAAAACAAAATATAGAAGCCGAAAAAAATTAGTCCAACAAAAAAAATACCAATAATGAAGCTAAAAAAATTAGGCTCAATTAACCTATTTTACCCAAAACAAACAACTTAACCCTTTAAAAAGTTTTAAACAAAATATTTCTTTTTCCTTATCCAGTATGCACGCAACAAAGACCAAAAAAAAAAATTCTCAATGGTTATGCAATAGAGTCAGAGACCGGAGCCACCTCACAGTGAGTATCATAGTTGTCCCCTAATTCCAAGTCTTGATTCCACCCCTAGTCTCAGTGAAACTGTGAAACCCAATTCGGTCAAGTTCTGTGCATGCAATAAGAAAGGTATTATGACTCTTGTTGCAAACTCACTAGTGCCCTTATATGTTAGATTGTCAGGAATACAGGGAAAAAAAGATTCAAACCAATGACTTGATTGTTGGCTTAACATTACATGTAAACTTTGCAAATATAAATGCAACCGGTCTTCTTTTTTTTTTTATGGTGGTGAATATTAATTTGTTGTTGTTTCTCTATGTTGACACAGATCAGTTTGATGCAATTATCTATTTAGCTATACTGTTTCTTTTAGGTCAGTGAAGAAATACAACCAGAATATTGGCCAGGAATTACCTCTGTTGTCGTTCAGAAAAAACATAATATATACACGCCTTTTTCCTATAGCCCATTCGCTATAGCCCATATAAGACAATAAAAGATCTGGCCTTTTAGTAATATATAGGCCATACAAAACAAGGTATCTATATAGCCCATTCGCTAGCCCACAACCCCCTCCGAATAAAACTAACAGATCCGGCCTTTTTAGTAATATAAACTCATATTCCGTTATAAAAACAAAATGAATAATGCTAGAAATACAAATTATTTTATAAAAAAATTTACAAACTACTAATGTGGTGAGTAATTATTGGCAAATAAAAAAGTGATATTAATGCTAGTCATTTTGTAAAAATATTATAAAATAGTTTGTGACTGTAGTATTACTAAACAAAATCACCTAAGCCGCCGTATTCTGAGTGCAAGTTTCTTTTTTTGAATAACTAAAGCTAACTTATTTGTGAATTTCTCCCATGTCTGGCCCAAATCGCAATGGAAATATTCCTACTTATTTGTTAACTAAACACGCTTTAGGCATTGTTGATTATTGTACTTGGATTGAAATTTTTTTTTTTTTTTAAACAAACTCTTCTCCATAATATATTTATGGTATTTTCTAATTAATGAAGTTTTTGTTTGTTATAAAAAATAAATAAATAAAAAAAGCTGACTTATATTTATATGCGAAACCCAAACAAAAAAAGAGAGTAAAAGACTAATGGTCCGTTTGGATTGAGGGGGAATGAGGGGAAGTAGAGTAGAGTAGAGTAGATTTAGCACAAAATTAGCTTATTCTTAGCCAATTTTACTCTACTTCTCTCCTCTCCTCCTCCTTCTCCCCTCCATCCAAACAGGCCATAAAACAATGCAATGTTTTGATAAGCATGTACTGTATATATATGGTGCTTAAACAACTTGCATTTTAACGTTTTAATTAGTGTCTAATACTGTCTTCTCTTCTTTTTTTTCTTTTTTTGATAGGGTGTGTTACTGTTTTCTATTCACTTATTTATGACGTGTATATGATATGAGGTTTGCCAACTTACATCTTTAGAATTTAATGTTTCCTATTTTACTTTATATCCATTAATTAGTTTTGATAATAGTGATTTATTATTTGTTTTCTTTATTTGATATTTATATGCACATATTCTACTACTACAAATTTTTGTTATTATTTGTTGAAGTAACTGATCCTGGCTAATCTACAATCATTTTCACATGGATCATAATTTTATCTCTATTATTCATAGTCAACCATATTAGACTTTTGGCAAAAGATTGTAGAGCTAATTTATAAATTCAGTATTCAAGTTTTAAAGTGTGTCAGTATATTATGGGAAACACCCTCTATCTCAAATTTTGAAACTTCAAAAACAATAAATCTTAGAAAGAGTCAAATATATGTCCCTAAAAAAACAAATATTAATTTCTTAGCATTATAAAAGTTAATTTATCAGGGAAAAAATGGTCATGGACTTTTTCTTTTAGCTTAAGAATTTTGTTATATTAAGTTTGGCCAAAGAAAATTTATAACTTAGGTTTATTTCTTGGGTGACTTTGAGAATAACTTATCTAGTTTTTTGCCTCTGTTAAGTTTTTGTAATCATCCTCACTTCTCACCATTAAAAAATTAGGAAAATAATGTCTTTTTGCTACACTTTTATATCTCTCTCTTTTCAAAACATTAAAAAATAAAATAAAGATCAAAACGTTAGGATTTTATGAAAATCAAGAACAAACATTGTTAACAAAAATGTAGAGTTTCTCAAATCCTAAATCAGAATCACAACCACTTAACCCCACAGATTCCATAATGATCGCTGCCACCATTGATCCCCTACGACCCACAAGCAACCAAACCTAAACCCAAATCCACTTAAACAACCAAACCTAGAGTGAGAGAGAGGGGATGGCACTGTTGCAAGTTGCAATTAGAGGCATGATCATTCTTGTAAGGTCATGCATGATGCTTTGTTACCTTAGCGGAAGAAAATTTATATTACGTCATTTTTTTCTTTCATTTAATTTTATGTCACTCTTTTCTTTGGAAATTACTTCGAACCTTCCCTGAATTAAACAGGTTTACCCAACTGGATTATATTTTACAGGTATAATTTGTTTTTGTCATGAAAAATTGGATTTGTTTGTAATTATCTTATATGGTTCAATTTTGCTTGCAGAGTTGTTGGTGAAAGCCATTTCAGTTCTGTTTTGCTTCATGAGTTGCATACAATATGAAATGTATTATAGCTCTTGTTGCAAACTTAGGCTGCGTTTGGTTCCATGTAAATGAATTTCTGAGCGTAAAATAATTGCAAGTGAAAATATTTTTGGGAAAAGAAAATATTTCTTAGAGTTTGGTTGCATTTTAAAAATTGTATTAGAAAAATTTTTCAAGTGTTTGGTAACATTTTGAAAAATACAAATTTTCTATTAGTTTCTCACATTTTCTCAACCATTTTCTCAGTTTCCAAACAAATTTATAATAGAAAATTGCAAGATATAAACTTTTTAAAGAAACAAAAATCAAAATAAAACCATTAAACTTTCAAACTCAGTCAAATAGAGAGGGGGAGGAAGAAAGAGCGAGAGATTGAAGGAAAGAGAGAGGTAGATTGAGAGAGGTTGAAATCGGGTCAAGGCTCCGATTTGTGTTTGGCGTTGACGATGAGCTTCAGCGGCGATGAGAACGAGATGACAAGGCTCCAATCTGTGTTTGGCGATGACGACGAGCTTCAAGCGGCGACTATGAGCTGACAGAGGCGATGAGATTCTCCTAGGTTCAAGCTCTCTCTCTTCGGGTTCACTTTCACTTCAAGCTCTCTCTCTCTCTCTTGTGTCTGGTTTTCAATCCGTAAAACTTGATTGGAAGGTATGGGTTGGTTCGAACAAGGGATGGGTCGATGGAGGTGGGTCAGTGAGGACGAGGACAAGGGATGGGTCGGTAAGGATGAGGGATGGGTCAGCGGAGGACAAGGACAAGGGATGGATTGGCGGAGTGGCTTGCATGAAACGGCGGGGCCATGTGTCAAGGGGTGGTTCTGGGCATCACCGACGAGGATGGGTTTGAACAAGGACGGCGATCTGACCAGCAAGGATGTGCTTGGGTTGTCTTCAAGTGGAGTGTGCTTGAGCTCTTTATCACTCTCTCTCTTCGGGTGTGTAGTCCGGAAATTCATTGAAGGTAAAATAAGAGTGTAAACAATTTTAAAGCCAAAGGGGCCTTTTTACATTCAACGTGTAAAGCAATTTTCGTTTGACTTCCGTAGGTACCAAACTCACACAAGGGTGTAAAATAATTTCCTAAAAGCATTTTCATTTGAAACAAACGCAACCTTAGTAGTGCATTATGTGTTAGATTAGGCATTTGTCAAGAATACAAGGTGTGTGTTCTAATAAGTATTACTGTTAACTCAAAAAAATGAACGTTTATCCCACATTGGTTGTGTGTGTCTAGTGTCCGCTGTTTATAACCTCAGTCTACAACTACAAATGTTAGGCCCTTTTGTAGTTGTACTCTGATTATGTAATGTATTATAAACCCAGTTTAAAATACTAATATTACTATTTTCGTGTATGTTCTAATAAGTATTACTGTTAACTCAAAAAAAAAATACAGGGGAAAAAATTTCAAAACCAATGACTTGATTGTTGGCTTAACATTGCTCCGTTTGTTTTGAAATAAAATATTTTACATGGGTACTACTTTGTTTGTTTCATTTTACATTGTTCTAAAAACTTAAAAATAAGTTCTTGAGTATTTTCATGTATGCAACCAAACACAATAAAATGAAAACATTTCCAATAAAATATTTTATTTCGAAACAAACCATTTTTGCCCTTATTCAAAACTTATGAACTGAAACTCCACCCTCATTTTGCCACTATCTGCCACCTAACCATCACCCCCTACTAAAGTCCTCGGTCTCTGGTGGCAAACTACCACCACCCACCGCCAATCTCCGATCATGATTTTTTATCTAAAATTTTCTCCTTTTTTTTACTAATATATGTGCATGCTTGGGAGATTAAAAAAAAATGATAAAGTAATAGAAAATATGTTTTCCATAACATTTTAAAAAACACAACCAAACAATAAAAAGTATTTTTAAGAACACATTCAAACATTTGAAAATAATTTATTTTCCAAAATATATTCTTCACCTGAAAATATTTTATGGAAAATATTTCCAGTCAAACTAAACACAAAGATCAGCCCAATAATCTAAATACAAATTTAGCAAGTAAACTAGAGGGGGTGAAATTTGGACACGTCCCAAATAATTTCTCTTCAACTTTTCTTGTCCCTAAACTTGGATGCAAGATGTGGATTGTGCACTTTAGAATTTTGTCTTTACAAAAAAAAAACGGCCGCAAAACATAATTTTTAAAAATGGCCGCAAGTAAATTATACAGCTAGGGCCTTTTTTGAACTTGTTGGGCCTACCGCCCTACTAGCCATCAAAGTATATCATGAAGGGTACATATCTATCATTGCCTATCATAAGAGATAAATATTTGGGCTTAAATAAAATGCTTAGGCTTGTAATTTAATTTTTAAGTGTGTAAATATAGGTCGTCAGCAAGCACTCTCATTAATTCTGAGTTTAGCCTAATTCAGAGTTGCTTTGCCATAAATAAATAAAAGAAAAAAATAAAGGGTTAGTTATAGTTTTTCTACCTGTAATTATGCTCAATTTGTGGTTGGAAAAGTGTTAGTTTACCCACTTGAAGTTGACTTCGTTATGCAGCTGATTACCCACCTTATCATTTTTGCTGTTAAAAACATAAAGAACATATAATTCAACAGTTTGATTTTTCAAATATTAATCTAATAAAAAAATTATTAAGTAATGTAACATTATTTAAAGTTACGTCATGTGTAATTTGAACCCAAATCATATATATAAATGTAAAAGAAGACGAAAGAATGTACATGATTTAACAAATTGCCTACATCCACGGACAAGAATAAAAAGAAAATTTTACAAAGAAAATTAGGAGATTACAATAATGACCCAATAACTCACTTAAGATAGCCAAAAGTAAATACACTCGAAAAATTCTCTCCCAATTAATACTAGCACACGACAAGGTAAGGGAATTTCTCTTTGCTTAGTTGTCTAGCTGTGGCATACAAAAATAGAGTGGGAGTAAACTAAAGCTCCAACTATGTGTGTATATTTCACATCAAATTTTGGTCTTAGTTTGAATTGAATCAAGCTACACAAAATAAGTTTTTCCATTAAAACTCCTAAAAGCTATCACAAACTCCAAAATACCGATTGAATTTATATAAAATTCAAATCTTAAATATAACTAAATAACATAAATGTCAATTCTCAAGAATTATAATTCTTGCAATTTAAAATTCTCATCGACCGAACAGATATGTGTAGGCAGAAATCAATCTTGGATCTTTTGTGAGACAATAAGAAGTTTTACAAATTGAACCAACTACATAAGGTGTTTATACGAGAAACTAACCAGTTTTATCAACCAAAAAAAAAAGAAAGAGAGAAACTAACCAAGAAAAGGAAATGGGAGAGGAAGAGCCGAAGAGCCGAAGAGGGTTATGGACTATGGCCTGTCATTTAATTCCAATTTAGCAGCTACATTTTACTGTGTTTATAAACGGGTCTGCCTCTTTCTTCAATTGCTTTTAGTTTGGACTTTATTGCTTAGTTTATGGAGGTGGTATATGGTGTTTTCAGTGTATGCATCTTCTATCTCGCATGAGGGTGGGCTTAGAAATAAGTATATAATGTATTAAATAACAGATAATAAATAAGATCAATTAGGATATTAGCATTAATGAGACTTTTTTTTTTACCGTTAGATCTACTTAAATCCAATGGTTTAGAAAATGTGTGACTCTTTAGAGTTACACTTAGGGGTGTCAATTCGGGTTAGCGTGTCGGGTTCGTGTCATGTCGAGGTAAGGATATTCGACTAAATGGTCCAACCCTAACCCAACCCATTTAATAATCGTGTCAAGATCCTTCAACCCTAACCCGACCTGTTAATAAGGCGGGTTGACCTGACCCAACCCATTTAACACGCTTAATAAACGAGTCATGTTGGATTGACACGAATGTAACACAACCTATTTTAACCTGCATAATATTAAATATATCATCCATCTAGAAATAATTTTTTTAGATGTTTTTGACATGTTGCTTTTATTGGTTTCCTCCATCTATACCTACATGTTCATAAAATGCAAATAAATAACACATTACAATACAAATATAAACATTGTTCTTGACGTTTTATTATTATTTTCCGTCACAAACACTTTTTAATTCTACAATCCGCAACATATGAAACACACTTCAAAAAATAACATTATGCACAAAAAATAAACACATGAGAGAGAGAGAGAGAGAGAGAGAGAGAAATAACCGGCTTAAGACTTGAGTTTGAGAATTGGCGTGAGAAGAGTAGTAGTGTAGTATGGCTGAATTTTAAAAAAAAAAAAATAGATATTTACAAAGGTTTAGAGGTTTAGGGTTTGTAGAGTTTAGAGATCTAGGGTTTGTAAAATTTTAATTTTCAATTATATCCCTTGTAAATTTTTGTATTACTCACTTTTCTTTTTAAATTTAAAATATATGTTGGATATAAAAGCTATTTGAAAAATCTAAAATAAAATAAATATTTATTTGTTATACGAGTTAAACGGCTTGTGTTAAGTGGGTCACTTCGAGTTGACACAAATAAATTGGCGTGTCAAACGTGTCTATTGTAGGTTACGTGAGTTGACCCGCTTATAACACGTTTCTTATCGTGTCGTTTTCGGGTCAACCCGTTTATGACCCAAACCCATTAAGGCCCAACCCTAACCGGAAAAAACCCGTGTCGGGTTCGTGTCGTGTTCGCGGGTTGGGTCGAACATTGACACCCCTAGTGTAACTTGAACCCATCTCTCTCTATATATATATAGAGTTGGGTTCAAGTTACACCTAGTATAACTCTAAGCAATGTTACACTATTTAACAACTTGTTATTGAATTAATATTTTGAAAATCCAACTGTTAAAGTACATGTTCTATATGTTCTTAACATGCATGCCAATTTTCATATATTTACCATTTGATCTATAAACTCATCTTTTATGCATTATTTTAAACTACAAAAATTTGAATTTTAACAATTGATTGATGACATGACTATTAGTTTTTTATCACCTTGAAATTTTGCAAGCATGAAGAATATACGAAGATAATGTAATCTAATGGTGGATTTGTTAATATTCACATCCAATTAAAAACTATTGAGTAGTGTAACATTGCTTAAAGTTACACCAAGTGTAACTTTAACCCAGCCTATATATTAGATGGAGTACAAACAAAATGTTTAAGAATGGTGTAAACCAAAGTATTGACACCATCAGGGATTCCATGATTAATATTTTCATAAAAAATAGGCATACCATCAATATCTCTTTTAACAGCATGTTTAATAGATTCTCTGGATTCTTCTGTGAGATGTGAATCCCACCAATCTCAAAGAGAACCAGTGAAACCAAAAGCAAGCAAATCAACAATATCAGGGTGATCAAGATTGTCATGATTGTTCATGTATGCAATACCAACCATAGACATGTGAGCCATTTTGTTAATAATTTCTTGTTCAAACAAACCATCAATATTCTATTCATAAAGTTTTTCAGCAGAAATAGAAAATTGAGTTTGAAAATATCTTTCTTCAAACTGCAAATTAGGAGGAGTAGGTTTAGAATACCAATTTTTTGTAAAAGACGTGGTATTGGGTTTTCCAACAAATCTTTTAATTTCAGGTAAACTTAAACCATCATCAAAAACATTTTTTAAAGAATCAGAATATAATGAGTCAGAATTTGTGTCTTCCTCAGAAACAATTTCTTTCTCATTTCTTGAAATAGCACAAGTAGCACTTCTAAAGTAGAAGTTTGCTCAGTTTTAACTTTTAAATTAGCAAGCATTTTTTCAATTTTTTCAACAGTTGATCCTTGATAAGCAACTAGATCAAAAGTCTTGGTCTGAGAAGTTTTAAAGTCAATATTTTTTCTTTGACTAGGTAAATCAATCAAGGTTTCTCAGGCTTTGAAACAGCAGTTTTTTCAACAATTTTTTCTAAAATACAGTCAAGTTTTTGATCAATAATATGCAGAGATTCATTAACAAAATTGTTTTGTTCAATAATGGAAAAAATAGGAGTTTTATCATCGGCAATTTTGAAAGGGGAGGCTTTTACCTCGGTACTTTCTTTATCATTTGAACAGGTGATCAAAACAGTTTCAAGGGGTGGGTGACTAAACCGGACAGTAGTCTTGTCTTTTTTAACAAAAGTGGATTTTCTTATTACGTTCAAGTAATTAGTGTGAACTTCATTTCTTGAAACATAATAATTTTCCAGATAATCCAAAAACAAAATATGTTGTTTCAGCAAATTCATTTTTTCTCTCAATTTCCTTTTGATTCTGTCTTTCTCAGATTGAGTAAAAGTACTTTGGTAATATTTTCTTTTATCACGGTTTGCTTTAGAAAAGAATTCATTACTTAAAGCAACCATATCAATTTGAAAAGTAGGGATTTCAAAATCCATATCCATCAGATTAATCACACGTAATTGATTTTCAAAATCAAGGTTTTCAATAGGTGGAAAATCAGATCCAGAAGGAGCATCAAAGGTGGAACATTGAATCAACATGGTTTTTCCAGCAGGATCACATCCTCTAGCTTGAGGAGTTAGCTGGGAATCAAGCAGTCTATAAAAGATACGGTAAATAAGAGTAAAAGGTCTACTACCATCATCCATATCATAACCAGAAGTCAATGTATACAAAGTCAAAGATTTAGTAATATTAGGATCATCTAAAGCAAGAGCAAGATCAGGATAAGAATCAAACTAAGCAGGACCATCATACAAAGAAGCAGTAATCATACCAAGAACGCTGTCATTAAATTTCTTAAATCTAGCATCACGTAAACACATAAGCACAGAAGCATCAATTCATTTTCTAGTTAAAGGTTTAACAGCAACTTAAACCAAACCAATGTGAAAAATAAACAACATTTTTCAAGAGTTTTAGAAATAGAAAAGGTTTGTTCAACAGTTCTAGCTCTATATTCAGAGAAAATACTTTTTTCAATCCAATTTAGATCATAAACAGTTTTAGTAGAAATCTTAGGGATATTCCATTTTCTAAAATCTGGGTACTCACTTTCTCCAACAGTGAGGTCTTCTTCATTCACAATATCAGGAGGACAACCAGTCCTAAAGCTAACAGAGGAGTTGGATCTCCACATCCTATCAATGGCTAACTTAGTTATAACACTCAATTATCATTTTTTTCTCACAACCGTTGCATTTCGTAACACATACCGTAACCAACCCTATCTTTAAGTCCATGAAAAAGATCATCCCTTCCCCAGATTATTGGTCAATTATGAAGATAGTTCAGATGATGACCTTTTCTAGCTATCCCAAATGTTTGAATTTAGTTTTATTAGACTCATAAAATTGACGAGTCATGCCTAGATCAACCAGTTCCTTGATATTATTCAAAAGGCTGTTACAAATGTTGAAAGTCCTTATGTTTCTATCCGATATTGGAGTACTTTACCCAAATGGGAAAGGAATAACTGGATGAATGTACAACCTTCCAAGCACCTTATTCTTATTAATGATTACTCTCACCAGGGACAGTGGTATGATGGAAATACTTATTTTTCTCATAAATATCCTCATGCCCTTGCTAATTGCTGGAGAAATTATTTCAACAATCAAATTCTAGATGTCACCAAAGAACTATGGAAAGATTATCATTTCTTTGGATGCACATATAGAATTTCTGTTTTCATAAATAAACCATATACTTCTGCTGTCCGCCATCTGCAATGGTCAAGCCATGAGGACCCAAGAATATTCCTCACGAGAGATCCTGTTTATGAACCACTGCTATACTGTGGATTTTGTAATCAATATTCAACTTACCATGAACATGAATGCAATGATGATCCTCTATGGGATCCTTGTCCCTCATGGGGATACCCTTCTGATGCAGCTTCTACCTAGGTAGCATGATGATCCTAGAACAAGACTTTTTTATGCTACAATATTCACTTGGTTACTAATACTTTCCCTATTAATGATGAATCTTTGAATGAAGCATTGACTTGCTTCTTTTGTTAACCCTTGGCTTCTTTGGCTCCAACACTGCCGAAGAAATATTCTCTACTATCCTACATGATATTGGTGTCCCATCCTTTTATCACTTTTCCACAACGGACAAAGCTACTACAATGTTTACCTTCACTAATACTGCCTCTACTGATGATGCATTTGGCACAACATGCCAAACTACTTTCAGCTCCAAAGCCAATCTGATTCCTTCCAGATTTAACGCTTTTGTTGCTCCCGATGCCCCTCACGGGTCCTGATATGAATAGTAAAAATGTCACTATTCACTTTGTATCATTCACTGCTTTATTTACTTATTTAAGGGGGGTTGTCCCTTATTACAAACTCAGAATTCTCTTCTAGGATTTCCTTTAGAACTCTCTCTAGGACTTCCCTTAGTTCAGAATATCTCACTGATTACACAAAGCTTGTAACTAGAACCAGGACTAGCTTTCAAGCCTTGTACTACTATCCCTGTTTATCATTTTAATCTTGTGACTACTACTACTGTAAGTGTTTTGAAGTACATTCAATAAACGCTTATGTTTTCAATACTTTGAATTATTTTGATATAAAACTACTTGGCTGGTTCTACCGCCTTACTTTCATATATATAAAAATAATAAAATACTTAGGCTTGTAATATACGTCATCAGCAAACTATTTCATTCTTGTGTTTAGCCTAATTCATAGTTGCCTTGACTCAAGGCCAAAAAAAAAGAAGAAAAAAAAAGGGTTATATATAGTTTTTTTTTAACCTATGATTAAGCCCGATTTCATGTTACATTGTTTGAAAAGTGTTACTTTACCCACTTAAAGTTAACTTTGTTATGCAACTTGGGTACCCACCTTATCCCTTTTGCCATTAATATGTATATGTGGGTGTGTGTGCGCACGAGCGGGCGTGCATATGTGTGTGTATGTATGTATAATAATATGAAAGAATAAACATGATTTAGTAAATTACCTACATCCATGGACAAGAATAAGAAGAAAGTTTTGCAAAGAAAATTAGGAGATTACAATAATGACTCACTTAAGAAAGCAAAAGGTTCTATCAAAAAAAGAAAAAGAAAGCAAAAATTAAATACACCCAAAAAATTCTCTCACATTAATACTAGCACACAACAAGGTACAAGAAATTTCTCTTTGCCTAGTTGCCTAGACGTGGCATAAAAAAGTAGAGCGGGAGTAAACTAAAGTTCCACGTGTGTGTATAGAGAAGTGATATATTTATAATACTTTCACAACAAATCTTAAGTAGTAAGTTGTTACTGGTTCTAATTTGAACCCATTATTGAAATTATTTGTTTATCCATCTATAACAGCCAATAACAATCTACTACTTAAATTTGTATTGAGAGTGTAATAAAAATATTATGAACATAACATTTCTTAATATTAAATTTCTTTCTAAATTGAATTAAATCAAGCTACACAAAGAAGTATAGATAAGTGTAGTCAGAAATCAACCAACTAATTCTTGTAATTTAAAATTCTCATCAGCCAAATAGATAAGTGTAGTCAGAAATCAATCCTGGATATTTTGTGAGACAATAAAAAGTTTTACAAATTGAACCAACTACATTAAGTGTTTATAAGATAAACTTACCAAGAAAAGTAAAGAGGTTTATTCAGCCCAAAAAATAAATAAGTGAAGAGGTTTATGGACTATGGCCTGTCATTCATTTCCAATTTAGCAGCTACATTTACTGTGGATATAAACGGGTTGGCCCCTTTTCTTAATTGCTTTAGTTTGGACTTTGCTCAGTTTATGGCCAATTGGGCCCTTTGGTCACTTCCCTAGAAGAAACCCAAATCCTTTCCCCCCTCTAAACCACATACTTATTATTTATTAATCAGAGTTTTTTTTTTTTTTTTTGGAGTTATCTATGCACGTAATCCTAATCTTTATCATCATTTAATTATTCTTCTATATTTGAATCTTTTTTTTTAATATATATAATTTTTTGTTATCTAATTATTTCTTAATAGTTCAAATAGTCTTGTTACTATTGCTTTTCATCACCACTAAGCAAATGATTTCATTTGCCAAATAATAAAACTAATATAAAATATCAGTACTAACTACTTACACTTGGTCTCCACGGCCGACAGAAATTTTCTTTCCTGTGGCCATAAGAGGGGGGACACGAGTCATATTTACTTAGCATTACAAGTGAGAATATGTCAATGATATATATATATATTTTTTGTAAACAATGATAATTTTGTTTATTATTTTGCTATAGGCCTACACATATAACTCGTACCTTTTATAAGCAAAAAGACAGTGAAATAAGCCATTTTCAAATCACCAGTCTCCTCCACCGTCCTCTTTGTGTTCAAACTTCTCGTCTCCTATTCTGAAAGCTACACTATCCCTCATGACCCTTAAGGAAGAAGATTTACGTGTGGGTCACCATATTTTTTGTTTACAATTTTAAAAATATTAATGGAGCCCTCAAAAGATATTGTCCCTTTTATCTAACTGAAACAAACCGCTCTTACTTCAAATAACCCCTAATACTTTGGGACTCATTTGCCTATTGACTTTTTAACGCGTAAAAACTTCAACTTTCGGCTTTATATATTGTATATATAAAAGGATCCTCCCTAGTAAGTTATCTTTTGTTTAATGTGAGTATGTGACTATTTACCAAATTTGCATTCTTTCATCTGATTGAAGCCTCTTGTTGAGCATCAATTGGTTACTACTTTACTAAAACATCTCATTTGTATGTTTAGTCATCTTTCTTGTATTCTTATCAACTTGATCTTCTCAAGAAAGGTTAGAAAGATGCAGCTAGATATGTTTAGGTAGCATTATCTTTTCTTAGACCTTAAAACTTTAGCAATCTTTTTTGTTCTTATATGCCTGTTTGAACAAGTTCAATGCAATAATAAATCAGTCGAGAGTGAGAGGGCTAGTATTTGGACTCAGATTTATCAAAAATAAATATAAGAGCATAATAAAAATTAACAGCGTATGAGCATTCACATCAAATGTGCTAAAATAGCTTTAAAAAACCTACTACATCAATGGTGCCAAAAGTCAAATTTTTAACATCTAACTATAGTAAATTGTCATCTTTGACAAGTATTTAATGTTTGGTGTATTATAAAATGAAATGTTTAAATAATTAAAGTAAGTAAAAGCTAAATTTTTTATAACTTTTCGATATATATGATTCAGAGTACGCAACCATGGATAAATTTAAAAGTAAGTAGGTTGGCATCTTTGTCCAATCATAAAGTCCCTAAGATCAAGGAAAGTTCTTGATACACAATGAATGTATTAATCCCTTACCAAATCCTTCCCTTCTACTCAATTAAAAAATTTTCTAAAATCTCAAGATTAAAAAATAAAACAACAATCCTTCCCACCAAAAATAAAAAAAATAATAATAAAAAATAAAAGATAACAAAATATAAGGATTGGTGATGTCCACCAAGGATTCCACAGAGTTCTATGAGACTACGACCATGTTTTTTGAAGATCAGGTGAGTGATTGGATTTGGGGATCGGCAAAAAGCCAAAGCATCGCATGATGATGTAAACTGGGATGAGCCTATTCACCAAAGGTGTAATCCTATCCACACAAACTTCCAGAAAGCTCTTGGCCTTGGCATTTTGTGTAGTGTCGGACAGTATGCTGTCCTCAAATCTATGAAGCACGGGTGCGGTGCGGGTACGGGTGTGGGTGCGGATGCGGGTACGGGTGCGGGACTCGATAATTTTTGAAAAAAGTGGGTGCGGGTGCGGGGGGACTCGGCAATTAAAAAATTATTAAAAATATTTTTATTTATATTTTCTATATATTTTTACTATTAAAATATTCTTAAAAAACATATTACTAATTTACTATGCCTTGATTCACAAAACAAAGAAAGAAAAAAGTAAGAAACACAAAACACAACACAAAACCAAAAAGAAAACACAAAAGAAGCAACAAATATTCAAAATAAAATTAAGGAATGATAGATTTAGGGTTTTTGGGTCTCATTTAGAGCTGATTTCGGCGGTTGCAGCATGATTAGAGGCCTTTTTCGGCCTGTTTCGGCCGTTTCGGGTCTGTTTCGGCCGTTTCGGCCGTTTCGGTCGCCGGCCGATACGGACCGATACGGCCGAAACAGCCGGTTCTGGCCGGTCGGCCGAATCGGCCCGAATCTGCTTGAATCGGCGCCGCGTCGGCGTGATTCAAGCCGCGTCGGCGCGAGTCGGCGGGAAAAAAAAGATGCCACGTGGCCGACTCGGCCGGACGCCGCATCGACGCGCGAGCAGCGGCGTCCCTCGCGCGTCGGCGAGTCCCGCCGCGTCGGACGCGGGTGCGGCACCTCCGGTGCCGCGTCCGTGCATCCCAGCCTCAAATAGCATCATAATTTTTTTCTTGGATAGACTATAGGAAAAATTGGTAAGATGTTTTGTTTTAGGATTTCCAATCAATTCAATCATGTGAATGTGATAGTAGTAATAGACTATTTCCAATAAATTGGATTTGGTTAACGGCTGTCTTCAGCTATTTATTAATAGCCTATTTTAGAAATTTTGTATACTATTTTTATAAAAATATAAAAAGTTGTTAAAAAAATTAATTATTTTTTTTATAAAAAATTTCTAAAAATATTTTTCAAATCAATACATTTGAGACATCCATTAACTTTTTCAATATCAATATTAAGATTATTGAAGTTCAATGTGCACTTGTTTTTCTTTTACTAAATTCAGAAAACTTTTTTTAATAATTCTATCATTGAAAGAAAGGAATTTGTTGGTTGATCATTGAAAACATCAAAAAATGATAATTGAATTACAAGTCTCTTAAAATTAACTAATTAAATTTAATTGTTGTGTAATACAGTAGTTTTTTTATTTTTTTGAGAAGCAATTGTTGTGTAATAGTTATTGGAATGTATATTTAAATTTGGTCCAAGTGTGGGCTTCAAAAAAAAAAAAAATTAGTCCAAGTGTGTGGACCCATCAATTGAAGAGAGATTGTATATTCGGCCGCAAAAGAATACCATTCGGGAGCAAAGTATAATTAAAATAGTTATGTTAATGAAATGTTGTAAAATAGTTTGTGACCGTAACATTACTCATAGTTTAAGAATAATACTAGAGATACAAATTATTTTACAAAAAAATTTACAAATTGTTGATGTGGTGAGTGATTATTGGTAAATAAAAAAGTGATATTAATGATGGGTCTAAATGAAAACCAGTAAAAAGTTGGTCACATCAACAATTTATAAAAATATTATAAAATAATTTGTAACGGTAACATTACTCATAGCTTAATGAATTTGAAGTTTATCTAAAAGAAAAGGAAGATAATGAATAAAAATATAAGAAAGGCGTGCACATTGATTATTGAGGCTAACGTTTCCTTGTTTGCGTATAATCATTAATCTATAATGCAAAAGAATTCTACTTTAAAACGACTGAACGCGTGTAAGCCTCATAGTAACCACGGTGACAACATCAAGCCGTCCCTTTGTTGTTGCCAATTTGCCATCAACAAAGCTGGCTTTGAAAGACGACTAGTCAGAGAGATCAATGGTCGGTATTATTCATATAAATGTATAATCACTGGGCGGAGGGCCGCCAATTTTTTTTTTTTTTTTTAAATCTTATAAAAAAACAACTCTTAAATATGTGTGTACATATATATATATATATATATATATATGACACCATGACTAAACTTATAAGTTGTAACGTCCTAAGCCTCAACTAAAATTATTGTTAGAAAAAAGCTCAAATAAAATTATTTTTTTGAAGTATATGATGTATATAAGAAAATATAAAATTGTTTACATTCATTTAAAAACAACTTTTAACTCCAAACATATTTGAAATCTAATTATCAATAAAAATATGACTTGCATAAACAAAGTTTAACTCCAAACATATTTGAAATCTAATTATCAATAAAAATATGACTTACATCTTTGTCATGTGCATTAAAAAAAAAATCCTCACTTAACCCCACCAACCAAATAAAAATTTATATAACAGAACATATGTCATTTTCTTATTAGTGCAATACTAAATATGGTCCAAAATCACAACATAAACACCCCTAAGTTTATATATATATATATATATATATATATATATATATATATATATATATATATATATATATATATATATGGTTTTGTGCCGTTTCTTAACATTAAATCGCAAATCTCATCGCATCGTCCGATGTGGTGCAGTTTTTTCACCTTCACCTATGATGCGATGCAGTTACTCTCTTTTGCAAATGCTTTTGGTCAATTTAGGTGAAGTTCAAGCAGTTTCGTGAACATCGCTATTTTGGGGTGACAAAAACTGTAGCAAATAGCGTGATAGATCTTACTGTAAAGGACCAACTGGGCACATCTCTTTCAGTAGGGAACACAGGATGTGTGGTAGATCTTACGGTGAAGGACCAACTTTGCACATTTCTTTCAGTAGGGGACACAGGATGTGTGGTAGAAGAAGGTGGTGTGAAAGTTGGTCCCATTTGGGGCATGGTGTGTTGCAAATCTACCACTCCTTCCACCTCAATCTGATTTGTCATATTAATTAGTACTAATTGTAATCTGTTTCGATTTGTCATAATAATTAATTGATTGATAACAACTGAAAGGTAATCAACGAAATGAAAATGTGGACATGTGTCCCCTGACCTCACAAAGTCACAAATCACAACACTACAAAACAAAAACAGTGAACGCGGTTCACACCTTATTATTGGATTTGTTAATTAATTTTTGGATCATGTTAACAAGTACTCTTAGAGCAATAGTTAATAATTTATTTTAGGAAAGTTTTGACGTCACTTTTATGAGAAATGAAAATAACTGTCAAAACATTAATTGTTTTTCTTTTCTTTTCCTATAAAAACTTTCTTTAAATGGGTTGTTAACTAATGTCCTGAGAGCATTCGTTAGCATTTCCCTTAATTTTTTTTATCCACTTTTCCATGTTATCATTTGGTTCCAAGATTGACATATGCAATTCCTCTAAAATTCTTTAATTTTAAAATAGTTTAGAATTCAGAGAGCAATTATCATCTTAGAAGTTCATCATTCTAGGTTGGTATGGCTTAGTATGCGACAAACATAAAGTTGTTGGTTTGGAATACTTTTTTTTTTTTTTTTACGTGACAATCAGGGGCAGAGCCAGGAGGGGTCGAGGGGGGCACTTGCCCCCCCTGGCCTGCCAAAAAAAAATTAGGTACTTAAGAGATATCCTAATTTTGCATTGTGATGGTTTCATTTTTTTTTTTTCTTCAGTCCTAAACGTATAGAGTACATGAAGAGACCAATACTATTGTGACTAGTAGGTATTAAATTCTTTGAAAACTGAGCTACATTCTCCTTGTGTTACACGTCTTCTTTTTTCTTTTCTTTTTTCCTTTAGTGCAACATGTCTTAGTCTCTTAGGATATTAATATCGGTTAGCATGTAGGCTATGATATGCAGTTCTATAGTATACTCTATTTTTTAAGAAGTAATAGTATTAATCTATTATTTTATTTTAAATTATGTAGGTCTTATTACATTAAAATATCACTAAAATATGTGTATTATTTTTTTTATATCGAGTAATATATATATATATATATATATATATATATATATATATATATATATATATATATATATATATACATGTCCTAATGAATGTTCATAGTGTATATAAATTTTGCCCCCCCTGAAGTCAAATATTCGCTTCGCCACTGGTGACAATGTAATACAGCCATACAGGTAACTTTTCTTGTTGGTACATAAATTAAAAGCCAAAGCAGTCCTCAACAATGTAATACAATAAATTAATAATAGTATAGCATTAGTATAGTCTTCATTGGATTAGAATGGTTTAAGGTAACTTTATCATAAAGTTATAAAAACTTTATTGTTTCATTTTGGAATGAGTTGATTGCATCTTACCACGTAATCAATAATATAAATTGATGCCAAAATATTCTAAGTTTATGCTATGCATAAGATTCAAAAATATATACTATGGAGTTATTAACTGAAGGATTATAGAAGATCTTGATCCATTATAAACTCATATTTGTCATGAATTATATCCAAAATCACGTGGGTATACAATCAACGTGGAATCTATGTGTGGGGTAGAAATATCACAATCATTTATGGCCCGTTTGAATGGAGGGGAGAATAAGGGGGAGTAAAGTAGAGTTGGCTAAAAATAGACTAATTTTGGGCTAAATCTACTCTACTCTACTCCCCTCAATCCAAACGGGTCATTAGTCATATGATAGATTCTATATATTGGGCATGTTTTACTAAACAATGTGCTCTCTTGTTTTTATTATGGTTTACATGATTTATAGGCTTTATTTTCTGAAATTTCTAAGGACATTTTCGTATTTGATTTATAATATGTCACCCTTTATATGGATTTGGCTAATTTAAATATAGTACTTTTGTCGTTGTGAGTAAATTTTATTGGTCCCAAATAAGGACAACGAATTTGTGAGAGTGGTGATCCCATACATACAATTAGGGGCAAAATTAGAATTTCAAAATTGAGGAGATCAAAGTAACAAAAAAATATAACAAAAAAAAATTAACCAATTTAAAAATAATATACAATAAATCTGAAGAGATTAGAGGAACATCTATATATTTTTTGAAAATCTAACTAAATATAAAGATAGAAGATTAAAATCTTAAAAGGTTTAAGGGCCATGTGAAACCTAAATGTAGATTCGTCCCTACATACAATATCATTTCAGAAGAAAGATGTTTAGAATAAAATCATTAAAATGATAATAATATGCAATATCCTATTTATAAATACACATCCACCCTTTCAGGAAATCTCGTAATGCTATGAGGAGTTGAATATCTCGTAAAGGTTATAAACCTGCCAAAGGATGTAACTTTGCACAAAAAGTCATAACTCTTCAAAGAGTTGTATTATTTCTCGAGGGTTGCAACACATTATCAAAACAAATTTCATCTTATTTTCATTCTCTCATTTTCTCTCTCCTCTCCCAAACAATAAATTAGGTGGCTTTTAATGTGAGTAATTATACAACATGTTAAAAGTAAATTAATATCCTATTTTCTACTCACATAATATTAAATTAATTGGTTGATGCCTACTAATATATTCAATAGGGAATACACTTTTTTTATTTAGGGAATACACTTGAATAATCTAGAATATTTTCTTGACAATAATCAGCAAACTCAAACGAGTATGTTTTTTTTTTTTTGTCGATTTTGGGGTGGGATTTTATCATTCTTTCTGGCCAATTGTTTAGGTATTCGTGCTGGCAGGTTTAGCTCTGGCTTTAGCTCACAACTGGCGATGGTGAGTAATATCTGAGTAGTGACCCACTAATGAATGATGGGCAGTATTCTTAATAGAGAAAAAAGCAGTCGAGGTACGTGTCTATTGATTAGTGGTGTGGGACACTATACCCTCATTAAAGAGGTTTTAAGCTGATTGCGCACCTCATCTACTCTTCGCTTCACTCCCATTGGATACCGCTTATTTGTTGGAAATTAAAAATTTATGATTGAAAATATTGTAATAAAATATTTTTTAAATAACCAAAATACTATTTACATGTTTTGTGCAAATTAGCTAGTACATAGACAATATCATGGGACCAGCCAAACACAAACGCTGAAAAAACAGTTTGCAAATGCACTCAAAAAGTTTCAACCTCTCCCTATGTGGGTGGATTTTCTTTCCGAAGAGCATTACCATCAAGTATGCTATACCAAATGTCAATTTACTACATCAAAACTTACTTTATCAATTTTAACACATTATTTTACAATTTACCGTTCATCACATCTTCTATTTTTTAATTCTATATATTAAAATTATATATACAAATATTAAAATAACATTAAAAAAACCAATCATATAAACTCATTTTTTCCACCGTCACTTCCACCAACTCACTGCCACGGTGCCACCCCCACCACAGCCCACCGTTGATACAAACCCACCACCACAGCCCACCATTGTTACAAATCCATCACCATCAACTAAAATCAACCAAAATCAGCTTCAGCAGTAGCTTCAAGCGAGATTGACAGCTCTAGGCGAGGCGGCTTCAGGCAAGATCAGTTTCAGCGACTTGAGGATGAGAGAGGAAGAGAATGAGAGAGAAGAGGGAGATGTGGAGGACGATCCAGACGAATATGGCAACGAGATCGGCGGCGAGTTGGCGACTTCAGCGAGATTAGTGGCTTTGGTGAGATCGGTAAGAGAGAAGAAACGGTGGGTAGAGAGAAGAAGTTTTAGATGAGAGAAAAGAGAGAGAGAGTCTGAGTGAATGAGAGAGTAAGATGAATAAAAAAATAATAAACCCGTGTGCTATATTGCTCCATACCATGCCAAAGTTATCATGATACTATGGCATGTTGTAAAATTTTGACACATTTAGAATACCTCATGAGGCTTGAACAGTGGTGTTTGGTGTGTCAAATGTCAAATATTTAACATTTGACACACTTGATGGTAGTGCTCTAATTATTGTACTAAAAATCATCCAATCCAAGTCCTTTGCACTCCGAAACTTCTAAGCTCTAACCTCTCTCTCTCTCTCTCTCTCTCACACTCACACACACACACACACACACACACACACACTGCAACACTTACTAGTAAAGCACGTTAACATCACATAAATTTATTGATAGCATAAAACCTTTTTGACTTTTACCATTTTAATGCAACCGGGCTATTGACCTACAAATCATGATTTTGTTTTCTTTTCTTCTTTTTTTTTTTTTTTTCCTGAGAAGGACATGATTAATTTATAAATAATATTATTAATTCAAATCAATTCAATCATAAAATTTTGAAATTATATATATACATATATATATAATTTAAAAATAATATTATTTTTAGTGTATTGATCAATACCATGTGGTTATATTCAATTGAAAAACTTAAAATATATCACATAAGGAATGTTGGAGAGCATTCTCTTGTTAGAAAGACATTTACTTCACCCAATTTACTTGTTTGGATAAAAGATATGTCACCAAACATTTTTTATGTTGTTTAGCCAATTTTTGGCTAACTGTCCTTTATTCTCTCTCACTTCCTCTCTATCCAAACTGACCATTATGTACATTTATTCTTGAAAATTCAACGATTTAAAAAAATTTACATAAATAAAAGAAGTTAAAAGTTAAATAGAAGTTTACATATCTTTTTTTATATCTGTATTTGAACTTTCAAATAAATGAATGAAAATATGTTTATTATTTTATCTTTGGAATCCAAATCTCAAAGTGTGATGGTCACTCCACAAATATAAGTGCTTGTGAGGTGTGAGGGTAAGGGTCAGGGTTCAAATCTCGAGAGAGAGTTTCACACACATATACACTTAGATTAGGCTAGAGTAGAAATTCTATCTTGTATAAAAAAAATCTATAAAAAAAAACCCTCAAAGACGAAGTCTCTTTTACAGTTAAGTGCATACGGGAAATATTCACGTAACATACCCAACATAAACTAATTAAGTAAGATATATAATATTTAAAAGTAAAAAATAAACATTATGTGTCTACATATCAATTAAAAATGTGAAGAAATTAGAAGACGGAAGTAAAGTGATCAATTACCTGTATTTTCAACGCCGAGTTGATGTCATAATTATAACCCAAAAATTAAACTTCAAAGTCATCAGTCAAAACTACCCTATCCTATCCTCCCCAACTCTCTCTCTCTTTTGAATTTTGATATGTTATTTAGGATAAAGAAAAAAAAAAAAAAAAAGATGAGACACGTAGATTGCAAAGTGACACATGGTGTCATTATAGAAGGATAAAAATGAACTTAAAGATGAAGTCATGAAAGGAAAGGGTAGAGGGCATATTAGGAAATATATATAGCAGAAGAAGCACAAAAGGTTTGCTCTTTTGTGTAAACAGGGTCGTTGGCTAGAGCTGTCTTGTTTCGTTTTTTGCCTTATCATAAAGTGAGAAAAACGAATGATTCACAAGAGCCCAAGCGCCACATATAGTAGTACTCTTCTAGTCTCTGCTCTTTCCTATCCTTCTCTTTTCTACATTTATTATAGTATTATATCACTTCCACACACACACTTTGAATATATTTATTATACGCTTTACCTTCTTCTTCTTCACTTCTACTACTACTAGTATCAATAATTGATACTTCAATTGTTTGGTACCAACTTTGTGGAGGAGAAACAATAGCTAGATTGTTGGATATGGCTTCAGATGAGACTATGACCATCCACTCTTCTATGCAAGAAGATGACTATGAAGATGATATCTTTTATGGGTTTGATCATGATCAACACCCAAATCCGCTCAACTTGTCAAGGCTTTCAGTGTGTACAAGCAGCTCCATGTTTGGGAATGATGAAGATGATGATGATGATGATGATGTTGGAGACAATGGTTTGAGGACGTTCATGTCACGGTTGTCCATTGAAAGCTTTGATGCAGACGAGGAATTCTCTGATGACAAAGAAGGAAAAGAACTGACAGGTTTGTTGTCTGACTCTGATAACGAACTGGGTTGTTTTTCACTGCCTGCAACACCACTAAGACGTAGAAACCGAGGTGGCTTACTGAGTCATCAGCAAGTGATGGGAGTGAAAGAGTATGCAAGTGAGAATGAAGCTCAAAAGGGTGTTCTTGGAAAGCAAAATAAGTCGAGGAACAATGCAAGGAGGAGAAGGAGAATCGTAAGGGATAGATGGATGCTGGAAAATAAAGGCAGTACTAGCAGTTGTGACAATTTTGATTGCAACAACAAGAGCAAGAACAGCAACTACTTCAGTGGGGAAAGTGACCAAGGTGGTGTCAATGGTGGTGCAGGGTTGATGGTGATAACTAGGCCTAAAGGTGGAAGAAGGTCATTGTGTATGGACTTGGATGAAGTGAAGGCTTGTAGGGATCTCGGGTTTGAGTTGGAACATGAGCGCATGTTGGAGGTGCCTTCACATCGCTCTGTTTCTGGTTCCACACTTGACACTAGCAGTGGTGGCAATTCCCCAATCTCCAATTGGCGCATCTCTAGCCCAGGTTAGTAGTACTAGTACTCATTGTCACGCAAACACACATAATTATTTGAAAAAAGTGGGAAAGAGTGGATCTTTTGGAAAGCTAATTTGCAAAATTGAAACATAAATCATGATATTAGCAGTTTCTGCACATGTTAACTTGTGGTGTGCATTTGAAGTACTTGCTCTTGATTGACTTTGAGTGAATAGGAGCACATATTACATTCAAAACATCTAATTGGGTGTCAAATTTTGTAACTTAGGTGATGATCCACGAGATGTGAAAGCTCGGCTTAAGGTTTGGGCACAGGTAGTGGCAATAGCATCTGCATCTCCTAGACAGGGCAACTGATTGCTGGTCAAATTATTACTACCTATTTTCTGATTTTGGATGAAGAAAGTTGCTTACTGATTTTTCTTTCCACGAAAGAGTTTTTCCTCTCTTTTTTTGGAAGCTTTTTTTCATTTTTTTTTTCCTCGGAGTGTTCTGTATCCTTTTTGGTTATGCGCTACTTTGATATGTAAATCACATCACTGTTAATATAGCACGATGGAGGATGGAAAACACAATTGACTACTAGTATGATTTTTGAGTTTTGGTCTATCTGCCCTTGTATTTACTCTGTTCAATTTTTGCAACTTGATTGTTTTGAGTGCTTTTTGCATCGGGATTGGATTGGATTGGATTGGAATGTGCAAAATACCGTGTGTTCAAAAAAATGTGTGAATTCATTCAGTGATTTACATGATGATGTTGTTGACCCAAACTTGATGTGAATCACAAAGGTGATGGATTAGACACATCTACAGCAAAAAGGAAAATATTACAAGCAATCCCAAGTTTGGAAGGCAATGCGTGAGAAGAAAAATCCGGTTTGGTTTTCCAAGAATATTCATAAGAATGCTTTTATTTGCTGATTAGCTATTTATAAAAATTAAAAAACTGATCACGAGGGAAATGCTAGCTGCTTAGGCTACAAGGATGACTTATTGTGCGTCTTTTCTGCAAAAAGTTGCACTAAGGCAAGATATCATTTATTTTTTGAACACCTCTTTTCTAAAAGGATATGAGAAGACATTTTAAGAGGATGCCTAATACTTTAGACGGATTGGTCATTAAAATGTTGATCCTGATTGAGATTAGAGGTAGTTTAAAGTTGCTTTTAAAAAGATCTTTGGAAATTAGTATTGACTGCTGTCATTTTTCCGTCTTTGTTTGGACAAAATCAAGTAATTATAATGACACACTCCACACTGAGTTTGAGTTGATAAATTATATCATTGTTGACGTTTAGGCGTGGGCTTGCTTGGGTTAATGATGTAAAAAACTTAATTCAAAATACATTTCTTTGTAGCCTTTGGAGGATACCTGATTCTGTCTGTGAGGGGCAGAGGTAGTGTGCTCCACTGTTATATTAGCTGCAGCTGTAATGGTGGTAGTTCTGTGTCAACAAGCTTAAGCTGCTGTGTTTTGTAATGTTATTTGGCTTTAATGAAATTTCTTACTTTCTCATTCATCCCAAAAAAACAAAAAAGTGATTCCAGATTTTATCTCAATTCTGAGGTGTTTCAATTTTCTTTTTCTTATCTTTTTTGGTGACTGCATAAATTCAATTTTCAAGAGAGATAGGCAATCTGTAAACAGGCACAATGGGCCATAATAATTCTATAACCCATGCTTAGAGACTTAAGAGTGCATGAAAAAGCCTGGGAATTGTTCAAATTCTACGCCAATAATAGACTGCAAAGTGCAGAAGCAGATCGGCCAGGGCATGGCACTGCTGTTAACGAGTAAAGACTGATTGGATTTATAAATAATCATTTTTGAAACATTACAGGTATTAAAACCCAAATGCACCTTTGGGATTCTCACCTTTGGGGTTCTCATAATCAGTTTCCCTACACCCACTACCACCTTATTAAATATCAGAATCAAATAGAAAAACGTAAAAAGGACTTGGGAGTGGAAGATTCTGAAAGGATATCAAGCAATGAAATCCTGTGTTTGTATTTATTTTTTGGTTTATGCGTCAATTTGGTCATAGATACATTGATTGTCTGCAACACTTCTTCGATTCTATAATTTGACTTCATCTCTAAAATATTAGGGCTCTGTTCTGCCTCAACGAATAGGACTTTTCTTTTTATCAAGAGTGTGGTTCTTTCGTATCAAGAGTAACTACTGACAACTAAATCCTATGGAGAAAACCATACAGCTACGTCATGATGCAATTGAGAAACTACAATGAACCATGCTACAATGCAATGAAAACTGATCTATCAATGCTTGCTACTAAGCAGAACATAAAATCACAGCAATAGGATAATTACAAATCTAATTAAGAAACTAGAAGATACAGCTACAAGACTACTTATTTGCATCAAAGTCTTAACAATACTATGGCAACAGGGGCAAGTTAGGGTCGGATCAAGGATATAGTTCCACTCGAGGCGGGAGTAGGTTGGATGTATACGCATACTGGGTAGAGCGAGGTCAGCAAATCCCATCACTAAACCGCCACTTCTTTGGGTGGAGAAAATCATGCGGGTAGGGCAAATCAAAATTTTTTGCCATCCCTTACTATACATAATCCTAAGCTAACAAAATACAAGTAAGATTACAGGAAATATCAATTTCGGATGAGTTCCTGCACCAAGGATGGAAGCCTCTATTTATACTTAAGCTTCAACAATTATGCTTTATTCTTAATCTTCTAGGACACTTCCATTGAGTTACCAAGCGTTTACTTCTCTTTTTGAATTCTGATACAATTGCAAGGGTTGTTATTGTGTACTTGGAAAGCATGCTCTCTCCCTTT
Source organism: Castanea sativa (assembly GCF_040712315.1). Classification (NCBI taxonomy): domain Eukaryota; kingdom Viridiplantae; phylum Streptophyta; class Magnoliopsida; order Fagales; family Fagaceae; genus Castanea; species Castanea sativa. The sequence continues at coordinate 31,955,412 of NC_134022.1, forward strand.
ATAAAGTGGTGGGTCCCACCTACTATAGGATCCACTCCTATGTGAGAGGGAAGGAAGTATACTCTCAGAGTACACAATATTTTGCCCATTGCAACTAGCACATTCCACTTATCATCTTTTAAATGGGGAACTACCACCACACCATCACATGTTAATCATGTTACAGAATTACCATTTCTAATATTTATTACGGGTGTTCTTTCCCTCTGGTGCCAATGTACCTTAATTATGACTAACACTCAGACATGGAGACAGACTCAAACATATAATCAACTCCGCCGGAAAAATTGTAACCCCATTGTGAATCAAGAACATGTTATGGGCATCAAGAAGGCACTTAGCAGATAAAGCTGGGTAAAAGTCAACCTTGTGGACTGGGAATATGTCATGGTGGATAAATCATCACTGCATAGGAAGATATTAATCTCAGTTTCTTCATTCGAAATGGAGAGAAGATATTGAAAGGGTGTATTTGGTTACTTCAAGCCAAGAAACTAGAAAGACCATATGAGATTTGTGATCTGTGTCTACTAATAAAGACACCCCTGCAGGAGGATTGTAAGCAAGTACTGAAACAAATTATCAGTAATTCCTAGACGACAGAATGGTGGTCAACATGCAACCGTATCACCTATTAGATATGGGGCTTAACAAACAGTTTGATGGGTACGTTCATGTTACATCATCTCCCTCCCTTCTTGCAGCTTAATTCTACTTTGATGGTGAAAACATGTTACTGCTTTTGTTTCCCTCCCTCCAGCCTTATTCTACATCAAATGCATTCTTCTCAACATAACTAAAAAAAATTCTCATTTAAGTGTCATTCACACGTTGCCTAGCCTTTTACAAATTTCTCAAGGCACCATTCCTCTAAAAATAAAAGGGGAAAAAAAAACTGTTTTTTAAATTCATGGTCATTCAAAAATCCTCTGGGTATGAAACTTAGTTATCTGAAATTAAAACCTCTAATTGGCAACAAGTTTTTGACATCAAATCCATTGTTCTTGCCACACATCTTAAGTTTATGAAATTATAGTATCCTTTAGTGGATGCTAAATGCCAAGAGGGGAGGTTAGTCATGTAGAGTTTGGGACTTATAAAGTTAACAATTGTGTAAGGTTGCAGATTTCCTGGCTATACAATATTTAGAACAAATGAATTAGATTTCGTTTTCACGTAGAGGTTGGCAGAAGTACTGATGGGTTTGTGCATAGGGTGCATCATTTCTGGAAATTTGAGTCTGATAAACCTTCTACTGAGACAATAGAATCTCATTTATAAAATTCATGGCCAAAATCCATGAGCAAGAATTTGCTAGCTATTATAGTTTGCACTCTTCAGCAAGCATGAATTTGTCACTTTGACAAATGAATGTTACATTTATTCACAATTGGCAAGGAGCATGACAAATAAGAAAGCCACATGAGGTGACATTGAATAATTTTGCACTCACTTGAAAACTAGATTGTGACAGGTGTTGTCACAGGGGTAGGCACAGTCAATAGCTTTCACCTGTATCCGATCAAAATACCAGTCTCCAACTGACTCTGCAATTCCCTGCATAAAAAATAATGTAACCAAATCAATATGGATGAAGTTCATACAATTTTTTTACTAAAGTAATATATCGGGTAAAATGCAAAATTGACTCTCTAAGTTTCTTCAGATTTCATTCCAGTCCTCTAACTTTACTTTTGTTCATTTCAGCCCTCTAACTTTCAAATTTATTCAATTAAGGCTTTTCCATCAACTTTTGTTATATGTTGTGGTTAATTTTTCAATTTTATAAATTTTTATTCAAATTTTTTAAATTAAAAAAATTCAATTAATGATTGAAAAATATTTTCTAGATTTTTTTTTTCAAAAAATTTTAACAGAAGTTAACGGAAAGACCTTAATTGAATAAATCTAAAAGCTTAGAGAACTGAAATGAACGAAAGTAAAATTAGAGAACTAAAATGAAATTTGAAAAAAGTTAGAGGGTCAGTTTTGTACTTTAGTCTAATATATATATGCGTGTGTGTGCGTGTAGAATTTTGTAAAGATATTAATTAAGGGAGTAGAGTTGGATTTAAGTTTTGGCTCTTTCAAAACTAAAATATACGGTGGAAATACAGCAAGTACTACAGTCTGTCCCCACCCTTTTTCTTCTCTTTTTCTCCAGGCTTTCAGGTTTTGCCTTATTAAAAATTTATACAATCTTCCTTCCAACATTATTTTAGTTATTTTAACAGTTAACTTCACACACATGCTGCAACGTTGATCTCTATTCTCTAGCTTTGCGACATCTCACTCATAGATATCGTCAAACATCTTAATTTTATCCTATACCTTATTGAACTCCTACTTATGTATCATACAGTAAAGTTATGCTTACAAATCCTCAATATAGCTTCAGACAAAAAGTGTCAAGAAAGGCATACATCTAGATGGAAGCCAGAAAATGAACAGATATGAGTCAAATTTGATATAAATAATTTACAATGTCACTGTGTGAGAGAACTACAGATTTCAAGATACTGCATACCTTGTTTTTAACAAGGGGAGAATCAGCAGCAAACCATGTGTCCTGTCTCTCAGATTGGCAATGAGCAAAACAGGAATTTAAGAATAATCCATTTTGACTGGACCTTGAGAAGTCACTAACGGCACTGAGCATTTGATTTCTAAAGTCTGCTTCATAGAAATAAAAGGAAGAAGAAAAGAATTATATAATATGCTTATATAAACATTCATAACAAAGATTGCTGAACCAAGGAAATGAAAACATGACCAAAAAAAAATAATAATAATTCAAGACTACCTTGAAGAAACTGGATCTGTGATGAATTACACCGTGCATGGTTTGATTTGCAGTCATCCCAAGAGCCATGAGGATCAGCTGATCGTGGAGCTAAGCTAGCTTGGAGCTGATGAAAACAAATATAAGAAATTTAGTCCCAGTAATTTCAGGTTATCTAGGTCATTGAACACCATTTCAAGTCAGAATACAATTACAGCACAAAGGGCACAGGGAAAATGTTTTAACCTTTAGGAAGTCAACTGACTCCACCTATGACCAAACAAAAACAACCATGCCTTAGTCCCAAATTTTTTGGGGTAGACAGAATTCTCAACAAATTCATCCCATATGTATTCTTTTCTGAAGTCATACTCTTTGTTACCTTCTTAATTAAGATGTCTTTTTTTACTACTAAACATTATTTTTGGTCTTCCTCTATCTTTTTAAGTTCCCTCAACTTGAACCAACTCACTTTCTCACCAATGCATTAACCGCTCTTCTTTGAACATGACCAAACCATCTTAAGTGACTTCACCTCATATTTTCATCAATAAGGACCGCCTTTATCTTTAAACAAATTTTCTCATTTCAACTTTCTCATTTCCGCTAACCCATCTCAACATTCTCATTTCAGCTACACTCATTTTATGAATATATTGCTTCTTAGTAGCCCAACATTCAATACCATATAGCATAAATAGTCTTATAGCAGTCTAATAAAATGAGAGTAGATTCAACAGAGGACTCAAAAATGAATGTCTAAAACAAACTAGAATTGGATGAAATGATGTTTTCTAACAATGGCAGTTCAACAAAAGAGTAGATACAACGGAGGACTCAAAAATGAATTCTCTAAAACAAACTAGCATTTGCAACTTGTGGACTGTTGGCAAAGCATAGATAACTCATTGTCAATTCTTGCCACTGATATATTATTGGGATGACATAAATTTTTTTAAGGAACAAAAAATTATTATGAATATTTTAAAACGTAATAAAAAAATTTATAAAAAAAATAAAAAATACCTGCCACGCATCATAAGCTGCATTGAGAAGAAACAATGGTGTCTTAACATTTGCAATCAAATTCTGAGGGAAGAAGCACTGCAAGAGAGAGAGAGAGAGAGAGAGAGAGAACAAGTTCAAATACATCAAATTTCCAAATGTTCTCTCTTATACATTGAACTCGTGAAATTTTGTGACAATCAAGAAAGATGGAAACTAACCGAAGTTGGATCCTTGTTGTTGATACAACTCTTTGGCAGATTCTTTTGTACTCCCTAAAATTTCAGACATATCAATTATTAAAACTTCAGAGAGGGAAAGTGAAAATCTATACAGAACCCCTAAATTCAAGATTGCCTCAACTAAAATAAATAATAAGTTTTCAAGAAGATTATTTGTCACAGTGAAAAAAAAAATAACTTGGGCAAGGAATCAACCAAGGCTTAATGTTTAACAAGTAAAATGGCACTAAATTTTCAAAATTTTCAGAATGAAGCACTCAAATCAGTTTGAATGAAACCTTACAACTGGTCCTTTTAAAAGTCACAAGAAAACATTTTCTCTTCTTAATTTTGAACTGGGTTTGACAATCATTGAAATGAAAAAATTATGCACAATACCTGTAAGGTAACCACACCTTCAAACAAATTCCTTAGAGTGCGCCCACCAGATACATCAATTCTACATGGTCAAATGAAATCATCAATATAACTAGTATTGCCAATCAACAACTTACACGCTAATAGAAGTCACAAAATATTTTTAAGTAATATGGCTTATTACGCATCAAGGAAAAGTCCAGCATCACTTAGACATTTCACTTTGGTAGTTTTTGGAAATAGGTCCCGAAACTCATCACAATGTATTATAGCTGCTAGTCCCCCAGCAGAGCATCCAGAAAGAAGAGCCTGAAATAGATTTTGACATAAAAACTTGGAAAAATCAAAGCTGACTAACAATAAAAAGGTATATGTTAAACACAAAACCTGGCTAGCTTTCTGCATTCCTTTGGACATCAATTCTTCCATAGCAGCTAACCAAATCCGTTGTCCTCGAAATATTAGTTGTGCAGCCTAAAAGCAGATCAGTTACTTCCACATGCAGTACTAAAGAAGTCATACAAATAACTAGTTGAATAAATAAAGTCTCTATGCCAACAGATATTTTACAAAATCATAATACATGGAGATTTCATATTTTCAATAGGTTTAGAAGAAAACAGAGCCCAATCTGTCAAATAACTATGCATCATTATTCTTCCCCAAGATATAATTTTATCCTAGCATCTAGGAGAAATACAGGCCACTCAAGTCACAAAAGTCTACTGCAATCAGTTAATTAGGATGAATTATGAGCTTCCAAGGCAAGAAAAATGCCTATCAATCAACTAAATTGTCTAAATTAATGAAATGAATTAAACTTGATAGTTGCACAGAAGAGGACCTTGTAAACACTAAACTCGTGTTACTTTGTACTAATTTAACATTCAAATCATAATACACCAGCTGGCTTGAAATTTTTAAACTGATTGCACCATAACTCTTAAAGAGCTAGGAACTTCTAAGAAAAACTCATGCCATAGGAATATAATGTTTAAGGAAAAAGTGTGAAGGAAGAATATGCTCTAACAAACCTCATTCCCGCCATCCCCACTAAAAGATGCACCATCACAATAACGGATCTTGACTCTGTTCCAGTTAAAAAAATCTGAAAGCACAAGAAGCTCATGCATATGAACATGCTCAGCCAAATTAACAACAGTAGCCACAAAAAGAAATTTTATTTCACATAGATAGAGTAAGCATCAAGGCTTGGAAATAAACCAGGGCTTTCTTCAGGTTTATTGCTCAATATTCCTGTGAATGGTAATTCTTTTTCCATATATTTTGATGAACCACGTCGAGTAGTTTTGCGGTAAACACAGTTTCTTATTGTATTACACCAACCCCCTCCCTGGATCATGACATAATGAAGTAAAGCCATAAGCATTAGCCAAAACATAGTATTTAAGAAATAGAACGCAAGACTAATTTTTCATGTGAAAGCCACATGTCATTTACATCTAAAAACCACTTCGTGGTATACAAGCAATCAAAGTGGCATTCACTAGAAAAATTCAAATAAATAAATAATAGGATCAGCCTTCTTTAGAAACCTAGAATTTCAATACTTCAATGTTGTGTCACACACCTCTAATTGAATGAGCCAGCTGTCTGCACCAGATTCGTAACCACGATGCAGATGGTAACCAGGCAGTGTCCCATCCAAGCAGACTGTTGCAATTTGAGAATGTGGGCCAAATTTTTGTGTCAAAGCAAAATATTGCAAGGATTGTAATTTATTCAAGCTTGGTTTGTATTAAGTTCAGTCAAGAATAAGAATGAATAATTTTCATTTTTCAGTCAAAAATAAATAAGAATGAAGAATTCAAGTCTCAAAAGACTCACTAGATTGCATGATCTCATAATAGGAATAGCAATGGGCCTTTAGTTATATTCTTTATTACGGTTCTATCTTAGCCCCTTTACCTATTGATTTAAGGGCTCTCATTGAACTTCTTTCAAGGTCTTCTATGGAACCTTTTGTATGGGGTACGTTATAACTAACCCATTTTGAGATTTTAGATTCATAAGATCATAATAAATTCCCCTTTACTTGACATTATATTAGAAAAACACTAGTTGCCCTACAACTAGTATAGCATAGCATAGCAGAGCAGCCAGCTTTAAAGAATCAAAGCTTACCTTATTATTAGAGAAAGGGGCAAGCTAGTGCTTTAATAATAAATAATATAATAGAAAGGTTAGGGGGCAAATAAGCTATTGTAGATAGATAGTTTGCTTGACCATTGCTAGGCCGAAACTTAAACAGAATGTTTGCAAGACTTTCACTTTGCTCTAGACTTACTTGACCAAAAAGCACTAGAATGGTAAACCAACATCCTTTGCAGTCGGATTCTCAAAAAAAAAAAAAAAAAAAATCCTGTGCAGTCTATTTAACTTTTCTCTAATATAAACCAATCCTTGCTACAGAGAGAGAAGCTACCATACAAGAAAAATCCATGAGCCAAACCTTCTTGAGCCTAAAGAGTTCTAAATTCCACTCCCTATAGTGTTTCTCCTTATGAGACATTTTCAAAGTTTTTTTTTAGGGGTTGCTTGTCATGAGCCTTGACCATGAGATAAAACACCAAGAGTGTTGTTCATCCAAACTACACAAAACCTAAACCTCTGTCAGTGCGTTCATTGGTAGAAAACCTCCCAAGAATTATTTGAAGCACTAGAGTTCCTGGTTTATTGTAACAGTTTCTTCTATAGTGGATTTCTATAGGTTTGGATTCTAAGGCTGTTTTTTTTTTTATTTTATGATTTTATTCATTGGTTTTCCACTTTCTCACTAAAATTTGTGTATTTGCTGCTTTTATTGTTATTGTTCTTAGATTTGGAGATTGATAACTGTGATTGAACTATCTGTTTGGGGTCCATATTAATCAATTAATAACTCAACTATTACTCTTTTTATATATATATATATATATATATATATATATATATGAGACTATTTAATCAATTAATCCACTTCGTAAGGACTTTGGGATCCATATCAGGTATTTTCAGGTATAAATCGTGTAATATATTTCATGTTACTCAAATTTCATCAACAAAACAAACATCTCAAACAATACCTAAAAATTGAATCCCTTTTTCCTTCTTAACCAATGAACAGCTAAAATGGATGAAAAAAGAGAATATAAATCCTCTATCCCATTTTTTGTGTTCCCCTTTGAATTTTTACCATATAAATCTTCATAAAGCATGTAAAATAGAGCCACATCATCTAGTGGGAAACAATGGAGAATTATTAATTATATGTCTGAGGAACAACAAAAATTACATTTTAAAGCCTATAATTTAGGAGTTCTAGTCAATTAAATTTTGTTATGATTAAACTCTACAATTTTAAAAATACCCAATAATTTTGTTATGATTAAACCCAATAATGTGAAATCTCCAGAAAAAATGAGATTTAAACTCTACAGTTAAACCCAATAAATCGAGATCTACAATTTAAAAAATAACAACTTAAACCCGAGATTTTAAAAAGTAAAAAATTAAAACCCAAAGTCATTCAACTTAAATGTGTTGAGGTCTAATTTGGGTTTTTTTTTTTTTTATGGAGTTTAATTTGTTACTTTTAAAACTATAGAATTTAATTTTGTTAGTTTTTTAAATCTCAAGGTCTAATATGTTATATACCTTTGAACCATCGGGTCTAATTTGTTTTACACCCCTAAACTATAGAGTTTAAAATGTAATTTTCTTTAAAAATAGTAGTAAAATTTAGCAGTAAGCCAATTGTGGCAATCAATCCATAAGTCATAACTGGATTGCATAAAGGTTTGAACCAACTTTTGGTAATAATAATTAGACCTTCTTATGCTAACACAAACACGAAATTTGCCATACACAAGCAACACTCATAAGTCCAAAACCCAAATGGAAGATGAAATATAATATATAATTAATATATATATTATAAATAAATAAATAAATAAAACCCTGAAGTTAGAAATCACGGGTATGAACTATGAACAATGGGAATAATGTTAGAAGCTGCATCTGAGTGAAGACAATGTACAAATTAAAACAAACACAAAGCAGAGAGAATGAGAGAGATATACCAGCTCCTTTAGAAGCAGCTCCTTGAATAAGGGTGAGAGGAACCATGAGAGGTTGTGAGGAGACAGGTGAAGCTGCTCTATCATTCTCCACCAAAGAAAGCAGACCCTCTTTATGCTTTTCTATCACAGTAAAGTCCTCAAAAGAACCCAGCTCAGATCCACTCAAAACCACCCCAACAACACAGCAAACATAACCCAGAACCGTCAATATCACCCTCATTCTTCTTCTTCTTCTTCTTCTTCTTCTTCTTCAGCTCAGTTCAACTATTCTCACTCACTCTCAACCTCTGTAGAGAGAGAGAGAGAGAGAGAGAGAACAAACAAGTAAGAAAGCAATGCAAACGCAAACGCAAACGCAGACACAGGCCTTTATCTTAGGAGAATGAAAAAAGACATAAATAGCGGAGAAAGTGAGTGACAGTGTGGACCTCTGTCTTTCTCTGTGTCTCTCTCAATTTGTGTGAAGGAGCAGTAACCCACGTCCCAGTCAGTCCCTATCCAACTTTTAATTGAGTGTGGCCATTAAACACTTCCTTCCTCTTTCACTGCTCTAATATTATTGCCAAAAATGAGAAAGAATCTGCAGAGAATTTTAACTTTGATTTATTTACCGATATCGTTCTGGGGTCTATTATTGTTTGTAAGAAAAGTTATTTTGTTATTATTGTTTGAAATTAACTACGGGAGTAGGAAACATAGTCAATTCCACACTCGAGTTTACGTTGAATTCAACGCTTTGCCCCCACACTTGTAAAAAGATATATTGTTTAGTAGAATCTTCATAATAAATAATTAAAAATGTTTTGTTTATACTTTTGGTCCTTAAGCCGTCCCATACTACACAATGTGTCACGCAATACATGTTGTATTTTGAAATATTACAAAATATTTTGTAATCGATTCATATTTCATACATGTCATTAGAAATTTTAAAAGAGAACCAAAAAAAAAAAAAAAAAAAAAAAAGAGAGAGACAAATTGTTAACATTCAAAAGTTGAACCTATTACTTGAGTGATTAGGCAAATAATTAATTATTTTACTCCAAATTTAAAATTAAAAGTCAAATTATTTTCAATTTTTATATTCTTGACTGCGTGTTATTAAATTTGCTTTTATCTTTTTCATAATGAAGTTGCCTTTTAATCTTTTGCTAGACTTATTTTAATTGTTATTTCTAATGCAATTAAATTTAAGTAAGAAAAATCTAAATATTAGAAAAATATAAATATACATTTATTATATATAAATAATTAATACATGAAAATAAAAAATTTATCTTATTAAATATCTCTGTAATTACATATCATAAATTGAGGCTACAGTATTTTCTAATTTTCCAATATCATACCAGGATAATTAATACATGATAATTTAATAGGTATTTATTAGCCCTTTTGCATTTATTAGTCTAGATATGAAATTTTAAAAATATGGTAATTATTAATAAGTATTTATTCATTATTGCATTTTGTATATGAAACTATCTATTCTACCATTAAAATAAAATATCACTTGAAAGTAATTTTTTTATTAAAAAAAATCAATAATGACATGTAAAATTGTGAAGCTTCGATAACTTTTGTGTCAAAATACTATCGGGTAAACCAAAAGTCAAATATTGTGGATGTAACATTATTATTCTTATATTATTGAAGATTAGTGCACCAAGATAATTAAAACATGGCAATAAATCATTTTATCCTATTAAAATTTAGCAATTAATTAATAAAATTTTGACATATATGCAAAGTGTGACATAGTGGCAGGCTAATTGAAGATAATTATAAGAGAAATGCACGCATGGTGACTATTTTTGTTGCAGCCTCTTTTATTTTTTGTCTAAATATAAAATTGATAATTATGGTAATTATCAATTGGTATTTATTAGTCTAAATATGAACATTGATATTTGTAATTATTATTAATGAGTATTTAATATGCTTGTGGCGTTTATTAGTCTAAAAATAAAATTAACCATAGAAATTCATTTAAAATAAACCATTGATTCTTTTTTTTAATAACTAAAATATATCATTTTATATATATATATATATACACACACACACATTGATAGTTGGGGTGGGGATTTGTACCATGAATATCTTTATTGGAAACACCATGAGGTACTACTATACTAGTTGAACTACAGGATTTTTTCCTAGAATATCTCATTTTTAAATCATACTCACAAATGCTTTTAAGCAAAATGCAAAATGTATTACAAGTTTTACTACATAAAATTTACAAACTGATTTGGTAGTGAATGTGATTGATTGGTTTCAATTACCTCATAAATAAATATTTGAATTAGTATTTTATAATTAGTAACACATCAATTTATAAGCTCAATATATTAAAATTTGTGATAAATTAACACTACTCTAACATAAATGCAAAATTTAGTGAGGTGGAAGGCTACGAGAATTGTAAGGAATGATTTGCATGGCAAAATCTCATACTCTCTTACATGAGGTTTACGTTATATATATATACTAATATTAATTTTGAAATCAATATCACTATATTTTTTTCATTCTGTAAAAAATGTATTAATATTGATTTCAAAATAGTTCCTAACCCTCCAAATGTTGTAGATTAGTTCTTGATCATTTAAATTTATGGAAAACAACAGATGGCTCATAAGAGCAATATATATTAACTAGTATTTTTTTTTTTCTTTTCACATATTTTGAGCTGAGATTGTTTAGTAAAATTACCCGTTTTGCCTTTGATATGGCATATGAATGAATTTGTGCTAGATTTTATGGTTCACGACTTTAATCTCCTGCCTCCCTTGGGAAAATTATTAGGTACTCCCAGAATACTATAAATGCGTATTCATTCCTCTCACATAAATGATAGGTCACACCATAAATTTAATTAGTAGAACCCATCATTAATGTGAGAGGAGAGAATACGCATTTATAGTATTCCGGGAGTATACAATAATTCCTCCTTCCCTTGTTGCTATCAAAATCCTTTCTACTTAAAATAAACTAAGGGAGAGGAAACATTAATAAGTATATATTGTCCGAGCGAATCACCTCTCAATTTACCATAATACCCTTTTTATATTCAACAGTTAATGACATTGACTTTTTGCACATATTTATAAAGATTAAAAACAAAATTCAAATATTTGATATATTGAAGATCGTTTTAAAATATGGGACAAAAATTCAGGGGAAAAAGTGTAATTAAACCTTTAAGGAAATGTTAAAATTAAATGAAATTTATCATAAATGAGTTACAAGTGGAGTTTGCAACTTGCAATGAACATAATTAGTGTCATTAACATTGTGAATAACTTTTATAATTATTTTTATGCTTCATATTTACAAGTTACTAAAACAATCTCGAGAGCGACAACTTGAGTCCCATTCCATCACTTTACTACTAATAAGATTACTATAGTAAAATTTATTGTGTTTATCAAAAAAAAAAACATTACTCTCGAAATAAGGTTGGTCGATGCGTGAAAAGTGGCACGTGATGAGTATGTGTGCGTTTAGACAGGTCACTGATAGATTGGGTGTTTAAAGACTCATTTACGGATTTACCCATCAACGGCTTATTTAATTATTAAATAATTAGCATCACATGGAGATGTGGTTTATACGTGTTAATGGCCTGTCTTTCTTCTGTTATTTTTGTGTTTAAAACAAGAGAGCTGTTACGTCTATAATACTTTTACAATATTTTTATAATAAATTATAGGTGGTTAATTATTATTAATTTAAATTTAAACCTAACACTAAGATTATTTTTTTGCCCCAACAATAACAACTAGTAACAACTTGTCATTTAAGATTTGTTGTAAAAATGTTATAAACATATCATTTCATGTCAGTTATTTTTATTAAAAAAAAAAAAACCTATTACAAATATTTTGTTGTAGAGCTTGAATGTCAATATGTATATCTGTCCATTCGGAAACAATTTATTTAATTTTTAATTCAAAATTATTTGTTGAAAACTTACTAAAATGTAATTGTAATTTGAAAATGTGGAATTTTAAAAAACGGTATGTGGGGGGTAAAAGCTATCGAATAAACATTTGAGTTTTGGGCCTGATTGGCTAGTACCAGTTTGTTTTTGTCAAGGAGGCCTCTAAGCCCACGAGTCGGCTTACACTACAATGGTCCGAGAAGTTGTCCAAGGATGAATGTCTCCTCGGACGGGCTCAGCAAAGATCCTGGGATTTGCTAAACGGGTTGAAGGCAAAATCTTGGAAATAACTGGTGGGTAAGAGGGCGATCCCAGCACCCTCTAGACGCGAGGATGTGAGAGAAATATCTAAGGAAAAGGCTACTAACTCCACATTAAAGACCATGCATCTACCTCCCTGGCCTCATTAATGGAGAAATGACCTCTGAACAGTAGAATTCAGTCTTCCTGCTATTGTTTGAAAACTTGAAGAAGGTGGCAGATAGGACAAATATCTCAGGGGAAAATTTGTATGACATGTGGAGGAACCAGTGAAGAAGAAGTATATAAGGAGACAAGAGAGGAAATAGAAGGGGATCTACACTTTCTGCTAAGAAAAAATAGGAACTAAGGATTGTAAACTTGCGCCTAGAAAGATAATATTTATAAGAATCGTCATCGGCTTACGTCCAAGGAGATCTATTTGTCATATTTGTTCATCATTTGCACAGATTGTAACATTCTAGCCTATTAATCGAATTTCCAACATCCCGAACCTAGATTTCAAACCCATACTCTACAAATTTTATTGTATAATGCTCATTGGGCCTGAACCCAACATTCGATTTTTGGGTCCGGGTACAATTGTGCACCTACACTGTACATAAAAATTAAAATGCAAAAAATTAACTTATAATTTAGTCCCAAATAACGCAGGGGAGCAACACTAATATTTTAAGCCATATTCAATTAAAATATTTTTTGGATTAGATAATTATATATTTGAATAACTATTTTTTTATAGAACTGAATAACTATTAATGTTTACACACACACATATGTGTGTGTAAACAATAATAGATAAGTGAGAAATTTGACTAAAACAAATGATTTCAATTTTGTTTCTTTTTTACTGTTTAAACCGTATTAAAGTGTTATTAAATACTTGTATATTTCAATGACTTTGCAGTTTGCATGTTACTTATTTGTGTGTATTACTATTTGCTACTTTTGAAAGTCGGTGGAGCTTGTCACGGTTTAGAGAGAGAGAGACCACCCAGAGAAGAGCTTGGCTTGTGAAAAAATAAAAAATTGTTTTATAAAAAAAAATGCCATTGGATGTAAGAAATGGAGAACAGGAAACGTATTTTAGTTGTTTTCCAAAAATTGTTATGAAAACTTGCATGGTACCTTTTTGGAACAATTTTCTAAAAACTGTTTTGTGAAAACAGGTGCCAAATGGCCCAAATGACCTAACCAATAGTGGGGTTCAATTTGCTACTGTTTTCAAATATAGTTACAAAACAGGTTCTAAGAGCAACCACACCAGTCCATTTATTTTACATATCTATTTTTACACTAAAAACCTATATTTTCTGTTTTACACATTCATTTTTACAAAACACCTACATCAGTTAATCTATTCTACCACCTCTTTTAATTAAATAATCAACTTTCTAAAAATTTTTATTAATTCTCTTAACTAACACTATACATACGTGCTCTTCCTCTTTCTTTCTCTCTACCCATTTTTTCTGATATTGCTCTCTCTCTCTCTCCCCATTTTCCAAATCAACTCTCCCGATAGCTCCGATCCACAGCACCGAAACACACTCTGATCCACAGCTCTGAGTCACGAGCTCCAATCCATGATCCACACTCCGATCCACAGCTCCAAGCCACAAGCTCCGATCCGAACTCTGATCCACGATCCACACTCCGATCCATAGCTCCGAGCCACGAACTCCAATCCACGATCCACACTCCGATCCACAGCTCCGAGCTACTAGCTCCGATCGACCATCCACGATCCATAAGCTCCGTGTTTGTGTATCTCTGTTTTTTTTTTTTTTTGAGCAAGTGTATCTGTGTTGATTTCTATGTGGATGTGTTTGTGCATGGGTGTGTTTTTGTGCATTTGAGGAAAAAGAAGAAGATGAGCAATTAACTAGGATTGTTGAGCACGGAGAAGAGAAAGAAAAAAAAAAAGAGTGAACGGGAAATTATAAAATAATGGGATAAACGAGCTACAGTAACCGTGTATATTTACACGGTTACTGTAGCTCATGGATGAATTTTCACAATTTTAAACATTTTTACACCCGCTGATGTAGGTGTTTTTTTTTTGCTCAAAATGTGTAAAATTTGTAATTTTTTCTATTTTAGAAGTTTTTACATGAACTGGTGTGGATGCTGTAAGTTTTAACTTTTCATCTCAGCTCATTAATAAGGCATTGCATTCTAGGATATTGCACCAGATCTCGGTCATACAATCAAGAGACATTCTTATTTTGTCCATAATCACAGCCCGCTTGTATGTTGTCTCTTTTCATTTATTGGCTTTCAAAATAACTAAAAAAGTGAAAAATTTATTTGGAAAATTAAAAATATGATGCTTATTCTAGTTTCTTTCTTTGGGAAAAAATTTTATCTGTTATAACAAATCAACTTCTATCTTTTTCTTTTTTTTATATAGAAGGAGATCAACCTCTGTCTAATCTAACTAATATTCAATAAATAGGCAACTAGATCGGACTAGACACTAAAGCATATGGCGAAAACCTAAATTTTATTCTAACATAGGAAATATTTAATTTTTATTTATTTATTTTTAACATGGAAAACACTAATAATTGGGCTCCTTGTACTTTTTTTGGTGTTGGTAAAATTTATGTGGTAATATAAGCATAATGTTTATTCTTTGACATTTTATGAAACATCTTCTACCAATGTTTTTGTAAGGACACATTTTGCACCTAAGTCCAAAAATAGGAAAGGAATAGACCCAAAAAAGCCCAATACAATGAATTTGTAGAGAGTGAGTTATAAATATGGATTTTAGTGAGTTTAGATTACAAAGACAATGGGCTAGATCACAATATGACTCAGATGGGATAATTTGTGTAACGAAAATTATCCCCAAACTCAAGCTGAGGAGACTGAATCTTATATTTATCTTTCTCAAAGATAAATTACAGATATTGTTCTTATGTCTACAGTGTTTCCTTTCTTTCTCCCTCAATCCCCTTATCTTGGGGCTTTCCTCTTCCTTTTATACTTCCCTTTCTCCTCTCTCTACCCTCCACGTATGGATCAGATTGCCAGGCAGGATACTTGTCCCATCATCACCTTCCTGAAGCTTTTGAAGATAGTTATAAAGCTGAACATTGCTGCTCAGGCATCACTTCCTCATTAATGCGGCCAAAGAGTTAGCTGCAGAGCATTCGATGCAATAATTTGTGTAACGAAAATTATCCTCGGACTCAAGCTGAGGAGACTAGATCTTATATTTCTCTTTCTCAAAGATAGATTACAAAAATTGTCCTTATGTCTACAATGTATCCATTATTTCTCCCTCGATCCCCTTATCTTAGGGCTTTCCTCTTCCTTTTATACTTCCCTTTCTCCTCTCTCTACCCTTCACGTATAGATCAGATTGTCGGGCAAGATACTTGTCCCATCAGCACATTCCTGAAGCTTTTGAAGATAGCTACAAAGCTGAACATTGCTACTCAGACATCATTGCCTCATTAATGCGGCCAAAGAGCATTCAATGCGGTGCAACGTCTTTTTCTTTGGATATTTCATGGTTTTCCTTTGTCCTATACCCCTGTGATGCACATCCTTATCAACGAAGTCTCATGGGACGTTGCCTCTGGATGGCTAATAACACATTCTGACCTCTGCTTAGCTGATCCGAGGATATATTCCTCCTCAGATCAACTTCTCGAATGATCACGATCAAACTTCGTTTTTTTATAAACTAACATGGACCCTTAGTAAGATGTTTGCCCATCCTTAGACTGCTTAATGTCTTCGAATTGGGCCTCTGGCCCAATATGCATATAAATATGTACTCCTGGACCCATCTCCCCTACAATTTCTATTGAGATGTTAAGAACTCAACCGAATATTAAAAAAGTATTTATTTGTGATGGTGAATTTTTTTTATCTTTGTTTTTGAGCTAATATTCTTAATTTTTTTTCTTTAAGAATCCTCATATTCTTAATTTGATAATTGACGGTACAAGATGAGCTAACGGAGATTGATAATGCTATCCAAAATATATGCGAAAGTATTAAATAAGTTTTCACCACAAAAAAGAAAAAAGAAAAAAGAAGAGTATTAAATACATGAAAGAGTCATAAGTTAGAAAACAAGAGCTTTATAGCAATTGTTTTATGTTTTTTCTTTAGCTAAAAGGGTCACATAGAATTGACCTTTAATGGCAGATAAAAAGTGTGTTTTGAAAACACTATAACTATTTCCCTGTTGTGGTTGAATGTGATAAATAAAAATTGACAAAGTCTTTCCTTTTTTTTTTTTTTTTTTGTTGGCGTTGAATACCAGACAGTCAATTGTACTATATAGTAACATTCATGTTTTATGGAAGATAAGTGTATGGAGAAAAAATGCAGTCAAATGCTTACTAATAATTTTAAGAAGTATTGGTCAAAATTCAATATAATATTAGCTATAGAAGTTACCTTCATCTAGGGTTGTTCATGGGTCGGGCTGGTTGGGTTTTTGCCCAACCCGCAACTGACCCGTAACAGTTCAAGTGGGTGGTTTATCAACCCACAACCGACCCATAACAGTAACAGATTCGTCGATTCGGGTTGCCGGCAGGTGGTGGTGGGTTTCGGGTGAAACCGATCTCACCGGAATCCTTCAAAACGCGTCGAGATCTCGCTAGATCCAGCGAGATCTTGGCAAATCCATCCAAGATTCGGTGAGATCCCGTCGGATCCGATGAGATTTCTGCCAAATCGTGATGAGAAATCAATGGTTCGGCCAGATCCGGTGTTTATTGTTCAAGAAATCGACAAATTTAAGTGAAAAAAGGGGCTAAAATCCGGAAAAAATGTGGTAAGAATCTAGAAAAAAAAATACCAAAATCTGGAAAAATGGCCAAAATCTGGAAAAAATGGCTGGAGATTGAATGGACTTCAGTTTGGGTCGGGTTTCATGGGTTTTGAACTGAAAAACCAATAACTAACCTGCTGAGTGTCGGGTTAGCAAAGTCAGAAACCGCGTCCGATCGCCGGAGTCGTCGGATCAGGTGGCGGCGGGTTAGACAGGTTGGGCGGGTCGCCGGTTTGCCTGGACACCCCTACCTTCATCCTTGTTACAAGCTTTAATTTGTATATTTCAACAAAAATAAGTTATACATATTTAGTGGTTTCCCTGCATATATTTACGGCTATTGAGAAATTATTTTCTCTTTTTATGGAATATATATACATGAAGGCTTCTCCAACTTCAAACCACACCTGCTAAAAAACTTGTGGAATAGTTATTCCTTAAATTACATTCAAATCTTTTAGTAAATAGACAAGAGAGGTAATGAAGGCAGTTTTTTATTTTATTTTAATTTAAGGATTATAGTAACAGATGCTCCATGGACATTGTTAATTAATAAACTATTTTAGGAAATTTTAACATTATTACTTTTATGGGAACTATAAAATGCTATCATTTTTCTCATAAAAATATTTTAAAATAGTTCCTAAACCAATGTCTTTAGGGCATCCATTAACTTTAAGACGACGGCAGCAAGGAGAGCAATGTTATTTATGGAGGAGTTGGGCTTGAGGAAGGCTATATTTGAAGGAGACTCAGAGCTTGTTGTAAAAGGTTAGTGGGTGACTATCCAGACCGGTTCATTATTGCTCATATTGTAAAAGACTATAAGTCTTTAATAGGTTTGTTTCAAACCTGTTCCTTCTCTCATGTTAGGCGCAGAGCAATCGTGTAGCTCATGCTTTAGCTAGAAGAGCTAGAAAGTCTTTTTTTTTTTAACGGTATAGATGGAATCTATTCCACCAAATATTACCTATCTAGTTTATGTTGATGTAACACCATAATTTTCCACAAAGCAATAAAGTGGTTCAATATTTCTTCTCAGAAAAAAAAAGAAAAAGAGAAAGAAAACATTAGAGTGAAATTCAGTGATGTGGCCTTTTATTTTAGAATTTGTTTCATGTGAAAAATACAAGTTTCTATCTGTGCATCTAAAAAAAGATTACAACTCCATTTGGACAAAGCTAACAGTGGATAGGAATGCAAACGTGGACATTTTCTCGTTTTGGAAAACTAATCAGTTTTGACTTTCGATACCTTCCACTAACTTCCATGACTCCGTGATGTTTTGAGCATTTTTATTTCTACCGTTTGTTCATAATCTACTTTTAATGCCGGTGGGTGAGTTTTTTATTTGAGAAACACACACGGTAAATTATCGTGTACTTTCAAAATATCATAAATATGAATTCTTTTCTTTCACATAAATGGTGAGTTTCACTAATTAAATTTATGGTGAGACCCACCATTTATATGAGAGGAGAGAGTACGCATTTATGGTACTCTGGGAGTACCTAATAATTTTTTCACACATATAGGGGGAAAGAGAATGAGATAAGAGAATATACTCATGCGGTAACATCAAAACTGTATGCTACAATTAGTGTCGCGGAGCAAGTGATAATTCCCTTTTCAATATCACACTTTACTGATGTGGGATGACTTGACAACATTGAGTATCTTTTTTATTTGAGAAACACACACATATACATAGGAGAAGGGGGATGAGAAGCTTTATATTATTGAAACACTGATTTAATATAGATACACATTGGGTATTAGTTGTTTTCATATTTAATTTACTATTTAGTTCTTGTAATATTTTTTCTACACTCTTAGTGTTAAAACTCATATTTTGTATATATATTTTTATTAATATTCAAACTTGTGCAAATAGCTACTAACACTTTTTTTTTTTTAATAATTTTTATATATAGTATTTGCACAAATGAAATTAGAACCCTAAGTACATAATACTACTACTACTAATAATAATAATAATAATAATAATAATAATTACTCCTGCAGAGCTCACAGGTACTATCTTGAATAATTCTTTTCTGTGCCAAGTTTGCCTGAGTTGGTAGTATGTTGCGACAAGCTCGCTAGCTAGCTTAAGCTTCCACAGATGCTTCCATACTTGTGCTCCTAAAGCCCCAGTAGAACTCTCCGCCCAATACCCATCCTTTGCCAACTGTCTTGCTACATGGTACTCCGATTTCACTGAGTACTCACCATTTTTGCTGTGAGCCAGAAAAGAGAGAGAGAGTCAGAGATATACCTCTAACTAAGAGGCACTCGAAGGGTTGCTTCAGCATCCTCCTGATTAAAAAGCTGCATAATGAGGCCCCTATCCCACGAACATAGTTCCGGGTCTAACAGTTTTGAAACCGTCATCTCTTCCTCAATGTTTTATGGAGGGCGAAGAACTTTATTCGTGGGATGATTGGGAATCCATAAATCATGAAGAATCCCTGATGGAAGCTCCATTACCAACTCTCCAACATTAACCTTTTTGTAAAATAAGCTTGGCTGCCATGATTCAGGTTTGATTATGAATATTTGTCCCCCCTAATTAATATTCAGGGACTTATAGTTGTCACTTAATTTGGTTTATATAAAAATCAAAGAAAATCCTTACAAAAATGACATTGCACTAAAGATCTACGTGACATCATTCCACTACATGAAATAGAAATTACAAAGTAATATCGTAATTAAAATTTAAGTAATTAAAGTACCCATTGTTTCCTAGTCATAATCTAGAAAATAAAAAATTACATGGATAATAAATTACCACATTTAAAATTTTTTGAAAAAGACACACCTAATTTAATTATAATTTCTTCAAAAAATATTAAATCCAATTTAATGAAAATTTGTTTAGTATTGAATTCCTTTATTCCAAAATATTTTAACTTTTTTTTTTTAAGAATAAAACACTGTAAATTTTAATTATTTAAATTAACATAGTTTAATCATTTTTATAACTCTAAAGATAACTTATATGGGAACATTAAAATACCTTAACAAAAACTTAGTGGAGGTTCTTGAATCTTGACTAATCTAATGGTGGTATTGGGACGAAGACACAGGATTAGAGAGAGAGAGAGAGAGAGAGAGAGACGAAACTCGAAAGCGTGGGACTAGGGAGGTGAGCAAAGAAGTTTGGATTTGGGTTTCAAAAGAAGTCCAACAGAAATCACATTTGGACTTTGGACTCCATTAATGGGCCTTATGCGGCCTTAATACTTTGCAGCTTGCGTGTACCAACACCAAAATCTCCAATCATTTTCTTTTCAAACATTAAAAATGAAATAACTCTTAATTTATTTTGAGAGAAAAAATTACTCTTAATTTAGTAAGACCGTGATGGATCAAAACTTATAACCTTGCGTTAGAAAGGCACATATGTAACGATGGAGTACATTGAATGTATACCCCAAATCTACTAAATCAGTTTTTAAAGCACAAAAGAATCAATTGGTAAATTTATGGTGATTCTCTATCAATCATAGTAAAGTGGAACAATTAACATGCTTAAAGCTAAATTGGTTGAATTCCATTAGCAATAAGGTACTTTCTACTATCAGATTAATATTTTCATGGTTTCTAAAAAAAAAAAAAATTAATATTTTAAATATAAATATTTTAGAGTTAACATGGAAATAATTTCAAAATGAATAGTTTGAAATAAAGTCGAATAACATTGGCAGTCTACAAAAATTCAAGAAAATCCAATATGATAACAACTCGACGAATTGGGATTTAGAGCTCTTTAGAGATAACTCTTGATTTTTAAACGTACTCCTATTCTCTTTCTCCATACACCCCACATCAAACAAGAAAGAGTAATATTCAAGACTCCAAGTCTTTGAATTTCATGAACAAACTACAAACTTACCTTCATAAAGCCCTAGCTACTGGGGCAATGAAACAATGCATGCAGTATACGAGAAAATTCAACAAAATATATTTATATAATAATATATCTTTAACAAATAAATTTGAATAAATAAAACGTCAAAAATTAGAATATAACCTTTTTAATTTGTAGAAAATAAATTACCTAATTTAATTTGATTTAATCTAGAGAATTTGAAATTTTTTTGATGAAAAATGAATATGAAACCTAATAATGATAATTTGTCTAGTATTGGGTTGTTTTAGTAAAAAAGACATTGATGACATGCAAATATATGAGGTTTAAAAAGAATTATGTATCAACATTATAAGAAAACCAATAAAGAGTTAAAACCTCTCATTTTATTTTACTATTAGGTGTTAACACGCGCAATGTACAAAGAAATTTGATGAAAATATTTTATATACGATGCATATTTATTAATAAATAAAAAGTCAAATTAGATTACACGTGCAATGTACAAGAAAGTACGACAAAAATATTTTATATACAATGCATATATATTAATAAATAAAAAGCCAAATTAGATAATTTATAAAAAATAACACACATAATTTAATTAAAAATTATTAAAGAAAATCAAACCTAAGAAGGTAGTGATTTAAATTGTTTTTAGCTTAGGCCATTGCAAAGTCTAGGCTTTCAAAAAGAAAAAGAAAAAGAAAAGGCAAAAAATGTGCATGTTATATTATAATAATCTAGAATAGATACATAGATAGGTGGCTCACCGTACACCGTAAGTCTGGCAACAGTGGCAAGGCCACACCATAAGAAACATGGAGACACCGTATATAAAAACAAAGTGTTTTTTCAATAAAAGTCAAGTTAAAATTGGTGCAATGGGGATTTCTTTGGGAGGTCCATATATAGCCCTAGACTAGATGGCAACCAAAATTTAAAAAAAAAAAAAATTAAATTAGCACAAAATATATATATATATATATACTACTTTTACCACTCCCACTAACAAGCACAAAAAATAAAAATAAAAAATTATAAAAAAATGATCACAAAATATATATATACTACTACTCCTACTAACAAGCACAAAAAATAAATATAGAAAAAATTAAAAAAAGAAAAAAGAAAAGAAAATAGTTTTAATTTTTAAAGAAGAAGAAGAGGAGAGGCTGTTTGTTCTTCATACGTTTCATTCCCCAGTATCCAGAACAACTAACAGAAATTAGACACACAACACAACAACACACCCTCTCTCTCTCTCTCTCTCTCTCTCTATCGCTTGCTATTAGTTTTTCTTTTTGCTCATATATCTGATATCTCATTCACACACAACCAACCAACAAAACCCTATTTTCCCAAACCCAAACCCCATTTTGAGAATTCCATTTCTCTCTCTCTCTCTCTCTGTGCCGCTTTCGCTTCCCATAGTGTGAAAAAACAAAAACACTCTTCTCTCTATTTGTTTTTTTTTGTTTTTGTTTTTGTTTTTGTTTTTGGTCTCCGAAACGCATTGTTCTGGTTGAGAATACACTGAGAGGCGGTTATATAAAACGGTTACGTTTTATATATTAATTTTTTTTTTCCTCTCATCAACCAACCGCAAAGGCTAGGGTTAGTGTTCTCTCTCTCTCTCTCTCTCTTCCTCTTTCTTTAGAACTTCCTTCTATTTCGCCAAAATAATTTTTGTGATATTTTTCAAACCCTAGGTTTTTGGGACTCTACAATACAAAAAAAAAAAAAAAACACGTTTGGATTTTCCTCATCTTTTCTAGGGTTTCTAATTTTCACACATTTTCACTCTGATTCTGTTTCTCTGTTAGGGTTTTTTTTTTTTCTCTTCATTCTTGTTTTCTTCACATTGGTTCTGTTTCTTTTGAATCGGTTTTTTTTTTTCCAATTTTTCTGGGGTTTGGGGCAGAGATGAGGGTCTTGTGAGTGTGTTGCAATCGTTTTTTTTCAAATCCATCTTTAATCAAACAAAGATGGATTAAACCCATTGAACTCTCATGCATATTCTTGTTGCCATTGCCTTTGTGCTTGTGCTCTGGGTTCGAACTTGTATGAGAATTTGCTTCTTTTAATTCCATTCATGGGGTTTATTTGATAAACAAAAAAAGAAAAAAAAAAAAAAGGAGGAACTATTTGAAGTTTAGGTTTGAGTTTGGTTGGTGATTGTGGAGCAAAATTGGTTGGATTTTGGGGAGGAAGAAAGTGAGTTTGTATAGAAGGATAAGTCTCTGAGAAATTTTGTGCTTATTTATGATTGACATATGAAGGACATGTAGGTCCTAGATGTGAAAAAATAGAAGAACCCATTACAGTTAATTGAGTGTGTTTGGAGGACTACAGGTTTTGGGGAGGGGAAGAAATTTAGGGTTAGGTTTTACGGCTTAGTAAGTCGGGGAAGAGAAAAGGGTGGAGTCGGTGAAGGTTAGGAGTGTTATTCTTGTTATTTCTGATCATGTTCAGTGCTCCTTATGGAAAGAAGTGAACCCACATTATTTCCAGAATGGTTGAGAAGTACTGGAAGTGTTACTGGGGGTGGCAGTTCAAGCCACCATTCTGCGTCAACTGCTTCTCATTCAGGTACTATCAAATTTCCGAGTTGTACTTACCGTTATTTTGCTTTTGATACACTGAAATGTATGTATATTTATGCTTAGTTTTTGGCATGTAGTAAACTAGTGCTTAGGACATTTCTGTTGTTGAAATTGTAGTTCTTAAGTCTAGGCATGTTTAATAATTGTGGTATTGCTTCTGTAGATGGTCCTTTATTGGCTCATCACACACGAAATAGAACTTCTAAGAGCACGAGTGATTTTGACACCCCTCGTTCTGCATTTCTGGACCGGACATCTTCATCAAATTCACGGAGGAGTTCTAGTAATGGTTCTGCAAAGCATGCATACAGTAGTTTTAATAGAGGTCACCGGGACAAGGACCGTGAGAAGGAAAAGGAGAGGTCAAACTTTGGGGACCATTGGGACCGTGACTGTTCTGACCCTCTAGGAAGCATATTTCCAAATAGGCTAGAGAAGGACTCATTGCGTCGTTCTCAATCAATGGTTTCCAGGAAACAGGGTGAACCATTGTCACGAAAAGTTTCTGTAGAGTCCAAAAACGGCAGCAATAACAATCACAATGGCAATGGTGTGCTTTCTGGGGGTGGTATTGGTAGTAGTATTCAAAAGACAGTGTTTGAGAAGGATTTTCCCTCACTTGGGACTGAAGAAAAGCAAGGAGTGCCTGATATAGGAAGAGTTTCTTCTCCGGGTTTGACCACTGCTGTTCATAGCTTACCTGTAGGTAGTACAGCTTTGATTGGTGGGGAGGGATGGACATCGGCTCTGGCAGAGGTGCCTGCCATTATTGGCAGCAGCAGCGGCAGCAGCAGCACAGGATCCTTAGCTGTTCAACAGACTGTTGCTCCAGCTTCAGGGTCTGGGGCTTCAAGTGCAATGGCTGGTCTTAATATGGCTGAAGCATTGGCCCAAGCTCCATCACGAGTTCGTACTACCCCCCAGGTAATTGAGCAGGTTTTCCATGCATTATTTTAGTTACATTGTTCAATTTCCCATGTGCTATTTTGGTTACATAATCCACTCTTGTGGCTGATCTAATAAGACTTTTTATTTTATTTTTTTATTTGTAGTTATCTGTCAATACACAGAGACTTGAGGAATTGGCTATTAAGCAATCTAGGCAATTAATACCAGTTACACCTCCAATGCCTAAAACTTCGGTAAGAGTATTTCCCTTCATTCGTTCATGAGATTTCTGTCCCTTTTAACCTATCTTTTATGTTAAGTATTATATACCGACATCAATACTATAAGCCTTAGGACTTCTGGATACTGTGCAAATTACAGATATGAGCCCCTTATAAACCTAATATTTAGGCATACTCCAATATCCAAATTGTATTCTGGACTAGAGTGACTAAATGAAATTATCATTGAGGAAACTGAGATACACTGTTTTATTTTTTGGTATTATTTTTGCTGTTTTATTAGGCTAAGAGCCTTGTAGCTCAATTGGTTGGCATCTCCTAATGTTTCTAATAGAGACATCCGGGGTTCAAATCTGCCATCTCCTGTTGTAATTATCAAATTATCTTTGATGTTATATTAGTTGATATAATTTAAGTAGTTGGGTGAGGCCGTAAGCTTTGTTTTCCTCCTGTTTTGTCATTGGTGGTGTTGCCTTTTATTTTTATTCTAAATAAAAGTCATGAAACATAAGTTATAAGCCAAATAGCATTTTGCATTGAACCGGGGCAAATGCTCTATTTATTTTTATGTCTGCTGTTTGTAAGTTCTGTATTTCGCTTCCTTCTAGTACACATTTTTTTCTCTGGGCTGTTAAGGCTAAAAATTATTATGTAGAACTGTCCTTAGCTGATGGTGAACTTATGTTATACCCCTATTGGCTCCCAATGCCTGATTTACATATGAAAATAGAAGAAAAGAATATAACATTGGAAGATTGACATGTTTGCAGCCTTCCTAGAATTTAGGTTTATAGGTAATAAATAATGTAGAAGTTCACTTCAGCTTTTAATTCATTATTGATCTAGGAAATGTCAAATGTTTGTACATTTTTCTTGTTGATGCTTTACCTCTTTCAATAAACTTTTTTTAAAAGAGTAGTTGAACATAAATAATATGCATGTACATTTTTTAATATATCATTTGAAAATTTTACTGTCATTGCAGGCTGGGGAATGTTGTTATAATTTTTTTTTTGGCTAGAGATTGTTATAAAGTAACTTGACATTAGAGGAAAAACACCTAAAAGCCACAAGCTAGCACTCTATCTAGAACTTCAGCTCTGTTTTGTCCATTATTATCGTTATTTTAAATTTTAGATTTATGTAATGAATTCTGTACAATTACCTTCTTTATCCAGGCTATTCATTATAAGTTATGTTTCTGTATACCAGATATTTTGAATGCTTTTACAGGTTCTACTTGTTGGGTCATTTTTGTAGAATGTGCTTATTGATCTGTTTTTGAGGTCTTTCTTTTCTTTGGCCAGAGACATGATTTATAGGTTTATCACCTTGTCGTTAGTTTGCATTTGATCCTCTCCTTGTGTTGGTTTTTTGTTTTATATCAATGATTGATAAGTACCTTCTCTATGCAAGCTACTGACACTTTTCCTTACTTTTGGATGTGTAATTTTTTTTGGCTGTTTTTTAAGGAGTAGATAGTGGAACCTTTATAGGCAACATTGTCATGAGTCTCAGGTTGAAGGAATGGCTAAAAAGTTAAATTTTCTGATTGTGTTAAAGAAAGAGTTTTGTCTTAAATAGCTTCATTTTGGAAATGTCATTATGCAGAAACCTTTTGATGGCAAAAGCAGTAATATTGAGTTGCAAAAAATGAATTTCAGTCGAAATTAACCGAGTCTCTAAGCTTTCCTAGTTATGTGATTATTGAAAAATTATATGGTTACTTAAATTTTAATTTAGCATTTTTTTTTTGGCTTCTTAATTTTCTTCAGTTTTTTAAAAGTTTTTTCTCTTTTCTTTTGCCTATGGGATTCCTAGAGCTGTGGTGGTTGGTTGCTCCTTTTTATGTTGTTAGACATATCTTTGATTTTTTTTACTCTTTTGCCCTCCTCTCCCCCCTTTCGCCCTCGCTCTTTTGAATTTCAATGGGAAAAAAGAGAAATGCGTCTTCATCATTTATTGTGTGTTTTTGTTTATATGACTATAGGAGTAGCTATTAAATGTGAATTTCTCTACCCATCTCTTTCTTATTGTCTTTTTCGTTTTTGGCTGAAAAGTGGTGTCCAATCTGAAGTAATAGATGTTTCCATAAGCTATTATTTTGTCAAATGGTGTTTTATAGTCTTAAAAACGATATGTGTTAGGTGAAAGATTGCAATGCATGTGTCAGGATGTCTTGCAATGGTTTTAATATAAAAGGATGATACATTCTGCAAATTTCAGATGATTTCTGTTGAAGTAACTGTGTTATTTTGTAAATAAATTCAATAGGCTATGACTGAATGGGTCTTTCCTTGATACTATAGACATTTAGATAAGAATAGAAATATCTTTCTCCTTGTGTTTGTTTGCCCTGACCGTATTGTTATTGTAATATGATCTTGATTTTTAAGTTTTGCTCATTGGTGGACCTAATATTTTGGTTAAACATTGTGTTTGTTAAGAGCAGTTGTGGTAGTTAATTCTTTATGGTTCAGTGGGATGAGCTATAAATATTTATAGATTTTTTTAATCCTCTTTTCCATTTGTCTCTTTTTTTTAATTAAACCAATCAAATTTTGTTTTAGTAAAGTTAGAGATAAATATTTGTGATTCTTTAATACTCTCTCTCTTGTGGGTAGGTGCTTGCTTGGTGAGGGTGTTGGCAGGAATACAGTGTGTGTGTGTGTGCGCGCGTGTATTGTATACCTTTTGTTATCAGATGCACATGTTAGGTTTAAGCCAAACAAGTTGCTTTATTAGTATTGATCTATATGTTTGCCCATTATGCCAAGACTAGGAGCATGTATGGTTTCATCATCTACTTATTAGAAACTTATTAGAATACACAGTAATTAAATTATGATTGAACTAAGATGAAACATTTGGTTTGCTGAATAACTAAGATGGAATACTTGAGAAGCATTAATTTAGTACAAGATGAATGAGATATCACACATTTACCTGGAAAGCATCCTTCGCTCTGTTTGTTTCAACAATGATGTTTTCTAGAAAATGAGTTATTTTCTAAAAAACATTTTCTATAAAACTATCACATTTTTCCATGTTTGGTAGCAACTTTAATTGAGTTGAAAAAAATTTCTTAACTTCCCTTATTTAGCTTGTTGTGAGATAGAGTTGTTTTCCAAAAAAATTTAATGGAAAACAATCTCTAAAAATAAGCCATACTTTTTATGTTGACCAAAGATTGTTTTCCTTTGACTCATCTTTTTTTTATGCAACCAAACACTAAAAAATAAGAAAAATTATCTTTACACTAGGTTTTCCATTGAAACAAACGGAGTGCTTATATTATGTTAAAAAATTAGCCTACTTTCTATTTTCTTGGTAAACCATAGAACTTTTCATTCAAAGGAATGTAAAACTGGGCACGTTTGTGCTGTAGACATTTTAATTGTGGTAGAATTATTATTGTGATGCTGACTTTTATGTTACCAAACTGAGATTTATAAGTTTTTATTTTCTTTTATCTTCATGCTTGTGCAAACTCTTAGTTCAAAATTCATGAAAACCATGAAGCTTTGCAACTTAGATTGTGGATCATCTAAGTGGACTTTGCTTGCTTACAGTTCACATCTGGAGCTGGCTACTGTCTATATGTCAAAACATATACATACATATACCCTTATACATATCAAGAATCTTATTAAGTTATCTATTGCTGATTTCCTTTACAGGTCCTCAATTCTACTGACAAATCAAAGCCCAAAACAGCAGTCAGAACTACTGAGGTCAATGCAGCTGCCAAGAGCGGGCAGCAGCAACCATCTTCTTTACAAAATGCTAATCAATCTCTTCGCAGTGGACATGTCAAACCTGATGCTTCGAAGACATCTCATGGGAAGTTTCTTGTTCTGAAAGTGCCATGGGAAAATGGTGTTTCTACTTCTCCAAAGGATGTTGCTAGTCCGACAAATAATGCCCCCAGAACTGCTAATAGCCAGCCTCCTGTTACTCCATCAGCTGCATCTACTCCTTTGAGGAGCCCTAACAACCTTAAGAATTCCTCCTTGGAGCGCAAGGTTGTTGCATATAATCAGAAATCAGGATTTAAGGAAAGGAGACCTTCCTCGTCTCAAGTGCAGAGCCGGAATGATTTTTTCAATCGTTTAAAGAAGCAGACTTCAACAAACACTTCTACAGTTCTCCCAGATTCTGGCCCTGTTATTTCATCTCCTACCATGGAAAAATCTGATGAAATAATTGGGGAAGTAGTCAGTGCTCCTGCAAGTCCTCATGCTACTGAAAATGGTGCTGAGGTCACAAGCAATGGTGATACCTGTGAAGTGGTTCAGAGGTTTTCTGTTGTTGGAGAGGACAACATAAGCTCTAGTGCAACAATTTGTCCAGATGAGGAAGAGGCTGCTTTCCTTCGTTCTCTTGGCTGGGAGGAAAATTCTGGCGAGGATGAAGGCCTTACAGAGGAGGAGATCAACTCTTTTTATCAAAGGGTAAAGAACTCTCGCCTCTATGACTTTTACTAATACGACCATAAAACTGGGATCAGTTTAAGTTCACATTTCCTTTTTAAGAGCTCTCTATATTGGATTAGTTGGAAGGTGGAATTACATCCTAACCCGACTCAATGATATCCAACCAAAGAATTCTATGGAATTTTTTTTTTCCTATTTACATCTTTCGTTTTCTTTTGGAGGGGAGTAGAATTAGTTTTTCTTTTATTACTAGAGGTTTGAATATATCAAGTTAGGGTTCGAGTAGTTAGTGACTGTGTTAGTGCCACTGGCTGATTCAACGGAGAAGAGTTCTTTCAGTATTAAAATATGAAAGTTAAAAAGCCATTATAAGAAGTTTGTTACAGCAATTTGCAAATGTAGTTTTACTAATTTTATGCGTACTCTGTCTTGTGCAGATCCAGATCATGAAACTGAACCCATCACTGTGCCGAGGTGTGCAGCCAATGCTTTCAAAGTTGTCTGAATCTCATTTGACTAGCTTGGGTGGAGCATCCTCTGAGTTGAGCCCACCTGACTCTGGATCTGAAGCTTGATTTACTTTTTCCATCACCCAAGAGATCCAACGAGTTCCAAATTTTGATGGCAGTGGTTTCTTTTTTTCTATTGTTTTGAAAGAAAGCCGATGAGTGGGTGTGAAAGAAGAGGTCAGGTATTGGTTGGAAAGTTTGCATTTTGCATAATGCAATAAGTTACAGGTGCCTCAAGCCTGCCTGCCTAAAACAGGGATTTTTTTTAGGTTTCAGGATTGGTTGGGATAGGTAAACGTTAGGGGATATTTTGTCTGCAGTGGAAGATGCTGGAGAAATCACATCTTTTGGGGGGTATTTTGGTCCGTTTTTCCTTTTCCTTCTAATAGGGTTCGATTCTACAAGATAAAGCTTATGTGTTTTTGGTCAATTTTACGGAAAAAAAGAAAAAAAGAAATCAGAAAATTCTATTTTTAGTTTAGCTCTTGTCGATATATGTTTTCCAAGTTTTTGTTTTTTGGGTAGTGCAGATCCTGTTGATAGCACTAATTACACAAATAAGAAGAAAATAGAAGAATTTGAGTTTATAAATTGATTTCTCGTGGTGGCGCGCACAGTAAAATGCGATGATTGAGCAGGAAATACTGGATCATTCAGCAGAAGCCAGACGAGAAAATATGTTTGAGACCATTTCAGGCTTGAAAAGTGACAAAAGGAAAAAGGCAGAACATTTATAAAGCAATTTGAGAGGAATGAAATGATGTTTGGATTACTTTTAATCTGAGGTTGAGCTCAAATCTGGCTGGTTTCAAATTTTTAGTGAACAATGGATAAGTTGGTTTGGTCATATGGATATTTATGATTATTTCATGCATTCTCTCTTTGATGCTTAAATCCTATGTGTGATATCTACTCCTTTGATGTCCTTGTGTCATCGAGCTTTGACACAAGTACCTGTTAACCATGAATTCCTTGCGAAGTTGGATTGAAGTGATAAGCATCGAGTAGGCTAGCATAGTGAGGCCTAAGCAAATTTAAGAGTACAAATTTGTCATAGTGGTGCACCAGTAAGTGACAAAAATGCGGTCGTACCCTTCATGGCCCCGAATTTCACTCTTAAAGAGCCCACGGGGGGAGGATATGAGAGCGATTGACGCCATAAAAGTTGTCAAACTTGGTGCTAGTCATATATTTTGGTCATTGCTTGAGAGATATATGGGGATTAAGGTCTTGGAATTGTATTGTTTGATGAGGTGATTCAAATTTAGAAGGCCAACATTAGAAAAGTGCTTGTGAAACTACCTTCCGTCTGCAAAAGTGAACTTCCGCTTTTGCGTAGTCTGAAATAATTGATTGGTAGGTAGTCTTACTCTTAATATTTTTTTGGAGGTTGATCTTGATACTCGTACAGTAATGGCGGCTCTAGGAATTTTTTTTTAGGGTGGTCACTAAGAAATTTAAATTATACAAAATCTAATAAAGTGATAATTTAAATATTAATTATAATTGTGAGTTGAGTTACTAAGGAGAATAAAATTGTTGTGACTTCAAAGCTAAAAAGAATATAGCTGTCGTCATTATCAAGGAGAAATGACAACCCTAATATTTTTCTTGGCACTACTTTTTAGGTAGAAAAATGAAATTATAGATTATTTTTATTGAATAAGTTGAATGAACTACAAATTTGAATGTTTAGCAATTTTTATTTTTTTGTTTTATAGTAGGCTTTTTTTGAATAATTAGATCACTTTTTGTTGTTTGGTCTTATCTTTTTTTTTTTGGTTTATGTTTGTTGTTATTTGGCCTAATATTTATTGTTGTTATTTAAGTTTTTTTTTTTAATTTTATAAAAGGGATTAAGGATTATGTTTTGGGGGCATAATTAATTTTGAACAAAGTTTCTTTCCGAACTAGTTTGGAGAAAAACCCTACAAACTCATTATATATTTTTATATTAAGTGTGAATTTTGAAAATCTAACCATTAGATTGCAAGTTCTTATTAATTCTTAATGCTGACAAAATTTAA
This sequence comes from Castanea sativa, assembly GCF_040712315.1. NCBI lineage: Eukaryota > Viridiplantae > Streptophyta > Magnoliopsida > Fagales > Fagaceae > Castanea > Castanea sativa. Next base: position 31,987,479 of record NC_134022.1, read on the forward strand.
AAAAAATCAAAGATCAATTGCTATGTTATCAAATAAATATTATAATTTCAAGTTTTTGTGATTTAAAGTTGTATATAAAAAAGAAGTTAATTGATTAAATAGTAAATAACATCCAATGAAATTTGATACGTATGTTAAGAACATAAGAAACATGAAATTCAATAGTTAGATTTTCAAAATTCACACCCAAAAAAGAAATATATGAGAAGTTTGAAGAGTTTCTCTCTAAACTAGTTTGGAGAGAAACTTTGTTCATTAATTTTGGAGTAATGTTACGTTCACAATATTTTTACAATAAATGTTATGCAAAGAGCTGATATTGGTGGATAAAAAAATAATATTAGTTTTGAGCCCAAATTAAAATCAGTAATAGCTTACCATATTGGATTTATTGTAAAATTATTGTGAAAATATTGTGAATATAACATTATTCTTATTTTTTTTGAACCCAACTTTTTATATAGCATTTTAATAAAAATGTTGAACACCCTGGCTTGAGAATTATAGCATTATTCTTATTTTTGTTGAACCCAACTTTTTATAATTCTCAGGTCAAGGTGTTCAACATTTTTATTAAAATGGTCACAATAGGTTAGTTTAACATATAACTTTTTTTTTTTTTTTGCCAAGTGTATATGTGTCATTTTTTGCGAGTCAAGGTGGTCCTGTGATCACCCTGACTTGCCGCTAGTGAGAACAGGTCATTTTTGGTATGCTAGAAAAGTGCTTGTGGAAGTATAAGCTTAAGTAAAAGCCATTTTATCTGTTAAAATTTTCAGGACAAGTTCAACCATCCATCAATTTCCATTTGCTTCTACTAACCTCAAACGTATAATTGTAAGTACCGAAATTCAAGGGTCTAAGGAATCAAGGGAAGCTGAGTTACTAGTAATTAGTATCATAGCAATCACGAACATAAAGCTGGCCCATATGCATGCCTCAATGGATGTAACTTGGCTTCCTTGTGTAGATGGGATGGTTGAACATATACTTAGAGAGGCTAATTTGGTGAGTCATACTTCATAATATCGTTCTGTGTAATTATTTTGCAATGACTTCCATGTCCTACCTACCATAGGGGATGGGGTTGATTGATTCTCCTGTTTTTGTCTCGCCCTCAGTTTGAATTAATTCATTACTTAGCAGAGAGAGGGAGAGAGAGAGATCTTGCTTTGATTGGTGACAAATTAGTGCATGCACCTATATTGATAGTAATTTGGTCAAATCATTTTGAGATATACATCATACCGTTCATGTAAAGTCGTCATTCACCAATCTCAACCTTCTTCTAATTATTTTTCCTGTTGGCTTCGTAATCATCATGTTTTTTTTTTTTAATGAGTGATTTTGGTATAAGGGGAGATTCAAATCAGTGTCTCCGTGTGTGTTTTTTCCTTGGCTTTTGTAATCATTATTATTATTATTATTATTATTATTATGAGTGAGTTTGGTATTGAGAGATTCATATTAGTAACTCTGTTTTATGAGGCATGAATCTTGATTGAGTGGATTACTTCTTGAGATTTTTATAAGCTAATTTAGGGAAAACTATACAATACTCCAGAATTATAATAACTCAATTGAAAAAAAAAATAGCATGAGACCTATAAGCCAACCCTTTTTTTTTTTTGAGGTTGTTATTTTAACATAATCTTTCTGTGCTTTAGATATTAGTGAGAGGAAGTTTGTATTTTGATGTAAATTAAATACGAAGCAAAAGGAAAAAAAATATGTAAATTACTTTATAACATCATTTTGTTATGGACTTTAAGAGCATGAAAAATGAGGTTTACAAATTTGATCTTACAACTGGGATTTTATAATTTATAGAGGCACTCTTTTAAACTATGAGAGAGAAAGAGAGATGGACCAAATGGACAGATGTGGACCGAAATGGACCATTGTGGACTAAACTAGATTGAAATGGACTGCAGCAAAATGGACCGTAGTTGACCAAATTGGACCGAAAATGCTAATGTGACTCAATATAAGCGTAGCAATAATAAATATTACCCTTAAAATTTTAGATTTTATATATAATATAGATGACATACTCTATACTCACATAAATATTGGATCCAACCATGATTTGAATTAGTGAATAGTAAGATCTATTATTATGTAAGAGGAGAGTGCATATGGTACTCCTAATAGCATGTTGTTGGACATATCTGTATAGCAAACCTATCATTAACTGATATGCGCAGACGTTATCTAGCTCTCTGGCCATATCATTGAGGTCCAAATAGTGATTCCTCATGGGAAATAAAAACTCCACTAGCAGTTTTGTCTCCAAAAAATGAAAAGATTAATGCGAAACAGGGCCGGGTTTCTGAAAGATCTTGAACTTAATGATGATAGGCTTAGTAATGCTTACTCTCTTCTTTCCCCCCCCCACCCACCCCCCCCCCCCCTTTCTTTTTGGGTGAAAAATGATGCTTACTCATAATAAAGTCCTCACTTATTACAGAGGCCTAAAACACAACAAATTTCCTCAATTATTAGATTTAAGAGCAATGCATTTCCCCATGATAGAGATCAAACAATTGCTGTATTTACCATTTGGGTTATTATATTTGAGGCCCTCGAGACTATTCCAGTTTGCATGAAACCATTTAGCATATAGGAGAATTAATTACAAGATAAGCATAATGTTCCAACTTCCCACTTTTTATTATCATCCTGGTGAGTTAGTTGTTTTAGGCTTTTAGCAGAGTCTGCCTAGTATCATATTGATACAACAGTGATATGCATTGCGTTCTAGTATTACTAGCAGCTTTCAAAGTTTTGATAAACAGGCCGAGGGTCCAGATTGAAGAGTCCAATGCTCTGCTCTTCTCCAGCTGGTTTCTTATCTTCATTGAGCATTTCAAACAATAATGTATGTATGAGGCAGTCTGGCGTCCTTGCATCCCACTCCTCACCAAATGAATGTAAGGTTTGCCTTGTCATCTGTACATGAGTGCATTTTCTTTGCTCATGTAGGGATTCCTTCGGGCACTTGGCCAACCAGGCTGATATGGCAACAGAAAAATTAGCTATGTTGTCTCCAATTCTGCGCAAAAAGAATTAACTATGTCAATGAAGAGACTAGTTTATCATTTATCCATCGAATGTGGTGTAAGAAAATATGCTCTGGGTCTGAGGCATAGTCAAAGTAAGGGTAACCTTGAGCATAAGGGGTGAAACTGTGAGTACCAAAAATGATGTGTCATCCTCTGTGGCAATAAATGCTTCTCCAGATAATGCCCCAGCTGAAGGAGGATAAGAGGTACCGAGGATGTTCATGTAACAACCGCTGTGATCCTAGTGCTAACAAGGCCGACTGAAGTAACAGCAAGGTGCATGTTGTTCATTACACTAGCAACACATTAGGCGTCAGGTCCAGGGATCACCTTGTTTCCTAATGTGATTTAGCCAAACAAATCGTCAATTGTGTATGGGAAATTTGAGCACTAACCCATTAATTGGCCAAATATTGACTCCAATGCAAGATTTTTCAGATCTTGACTTGCCACACCCAAACAGAATTGGAGATTTGAAACTTGTAATTCTTCAGGTACTTCAGGGTTTGGCTTGAATAGTAATGAATATGAATCCACATCTCTGACGAAGTCTAATTACATCTTTTGGAGAGAGAAGATTATATCCATTTCTTCTATAATTGACACCAATGTGAGAGGGGCCTGCGTTATTAACAAAACAAAAGCATCATCAACCGTCAGTATCTGTTTGATATAAGTTTTCAAGAACTAATTTTATTGACATTCATGTATTGCAGTTTTCAGATCAGTGAGCATTTCATAGAAGTAGTTCTGTCCAAATACCATGAGAAAATAAAGGAACCAGATTTAGTTCTATAGGCTACTCATGCAGGTTGAAATTAAGTTGATCTTCCTTCGTAAGTAATATCAGCTACTCCTAGCCTGGCTCTTTCATAGAATACAAACCTTAAGAGGATTCAGCCCATGCTCTCGCACACTAGAACTCCTCTGCCTTGCTACATCAAATATGGAGCCTGCTGCATTGAACAATAGCCGGTCAATCTCAGTTGACAGCAACTAGATGAAGGGTGTAATAGTTGAAACTAGTAAGTCGTGGGACACGAATATGTAGGAACCAGTATATGTTTGCTAAGTAGTGAAGACACTTAGGAACCACTCTATATCTCAGAAAGAGAGAAACTTCATACTCAGTTCAAGCAATTCCTCAACCAATGTAAAAAATGTGAACAAAAACGAAATTCAGAAACTAACCACGAATATGTAGTGGCAGCATGTGGGATAAGGATGAAATCATGGTTAAAACATTTTAAAAATTTGAATTCTACATTAGCTAGCTACCTTTTCAACTTTGCCCAAATGTTCAATGCCAGAGTCTAGAGTGGTAGAAGTCCAACTGGAGAAAATTATCACAATGATAATTGTCAGTTGTCATACATAAAACTTCTGCCAAGTTGACATCCACTTAATTGGTAACAATCTGTTGCAAAAGAAAACAGTTGAGGCTATACCAGACCACAAATGTGGAAAACCAATGCAAAAATGACTGCTCGTCAGCCAATTAAACATTCTGACTATTCATAGGCAAAATACAACAGTAGCCAAGACAAGAAGAAACAGAAAACTCAAATGCTTGCCCGATTGAAATATTATCCTTTGAGGCTGATAGAGTGAATTTCCCAAATGAGCTGTGCACCCAATGAGAAGAACAGTATTGTAGAAAAAGAAATTACGATCAGAATCACATGGTAATCTTCTGACTAGATAGCATTTGATGAGTCTACACTTAGATAGCTTGATGCTCCATCAATGTTACAATAGTGATTGAAGGTGAAGGATTTCTTATATGCTAAAAATTACATACACATACCTTAGTGAAATCAAACCTAGATGACAGCACGCATAGTAACTGATCAGCTAAAATTCTCTTTTACACATAAAATCATACAATAACAGTTTCATATGAGTATGGCAATTTAAGATATCATCCAATTTGCATAATCAGGGGGTTTTGCTATTCCATGGATATAATATTTTCAAAATTGGTAAGTTACACATGCATCCAATGAGTTTTGAACCCACAACCTAACCTTCCACCCACACTTGGGAGAGGAGGAAGTGACATTTAAGTAAAGGCTTATTGGCACTATTCCATGCAGATATAGAACATGGAAGCCAAGTCTAAAAAACAGCTCACTTGACAAAGAAAAAAGACTTGTAAACTAATCAGATGACTTCCCGGAATATTAAATGGAGCAATTATCACATAAGGTGAAAAGATTACAAAAACTGAAACACTGGGAAATGGATAATATATACCTGCAGGTGGAAATGCATGGTTCTTATCTTGCATAAATGGGAGAGGAAGTTCCAAGTTCAGTAACAGAAACCCAATTTTTCCAGTTCAATTAATCAGCTGTATCCAAATTAGAAAGCATTTCTTTTGCTAATTGACCAGCCTTCTGCAGCTCACCTCTTGAACAGAGTGAAGCTAAGACCATGTAGAAATTGTCAAAGTTAAGAAATTTAGATCTTTTCCCTGATCGATCATAACTTTTAACCGCCTTCTCTACCTCCTTAACATCAGACAATCCAAACCCCAAATCAATTTCAGAACGCCATGTTACAGACCTTGAAGCAACTGTACCAAATCCCTGCCGTTCATGAAGACTTTGTATATCTGATTTATGATGAGCACTATACCATCTTTGAACAGGAAAAAACATAGATGCAACTTCATTAAGAACTGTAATAGCTTCTTGGATACTTCCTTGCTCACATAAATCAACAAGAAAACTTCCTATTGACTCTGTTTCAACCTCAGTATCAACTCTGTTTATAAGCTCCACAACTGACTGAGACTGAAGCATTTCTCTCAAGATACTCCTGGCTTCTTCCATCCTTCCTTTGGCACATAGACCTCTGATCAAATACAAGAAACCCAAGAAATCAGGGGATACACCTTTCTTCTCGAATTCGATAAAAAATCCTAGAGCCCCTTCCATGTCACCCTTTTGGCTATAGCCATTGATAACAGCACTAACAGTGAATTCCTCAGGCTTAAGGCATTTTATCTCCATATCATACAGAAGCCTAAAGGCTTCTTCCATTTTACCGAACTTGCAATAACCATAAATTAGTGAGTTATAAACATGTGTATTTGGTTTGAATCCCCTCAGAACCATTCTCTCAAACAAACACTTGCCATCTAGCAATAGTCCCTCCCTACATAAAGTGTCTATCAATGTAGCATATGTAATTTCAGAGGGAGCTAAATCAATTCTCTCCAATGAATCAAATAACCTAAATGCTTCAACAAGGCAACCCTGACGGCACAAGCCATTTATAATGGAATTATAAGAGATGATGTTTAGGGTAATCCCCTTCTTTTTAACAAATGTACAGAGATCTAACGCTTTATCAAAATATGCTCCCTTGCAAAGTCCATCAACTATAATTGAATAATCAATCACGTCCATAACAGGTAGATAATCTTCAGCCTCAACAAGAAGTTTGTATGCATCTAAAACTCTACCATGCTTTACAAGTGCCTTAAAAACAGAAACGGGAAGAGTGACACCTGAAATCTTCTCCTTGTTTCTGTCAAGAAATTGATTGGTGCTGTTGGCATCTTTTAGAATCAAGTAGAATGCTAATATCTTGTTTACCCTAGGTTCAACTAGGCCATATTCTTTTAAAAAGGAAGTCAAAATAGGCTGACTTAGCCAAACTTTTCCGCCACTAATAAGCCCTTTTAGGATTGAATAGTAAGACTTGAGTGTCACAGTTGACCCTTTCCTTCTCATCACCATGTACACTTCACCTGCTGTCTCAGGCAAACCTCTCTTGCACAAGAAGAATATGGCAGCATTACATACAACATCATATTCTGACCTTTGATTATTCAATCTGCAAACTACATTTAAGACCCCATTTGCACTTTGTGCTTCAAAAATTGCTCTGATCAACATCATGTGGATATTACCATCCAAAGTTAAATCTTTCTCATTGAGTTCAATAAACACTTCAGTGGCCATATCCACCATACCCTTCTTACAGAGACCATTAATAATACTATTGTAGCATGCAGCTGAAGAAATAGATGTCCTCCTAAACTCATCAAATATCTCAAGTGCCTCATCAATTCTATGTACTTTACAATACCCATCGATCATTGTACAATAAGTAAAAGAATCTGCAACTATATCCATTTCTGGCATTCCCTTGTAAAGTACATAAGCATCTTCAAATGCCCCAACCATAAAGAGTGCTTTAATAAGTATATTACACATAACAATGTCCATACAAACTCCAGCTTCTTCCAATCTCCTCTTTGTTTCCAAAATCCCAGTTATATTTTCTTCCCCAATGTACCCATGTAACAATGTACTGTAAGTAATAACATCTCCAGTGACGCCCTTTGATACCTTATCAGCCTCGGATGTCCTCCCAAATTTGCACAATCCATTGATCACAATATTGTATGTCACAGTACTTGGACTAATTCCCCTCTTCTCCATCTCATCAAGCAAATGAAAAACCCGATCAAAATCTCCTCTACTACATAACCCATTAATTAAAGTTGCATACATAAATTCATCCACCACAATCCCCAAATCATCAACCATTTTGAAAATGGAAAATGCTTCTTCCAATTTTCCTCTCCTGCAAAATCCCAACATAATTGCAGTGTAAGTTACCAAATTGGGCTGTACTCCATCTTTTCTCATCTTATTCAAAAAACCAACTGCCTTTTCCACATTCCCAAGCTTCGAAAACCCATCTATCAGTATAGTATAACTCACGGTATCCAGGTTTATTCCCCTTTCAACCATTTCTTTCTTCTTTCTAAACACCTCCATTAAAATCCCTTCAGCTACATACCCACAAATCCAACTACTATAGAAAACAACATCAAATGCCATTCCTAGTCCTTCCTTCTCCATCCTATAAACCAAATCACCAACCTCATTCACTCTTCCCAACTTACAAAGAGCACTCACAAGAGCTGTATAAGTCACAACATTAGGTCTCAAAGCACCTGAACTCACAGCATTTTCAAAAAACCCCACAGCAAGTTCAGGCTTCCCAATCTTACAAAACCCAGAAACCAATGAAGTACAAACAAAATTATCAAAAGGGTATCTAACATTTTCGTCTGTCATCAACTCCAGCACCTCAATTGCCCTACCCATGTTTCCCTCAGAGCTAAATCTAAAAATCAATGAAGAAAAAGTGAAAGAAGAAGGCACAATACCATTGTTTCTCAAGCAAAATTGCAATAGTGATAGTGCTTTTTCTGGGTTGTTTTGTTTGGTACAAAGGCCTTGAATTAAAGAGTCCCACATGCCAGTTTTTGGGCCTATCTGATCATAGGTCTTCATGAAATGCTCTGCTTCATCAAATTTGTGGGATTTGAGGAGAGCCCATGTGAGGATTGAGTGGGTGTGAGGGTTGGGTTTGATTTGGTTTGAGCTTAGTTGAGAGAAGAAGTGGATGATTGAGTCGTATCTGTGGGTTTGGGAGAGAAAGAGAAGAAATTTGTTGATAGATTTGAGAGTGGGAGTGAAACCTCTTTTGAGTAAAGTTTGAAGAGAAGAAGAAGAAGAGTGGGAGAGTTTGGTGTTGGAGTAAAACATTGTTTGTGGAACTAAGAATTTTGGCCAACTGTCGTTGGTTGTTGTTGGGAAGAGAGAGCCAGTTTGTGTATAATCATGTATTGGCTCTCAACCATGGAGGCTTGGACTATTATTTTGCATTAAAAACACACACCAAAAAAAATAAGCTTGAAATATTTTTTGTTTGTTTCAATTGAAATGAATTTATTTTATGGTTTAGAGAATAAAATTGAAGGTATAACCATGGTCAAGCATTTTTTTATTTTACATTATTGGATCTAAAAATAAAATCCTAACCATTAAATTGACTTTCTCTGTTTCAATGAAATAAAGAGAATTTGTTCCTATTTAGTAAAAGACTCTTGTTGTTGTAAAATAAATGAGTTTAAATTCCATCTACACAAACAAATAAAATAATCCAATGGTATCTTGTCTTTGGTAGTGAAAAAACAATATTATGGAATGGGTCCATAAGTTTCTAATCCTATTATATTTATTTTTAAAAAAATTAGGATGAAAAACTATAAACTAATGGGGGTTCTCATACTACACTTTTTTATTTAATGATTTCCAATTAGAAAGTATGTTAGAAATAAAGTCCGATTGGAATGTTTGGACAATGAAAGAGTTATTTGAGATGTGTAAAGTTTGAAATGTGTAAAGTCTATAAGGGAGATGTATATTCATAATTATACTCATTATTGCAACCTTATCCCATGAACTTTACCAGCATTCTAAAGTTTTATATATATGTGGAATTGCTTAACTGATATTGTACACATCTAAGATATATCAAAAGAACTTTGGATGGTCATTTGAATACAAGAGTTTATCAATGTTGTTCCTTTTCTTCTTACTTTGTTTTATTTATTTGTATCATTTCACAACACGTTATCAACACGAGTCTCTACCCAATTTCAAAAGGAAGTTGTAATCCTATTGTTCTTGAAACATCAAAGGTTATTTGTGTTATCCTCTTAATTTACTGTAAGTTTTCTTTTCTTCCTAAGAATTAGTGTTTATTACATTTTATGCTTATAATTTTGGAGATTATTCTAATTGATTAAAAAAAAATATGACTCTCTCTCTCTCTCTCTCTCTCTCTCTCTCTATATATATATATATATATATATATTGTTAAATGATTAGTAATAAACCAACTCAATTATAGCTATAGATATATGTAACGTATATTGATAAATTTTGAATGTATATGAATTGTTTCATTATAATCAACTTTTGAATATGTATGTGTAGTATTGTTTCATTAAAATTGTGTATAAGAAAAAAATTAGTTATTTAATTTCTTTTGTAATTATATATTTGATATAGATGTCAAACCTTACAGAATTTAAATTTCTTATGTAGTTATGTAATTAATTTCTTTTGTAATTATACATTTTAGGCAATCATTTCTTATCATGGATCCTTGATACTAAGATTTCATCTAGAAGCAATGAATCTTGATGAGATTTATGTTGATGTAATAAATCCTGAACATATTATTATGGATGGCAACAAAGTGTCCCAAAAGGATTGTTCAAAAGCAATTGTTCAAAAGCAATAATTTTCATTTGTTATTAAATACATAAAATAAAATAAAAAAACTGAGTATTTTACTATAAAAGACCCTTAGGAGAATTACAAGTTCTAGAAGAACTTGATCATCCTAAAAGCTCAGTATGACTAAAGTTGCAATAAACTAAAGGTGCAAGTGAATTAATCTGGCATTTTAAAATTAGCCCACAATTAAAATTATATAATAGAAGACACATATATCATGTTTCGAATGTGATCATGCAGTAGCATTATTGAATGCATATGTTCATAAAGTGTTATGAACTATTGTTTTATCTTCTAATGGCTTAATAAAATAATGAGCTATTGCTAAAAACCATCAAAGGGCCATGAAATTAAGTTTATAGGTGTGGTATGGAAGGTCACTAGTCACGTACATATTGTACTCCTAAACATTTTGTAGATCTGTACCAAGCCTCCATAAAAGAAAAGGGAAAGAGGATTGAAACAAACTTTGTTGATCGTAATAATCCTGAAGATCCTATGAATTCTCTTGACCTTTCAAATAGAGTGGATATGACTCATCTTGATGTCTTTGATTTCTTTGAGGATGTTGATGGAAAATTTGATAAATTGGTGATGGAAATTTTCACACCAATTAATTATTTTCTTTTATTATATTACCGCATTGTAATAAATATTTTTATTTTGATATGTTTTATTTACGTTTAAAGTAATAAATTTTAATTTATATTTTGCATATATGAAGATGCATGAGTCTTACTGGTTAAATTAATTCCAAGATGATTAGGAAAGATTTTTATCTAGTAGACAGTGCAACAACTCATACGATCCTTAAAAATAAAAAATATTTTCAAAATTTAAAATTATACAAAGCCAATATCAATATCATATCAAGCTCATCAAACTTAATTGAAGGCTCTGGAAGAGTGATTATCATGTTGTCAAAGGGCACAAAAATTTATATTGATGATGCTTTGTATTCTTCTAAATCAAACAAAAATTTACTCAGCTTTAAGGATATACGTTATAATGGTTATTATATTGAAACCAATAATGAAGGCATTGAATAATTTATTTATATTACTTCAATAGTATCGGGCTAGAAGCTCATATTAGAAAAATTGTCTATTTTCTCTTTTGGGTTCTATTATACTATAATGAAAACAATTGAAATAAATGTTGCAATACACCAGAAGTGTTTGGACCCAAAGGTTTTTAAGCTTTGGCATGATCATCTTGGACATCTAGGATCAATAATGATGCGTCGAATTATTGAAAACTCTTACAGAATAAATGAACTAAAATACATAACTCTTACTCTATTGGGTTAAGTTACAGGTTGTGTCTGTCTTTTATGAATCATATTAAAATAAGCATCCCTAAAAGAACCAGAAGATTCTTTTACCTAGTGATTATCCATGTAGTGCATGTTAATTACCAAACCATCACTTTCAAAGATTGTTGTTAAATGTCCATCTTTCTTAGAAAGAATTCAAGGTGATATATGTGGACCAATACACACACCTTGTAGTCCATTCAAGTATTTTATGGTTTTAATTGATGCATCAACTGGATGGTCACATGTATGATGTTTGTCTACTTTCTACTAGAAATGCTGAATTTGCTATGTTTTTTGCTCAAATAATTAGGTTGTGAGCACAATTTCCTGATTATCCAATTAGGAAAATTCGTTTAAATAATGCTAGTGAATTCACATCTTAAGTTTTTGATAACTATTGATGTCAATTGGAATTGATGTTGAATATGTTGTTGCCTATATACATACTCAAAATGGTTTAGCTGAATCACTTATCAAGAGACTTCAAATTATTGCTCGACCTTTACTTATGAAATCAAAATTACCAGTTTCTGCTTGGGATCATACTATTTTATATGCTGCATCATTAGTTTGCATTAGGCCAACTACTTATCATAAATTCTCACCATTGCGACTTGTACTTGGCCAACAACCAAATATTTTTCAATTACGCACATTTGGTTGTGTTGTATATATACCTATTGCACCCCCACAACACACTAAAATGGGTCCTCAACGTAGACTTAGAATTTATATGGATTTTGATTCCCCATCTATCATTAGATATTTTGAACCTCTAATTGGTGATTTTTTAAGGCACGTTTTGAGGGTTGTTATTTTAATGAAACAATCTTCCCACCATTAGGGGGAGAAAAGTCGTTGCCTGAAGCACGACATGAGGTTACTTAGAATGTTCCAACATTATTTCATCTTGATCCTCATACAAATCAATGTGAATTGGAAGTTCAAATGATTATTCATTTGAAAGGAATTGCAAATCAATTACCGGATGTATTCACCAACAATAAGAAAATAGTGAAATCTCACATTTCAGCTGCTAATACTCCCGCATGGAGTAAAGTCCCTATAGGACCATCAGTTAATACAGGAGCAAATGAATCAAAGACACACTTGAAGCGTGGAAGACTTGTCGGTGTTAAAGATAAAATTCCCCGGAAGAGAAAAGTACAAGAAAAATAAGTTGCAGCCTATAAAAAGGCTTTACCCAAGAAACAGATCACAAAAATAATTGATCTACCCAAAACTTATGAACAAAAATCTCCTGAAAATAAACATCCTAAAGAGTTATCCTCTGAAGAGGACCAGGTACCTGAAAATAACGAGATCTCGATACATTATGTACATACAGGAGAAATATGGGATAGAAATAAAATTGTTGTCGACGACATATTTTCATATAAAGTTGCCCTTGATATTACCAAAAGCAATGATAATGAATATGAACCACAAACCGTTGATGAATGTTAACTTAGAAATAATTGACCAATGTGGAAAGATGCAATTCAAGCAAAATTAAATTCACTAGGTAAACGTGAAGTTTTTGGACCTGTAGTTTGAACACCTGAAGGTGTAATGCCTGTTGGATACAAATGGGTATTTGTATGTAAACGAAATGAGAAAAATGAAATTAAGGTACAAAGCGCAACTTGTAGCACAAGGTTTCTCGCAGAGACCTAGTATTGATTATGAAGAAACATATGCTCTTGCAATTGACGCAATTACATTCAAATTTTTTATTAGCTTGGTAATAAAAGAAAATTTGGATATGCAATTAATGAATGTTGTTACAGTATATCTGTATGGATCATTAGATAATGATATCTACATGAAAATCCTTGAAGAATATAAAATGCCTTAAACATATAATCCTACATCCTGAAATATGTATTCTACCAAACTACAAAGATCCTTATATGAGTTAAAGCAATCTGGACACATGTGGTATAATAACCTTAGTGAATATTTTTGTAATAAGGATTTGAGAATAATTCAAATTGTACATGCGTTTTTATCAAAAAATCAGAATTTGGATTTGCTATTGTTGCAGTATATGTTGATGATTTAAATCTTATAGGGACTCCAGAAAAGTTAACAAAAACAATAATTTGTTTATAGAATGAATTTGAGATGAAAGATCTTGGTAAGACAAAATTTTGTCTTAGCCTGCAAATTGAACATCTTTCAAATGGAATTCTTGTTCATCAATCAACGTACATATAAAAAGTCTTGAAACAATTTTACACGAATAAAGCTCATCCTTTGAGCACTCCACTGGTGGGTCCGTCACTTGATGTCAAGAAAGATCCGTTTCAACCACAAGAAGATAATGAAGAAACTTTTGGTCCTGAAGTACCATATATTAGTGCAATTGATGGTTTGACCATATCTTGCAAATTACACACGACTAGATATAACATTTGCAATTAACTTGCTAGCAAGCTATAATTTTGCACCAACTCGAAGACATTGGAATGTAATTAAGCATATAGTACGTTATCTTCGTGGAACTACTAATTTGGGATTATTTTATCCAAATGGATCAAAACCACAGTTAGTTGGATATGCTGATGCAGGTTTCCTTTCAGGTCCACACAAAGGCCGATCACAAACAAGATATTTATTTACTTATGGAAATATTGCTATTTCATGGAGACCTGTTATGCAAACAATTTCCGCTACTTCCTTAAATCATGCACAGATTATTGCAATTCATGAAGTAAGTCGTGAATGTTTCTGGTTGAAATCAGTAATTTAGCATATTCATGAGAATTGTGAATTATCATCAATCATAAATAGTCTAACGATACTATACGAAGATAATGCCGCTTGCATCACTCAAATTAAAAGAGTCTATATTAAGGGTGATACATATTGCACCAGAATTCTTTTATACATATGAGTTCTAGAAGAGTGGTGATATTGATGTCAAGCAGATATGATATTGTGATAATTTGGCTGATATGTTCACTAAGCCATTACTAATTACAACTTTTAAGAAGATGGTGAATAACATTGGCATGTGTCAACTTAAGGATATATTTACCATGAACAATGGAAGTTCTATGTACTCATGATGAGGAGTAAATTTTCTAAAGGATGTGTGCTGATTGTACTCTTTTTCCTTCGCTAAGGTCTTTTTCCACTGCGTTTTCCTTTGCAAGGTTTTAATGAGGCAATCCTAAGGCACTAGAAGTTATACAAGAATATTGTACTCTTTTTCCTTAGCCAAAATTTTTTCCCACAGAGTTTTTCTCTGATAAGGTTTTAACGAGACATATTCTTAAAAAGTGGTCATCCAAGGAGAAGTGTTAGAAATAAAGTCTAATTGGAATGTTTGGGCAATGAAAGAATTATTTGGGATGTGTAAAGTCTATAGGGGAGATGTATATTCATAATTGTACTCATTACTGCAACTTTATCCCATGAATTCTACAAGCATTCTAATGTTCTATATATATGTGAGATTGTTTTACTGTTATTGTGCACATCTAAGAAATATCAAAAGAATCGTGGATGACCATGTGAACACAAGAGTTTATCAATATATATATTTCTTGTTTTCTTCTTACTTTGTTTTGTCTATTTCTATCATTTCATAAGAAAGTACATGTATTTTCAGAATTTTTAGATTAAAATGCATACCCAAAATTTGAAAATGTTCATATTCATACCCATTGTATTTTAATAAATAGCAATAATATTTATGAAAGAAGTATAACATTTATTATTATTACACTCCTGTTGAGCCACGTCAGTAGCCACATCATTATTTTATTTTATTTTTTTAGTTTTCCATCTTTATTAATTGTTTATTGCAAAAATTAATTCTATGTGACCAAATATGATGCACTACACACCATCATAAATTTTAATTATTTATTATCTATATTGAAAGCTCCTTTCAAAATTGAGTGTCATTTTTTTCCATCCTAATCCTTTATATATACATATATATATATATATATATATATATATATATATATATATATATATATATATATAATACATTTTGCTACTCAATCATTGAGCCACATCATTCACTTATTTTTTAAGGGTAATTACACATAACCCACCTGTGGTTTGGACAAAAATTACTTTACCTATCCGTGGTTTGAAAAGTATCACTTAACCCACCTGAGGTATGTTCCATTTGTTTTTCGTAACCCACCTTACGCTCCTGTTGAGCCATGTCAGTAGTCACATCATTATTTTATTTTATTTTTTTAGTTTTCCATCTTTATTAATTGTCTATTGCAAAAATTAATGCTATGTGACCAAATGTGATGCACTACACGCCATCATAAATTCTAATTATTTATTATCTATATTGAAAGCTCCTTTCAAAATTGAGTGTCATTCTTTTTTCCATCCTAATCTTTTATATATATATATATATATATATATATATATATATATATATATATATATATATATATATATATATATATATTATACATTTTGCTACTCAATCATTGAGCCACATCATCCACTTATTTTTTAGGTGTAATTACACATAACTCACCTATAGTTTGGGCGAAAATTACTTTACCTACCCGTAGTTTGAAAAGTGTCACTTAACCCACCTAAGATATGTTTCATTTTTTTTCCATAACTCACCTTACTTTCTTGTTGAGCCACGTCATTAGCCACATCATTATTTTATTTTATTTTATTAGTTTTCCATCTTTATTAATTGTCTATTGCAAAAATTAATTCTATGTGACCAAATGCGATGCACTACACGCCATCATAAATTCTAATTATTTATTATCTATATTGAAAGCTCCTTTCAAAATTGGGTGTCATTTTTTTTCCATCCTAATCCTTTATATATATATATATATATATATATAATATTTTGCTACTCAATCATTGAGCCACAGCATCCACTTATTTTTTAGGGGTAGTTACGCATAACTCACATGTGGTTTGGGCGAAAATTACTTTACCTACCCGTGGTTTGAAAAATGTCACTTAACCCATCTGAGGTATGTTCCATTTGTTTTCTATAACCCACCTCTGTTAAAATCAGGGGTAAATAGGTATTTTTGCTCAAATTTTATGTCTCTCTCCTCCCAAAACAAAAAATAAAACAAAAATGCAAGAGAAACAAGATCAAAAAAGTGGTATTTGTCTCTCTCTCCATTCACACAAATTTTGAACATGAAGAAATTGAAGAAAATACCCAAAAAACCATAGAACATGAAGAACCCACCAAAGCCATCACCACCACTACCACTAAAACACCACAGAATCGGGATAAAAAAAATTTAAAAAAAAAAAAAAAAACTACAACACTAGCCACCACCACCGAACCACAACAACCCACAAATCACCAACCATAACCACCAAGATCCACACCAATTGCCACTACCAAACCCACCGCTGAATCACCAGCCACCATTGCCAATCAAACAACACGACCCAAGACCAATCTTCAAAACCCAGAAATGACCAAGAAACCACGACCCAAGATCAATCTTTAAAACCCATAAACATCAATCAAACCCAAGACCCACAACCCACACAATATAACCATCGATCAAACCAAGAAACGACAAAAATAATGGTCATTAAATAGCCCACGACCCATAGCTCAACCCAAAAACCCAACGGCCCACCAGGCTAATGGGCGGCCCAGCCCTTTGTTATTGAGGCTCATAGGTAGCCCACTAGCTCAGTGGATCCGGCCGTGGGTAAGTTTTTATGCCCATGGGTACCCGGTGGGCTAGCCCAGTAGCCCAACCCGTTGCCCAGCCCATTGACCCAGCTCAATAACTCATAATTTATAACAAAAATATATAGGAAATGTATGAATGATTGATCTTGAGACATTATATAGGAATTTCTTAAGAGAACTCCCTCAACCGCTAAGATACTCAAAGTAATTATGCTAAATTTAGTTTACTAAATATATATTTTTCTAGTAGTCTAGCAAATTTGAATTAACCATTTGACCTTTTTTTTATTAAAGATAAAATAAAAAACTATTTAAAGCCTTAATAAAAAAAATTTAAATAGGTTTCCATCAACAAAACAAAAAATTAAATAGATTTGAATGTAAAAAAAATTTGTAATTAAGTATTAAATTCTTTAATTCTTTCCTTTAAAAAAATATAATGATTATTCCTTTATAAAAAAATGATTCTTTCCTTATAAAAATAAGAAAATAATATGTTAACACAAGCTCACAGGTAGCCCATTAGGCCCAACCCGATAGCCCAACTTGCTAACGACAAATGGCCATTGTCCATGGGCAGGGTCATGGGCTGAGGTTTTCTCTTTCGGCCTAACCCGACCCGATCTATTAACTAGTTAGTAACCCATTATGCCCAGCCCATTGTGCCCATGGGCCAAGTAAAAATGGGTCGGGCCGGCCCAACCCGGCCCATTGACAACCCTTACACAGAAACATTGATCTAAACCCAAGACCCACATGATATAAACCCAGAAACGACCAATCTTCAAGCCATCACCATTAGTCTTCTAGCCTCTGCTGTCGCCTTTGCCATTGCCATTGCCACTGAGATAGACTTGGCTGAGATGAGAAAGTCAATTACGACGACGTTTGGCAAAACCCAGATCCAACCCAACGTCATGCTCCCCCTCAAAACCCAGACCCAATGCAATACCGTGCTCCTCCTCAAAACCCATACCCAACCAACACAGCCAACTTGTGCTCCTCCACAGTGATCACCTAAGCCACCACGACCCAAAGCTACCGACGATTTGAATTAGAGTGTGAGAGATGAGAGAGACATGGACAGAATAGAGAGAGAGAGAGAGGGGCAGAAAGAGCTTGAGGAATAAATTAATGTATATAGAAGAAAATAAGTTAATGGGTTAAGTAAAATTTTCCTTTTATGTTATTTTCTTTTGAGTGTGTTACAAAAATATAGTTTGTGATTTATTGGAGTTCTTGAGACAAGTTTCTAAATTCTTACAAATAGCATCTTTTGATCTTATTTTCTCTTGTTTTAGTGTCTTTTTTTTTGTTTTGAGAGGAGAGAGACATAAAAGGGGTGTAGAAATACATATTTATCCGTAATTTTAACAGAGGTGGGTTACGAAAAACAAACGAAACATACCTCAGGTGGGTTAAATGACACTTTTCAAACCACGGGTAGGCAAAGTGATTGTCACCCAAACCATAGGTGGGTTATGTGTAATTACCCCTATTTTTTTATCTCTTCTATTCTTTTATAAACTTTTATTCTCACCACTCTCTACAAGAAACAAAAACCTCTTCTTCTCCCTAATAGTCCACACTTATGGTTATACTTTCTCTAACCTTTCACTCCCTCTTTGTCTCATTACCTCCCAATTTACTCTCTACTTCACCGTCACACTTCCTTCATCCTTTTTTACTTTTTTTTAACTTGATTCTTCTTCTTCCCATTTTATTTGTACACACCTACAGTTACACTTCCTCCAACATTTCTCTTTCTTCTTTACCTCTTTACCTCCCCACTACTCTCTACTTCACTGTCACATTTCCTTCACCATTTTATCTTTTTTATAACTTAACTCTTCTTATTCCCTTTTTTTTTTTTTTTGAGAAGCTTCTTATTCCTATTTTATTTGTATAAATTTGATATCATTTCTCCCATTCAATTCATATTTTTTCCACACAAAAACCGTGAGTACCCTCTCTCTCTTGGTGAATTTTTGTTCTTTTTTATAACTCTAATTAAGATTGATGGTTTTAAAAAAAAATGTGTTTTGGGATTTTTTTTTTTTTAAATTTCTCATGACAAAGTCTTTTCTCTCCCTTTTATAGCTTGGTTAAATTTTAATTTGAGTTAATACTTAGTTTTTTTTTTTTTGTGGAAATAGGAATTTGAGTTTATATCAAAACACAATCTACATGGCTATGAATTTGAATATGCCTACCAATTGTTTGAACAATAAATTATGATCAAGTCTATCTTTTATTTCTTTGGTTTCATTTCAATTTAGTTAAGATAAATTTGTAATTTTGTGATGAATTTTGATTACATGATGTCCTCTTATTCCTTAAGAGAGTTGAAACTTATAAAGTTTAGTTGTATATTAGGTTAATATAATACACTACAACAAAAGTTAAAAAGATCACCTTAAAAAAAATATTAATCAAACACACAAAAAATAATAGAATGATATATTTGTATAGATAAAAGTAAAAAATAAAAATACTTATGGAAACCTTTTTAAAAAATTGACAATACTCGAAGTAAGTGTACTTTTTACATATTACACCGTATTATATAATATTTATATATATTCTCATGTATCACGTAGATTTGCGACTAGTTAAGTATAATTCTTGTGAATGAGGTTTTTTTTTTTTTTTTAATGAAAAATTCTGGTTATCCAAGTTAGTAAACTATTTGGAAAACACCATTGAACGAGAGAGACCCATAAGTCTTGTTCTTTCATGAAAATGTTTGTCATGAGAATTTAATGAAATAGTAAGGCTGAAATTTATACGACTCTAAAAATAATATATAAAAAAAAAACATAACTTTTTTTTTTTTTTGATAAACTCGATAGTCACAATACGGATGATAAATTTGAACTATCTTCGTTGAAATACTTGGAGATGTAAGTTGAATAATAAGACTTTTGGCATGAAAAATAGAACCTGAGATTGTACTTCAATCTTCTTCTTTTTTTTATTATCTTTTATTGGGCCTTGGGGTTTAAGTGATGGTCAAATAGCAATGACATCATTTATAATATTTGATTTATATGGTGGATTCCAGTTAACTTAACTAGTAAAGACTCTGATGGTTGAATAAAAGATTTGGAGTTCAATCCCCGCCTACACCAAAAACCGATTGGTGTCTTCGTCTGATAGTAAAAAGCTATCATCAACAGCAGACGTCATAGGTTAAAACTCTCTGGAAAAAAATAAAGATTTATATGGTTTGAACCCACAATCCCTCTCCCTCACTATTTATTTATTTATAAATAAAATAAAATAACAATGAGGAAGGGTACCATTTTGGTTTGAAAAGTTGACAAAAGTTTTGTCGATGTATTTCATGGCATTGTCTAAATATAAAATTTTAATGATATGGAAGAATTATGTTTGAACCATTTTATGAAAGACCTGGTGAATTAGAGTGAGTTTAATGCTTTAAGAGATGCAAATGACCCAAAGGGGACAATAGCAGCAACAGTAAAGGTAGACAAGTGGGAAAAATACCTATATAGAAGAAATATTTTGAACATATGTCCAACTTTACTACCTATCTCAAGTAGCTGAGGCAAAAAGTGGAGCTTAAGACTAATCTCACGGAGTTGCCCATCTGTGGTATAAATGACAAGAATGGCAAAATCAATATAAATCAAGGCGATTTATATGAGATGACAGACATTGTAGTAGAAGAACGGGACAGAACCTAGTTAATTGGTGCCTTCACATAGGCTGCAATAAGTGGAGGGGATTTTGATGTACTATTAGCAAGAGGCTCAGGAGCAGAGAGTGCAGAGGACTAACAGTAGTAGCCTGGTGAGAGGGAGGCTAGAACTGGTTCTTGAGTTGCACCTCGCGACACTTAGGGGCTATTTGATATATGTGTTTAAATACATGTTTTTAATTTTTAAACAACATTACACGCATTTTCACACTTTTTCACCCACTCATATTTCCAAAAAATACAAACAACTCTACTAAAACAACGTTACCAAACGGCCCCTTAATAACTAAGTAACCATGGCACTGGGGATACTTACATAAGGCATCCCACAATAGATTTGGATGCATTGAGAGAAGGAGTAGTCATGACAACATTTGGAGATAGCATCTGCATAATGGAATGGTTTTCTCCAGGGTTGAGCTGTTTGATTGTAGCCTTAAGAAATAAAGGAGTACAATGCAAAAGACTTACAGCATATAGGTAAAAAAAAAAACCCCACGCGGTTTTGGGATTCCTAAACTTTGGCCATAGGCTGTTGATAGAAGATTTGAGGTATAATAAACCAAGATAACTGTAATAGACATAACGTATATAACATTTCTTGGTTTAGAACTTTATATTAAGTATTATAAATTTAAAAATATATCTAGTATCACGTCATTTCAGATTTTAAATGATACAACACTCTATACATTATTAAATTTAGGAAATAAAAAATCTATTATGAAATGGAATGATTTTATTCCACCCAATTTATCATTTAAATTCCAACAATTATTACATGCTAGTACTACCCTTATTGAAAGGTTACTAGAAAAAAAAATGCTAAATTACCGCCAAGGCCAATTCATAATGATCCAATCTTGAAGATTAGTCATCAACAACTAGTAAACTTGTATGAGTTGTATACCTTCTTACTGAAATTAGGATCAAAATCATATTAATCCAACGTTGAAGATTAGTATTGTAATAATAATGGCATCAACAACCAATAAACTTGTATGAATTTGATACCATCTTACTGAAATTAGGATCCAAATGAAGAGTGGCTAACTTCAACCATTCATGTCTCAACAAATGTCATAGCAAAGTAGCAAACAACACATATATATGTCATATGAAGTAATATCAAATTTCACTTTTTGAAACAGGGCACATGTGAATGTTTTGGAATATCCACAGTATAATTCAACACATCCATGCACTGTTTAATTTCGTTGCAGAGGAGACCATCCTTTCTCCAAAGACAGAGAGCTGAGTTCAATGGGTTTTTCCTTTTTCCATTTTAATTTTTTTCTCACCTAACCACATTGCACCAATTGGTAAAATTAAAGGTTTAAACAACAAAGTATGGTTGATTATAATCAAAAGCCAGTGGGCCCAGGACCCATCATTCAAAGTGGGGCCCTGCTCTATCTTTATGCTGACATGGCTGAAAAGGAATTTCGTTGCTTGAAGCATGTGAATATAAAATTGTAACCGAAGTTGGCAAAAGCCCAAAGACAAAACTGAAAGTGCCTTATAATGTTACGTTGCTACGTATTTGGCGTCCACTTGTTTACAAGCAAAATGATAAGCCCTGGTGTTGCAAGAAAGCAAGAAATCATTTTCTCCAACGGTTTCCATATTTTCCATGCAAGATTCTCTTCCAGCTCTCCTATATATATATATATATATATATCATGGCTTCCCCATTTCTTATTCTCTAACATCTACGTTTCTCTCACTCTTTCTCTTTCTCTTTCTCTCTTTAAGAAAGTGCTATATAGGCTTTGAAAAAATAGTATACAAGAAACAATGGCTGGTGGTCTTATGCCTGTCTTGGCCATTGTTCTAGTGCAAGTGGGCTATGCAGGGTTGAACATCATATCAATGCTTGCCATGCAATCTGGCATGAACCCTCTTATTCTCGTCGTTTACCGGCTAGTTTTTGCAACCATAGCAATCGCTCCTTTTGCATATTTCATGGAGTGGTAACTATAAAAACTCGAGTTGATATTTATTCACCATAGCTTTACTTTAGTCACGTTTTGCTTGTTTGGTGCTGGTGGGGTTTAGACTTTTCAAATAGGAATTTCTTTTTGATTTCTTGAATTGGGCTTGATAAGTAACATATAATTTTTTTTCTAGTCAGAAAACCAGTCTTCATTAAAAATCAATTAGTGTTTGGGCTAAGAAAACAACAGAAATGAGCAGAAAACACTATGTTGTATATTTCTAGTCAAGTTTTTCATTCTTTTGGGCTTTCCTTAAGTAACTTACCCCAAAAAAAAAAGGGTTTCCTGGCGGAAAGAGAAAGCATTTCAAGAAAGATCTTTTAAAGTTCCTTGAAGCTATTGAAACTTCTGACTACATACAAACAAAAATGATTTCACATTGCGCTACGCAAAAAAGATAGAGGCAAGTTATATTTGATATAACTCTTGCTTAGTATTACATCACTAAAAAACTTTTTATTAGATCACTATCTTGAAATTACACTATTGAGTTACATGTTTTTTGTGTTGTCAACATATATGCCAAATTCATGTGAATCAATTATTATTTACTATTTGATTTATAAATTCATGTTCTGTACATAAATTTAAAATTCAAAGAAAAAAACCCTTAAAATTTTATACATCTTATAGATAAGATAGTTATTGATTTGTTATTATCTTGATATTCTGCAAGCATATAAATTATAGAGAGACAAAATAATTCAAAGAAAAAAACCCTTAAAATTTTATACATCTTATAGATATTATATTTTTGATTTGTTATTATCTTGATATTCTGCAAGCATATAAATTATAGAGAGACAAAATAATTCAAAAGTCAGATATAAAGTTCATGAGTGGCGTAATATTTGACAAATGTTATGATCACTTGAAGCCAACCCCTAAATAGCTAGCCTCTCGTGGTTGCTTTGCGGACCACATGATTAGCACATGGAAGAATGGATCCTTCGTGGCTTTGCAAATTAGAAACTTATGATTAATATGTTTCACCTAATGCTTTCAACTACTTCTCATACCAATCCTCATCAGACTTATCTAAAGTTCTTCAAATTGTCTTTGTTGCAGTTTCTCATTTACATGACCACAAATCTAAACACTTTACTCTCTCTCTCTCTCTCTCTCTCTCTCTCTCTCTCTCTCTCTCTCTCTCTCTCTCTCTCTCTCTCTCTCTCTCTCTCTCTCAATGGGAAGCTTGCATATTTTATGATTCCTCATTTCTATTTAGCATTCAGTTCACAAGTCAATGGTTATTAATAGAGGCACAAGTACTCTTTGTCAGCATTTTCTTTTATGAGCCAATCAAGTGCCTAGACATTTCAGGGGTATTTGGTAAAGTAGTTTGAGATGAGATTTTTGTAGGTTTTTAAAATTTGTGTTGATGAAAAAGTGTGTAAAAAATATGTGTAAAGTTGTTTAAAATGTAAAAATGTGAATTTGGAAGTATGTACCAAATGGGCCACTCATATCTTTCTGCATAAGTAAATGCTTCTTCATCATTAACTTTAGAACAATATATTGACATTTCATATTTCCCTGCAGGAAGACAAGACCCAAGATAACAATACCTATTTTATTCCAGTTATTTTTGTGCTCCTTAACAGGGTAAGTTTTCAATTCTATTCCAAATGTTGTAGATGAAATATTTGTCCAATCTATGCAATAGGTAGATTAAATCTTCTAGTCTTTTTTGTCTACATGCCCCACACAAACATTTTAATGTGTACATTTTATCTTCTACTCTTTTGGTTTTCTTTTTACAAATTAAGTTGTCCTAAATTACACCTAAAATGCAGGGGAACTGGAAATATGGTCTTTTACCTTGTAGGTTTAAAACACTCAACCCCAACAATTGGTAGTGCATTAACTAATACACTTCCAGCATTCACTTTCATCCTGGCTGTCCTTTTCAGGTAGTTTATTCAATTTTGTTTGTTCATGAAAATTAATCCTGGTTTCTTTCTTCCAAATCGTATGAATTGAAAGTTTTTGGCTGATGTTTTTGTAGGCAAGAATCTGTGGGAATTAAGTCCAAGCCAGGGCAAGCTAAGGTAATAGGGACAATTATATGCATAGGTGGAGCCCTTCTATTGTCATTCTACCATGGACACACCATTGGTATAAGTGAACCTAGCATGCACTGGACATATGCTGAGAATATGGAAAAGAATAGTTCCACTTCTAGCAGCCATGGAAACGCCATCATAGGCCCCTTGCTCCTAATTGCAAGTTCTCTCTCTTGGTCAGTTTGGTTCATAATCCAAGTAAGTTTAGCTCCAATAATTCTATGAACTTCTCAGATGGATCTAACAAATATCACCCAAGTTTTTCTTTTGGTTGTACTACTGGATCATTTGCCAAGTTCTACTTCAAATATTTGGTATATGGTCCATTGCTCAATCAATTACTGAGATTCATACTTATAAAGTGAGAATAGTTTTATATTGGTTTGTGTTACATTGCGTGCATGGTTCAAGTGCAAATTTTCAGGTCTTGATAACTCCTTGTGCTAAATCATTTTATAATTTCAGGCAAGAATGAACAAGATTTTTCCAGCTCCTTATACAAGCACCACATTGATGTGTTTCATGGCCAGCATTGAGTGTGGGATCATTGCCTTATTTGCCAAACACGACATTTCTGCATGGTCGTTGAGCAATCCAATGTGGCTTGTTGCATCTCTCTATGCAGTATGCTTCTCTCAATTTGCCAACAATAATTTGCAGTATTAGTGTTTATTTCTTTTCTTTTATTTTTCTTGGGACAATGAATACTTATTTCCAGGCCTAGGAAATTATCTCCAAAGAAATCTGAGTTGACAAGGTTAACAATTTCACTCACCATAATTGGTGTGAAATATCGTTAAGCTAGTGAGCTCTCCATTTTTGACGTTTCAAACACTTCTAGCAGCCATTTCTATTAGGAGTTAGTACACCAAATTAAGTAGTGAGAGTTCTAAAAAGTTTTTTAGTTAGCCAGATGATGTTTCATACAGCCTATAAATTATCAGTTATTTGAACATTCAAGATAGTTTAAGGCCCTAATTTAAAAACCATGCTGATTTCAGGGGATTGTCTGTTCTGCACTAGCATTTGCCATCACTTCCTGGGCTATCCAGGTGAAAGGTCCTCTCTATGTCTCGGTGTTCAGCCCCTTGTTGCTTGTTATCGTGGCTATTTCCAGTTGGGCCCTGCTTCATGAGAAATTATATGTTGGAACGTACGTATAAAATTTACTTACTAGTTTGTTGTTATTTTGAATTCATTTGAATCTGAGTTTTAATATCAGCTTGTTGCTTTATTATTATTATTTTGAATTCATAGAAGTTGCTTCAGGTCTAGTTGTTTATACCAAGTTTGACCAGCAAATTTTTGTTACTAAACCTATATGTTTAATTCAGTGTTTTAGGGTCTATTTTAATCGTCCTTGGGCTCTTTTCTGTTCTATGGGGGAAGAATAAGGAGATGGCACGGATTAGTGCTATCGAAGAGATAGAAGCAGCAAAGCTAGATGATGCCATGATCCAGAAGGACGACTTGGAACTGCAGATGATTGCAAAATCAGATAGCAATCTTTATGTTACAACAAGAAAGGAGAAGCAACAAGAAAATTAATCCAGTCCAGCATTTATTCAAGAAAAAGAAACAGTTGTACAACATTTCTTGTCATGACTCGTGACTCTATTTACTTTGCTGTAGAGATAATAATGGCTTCCACATTCCATGAGAACTCCAATGAATCTTAAATTGAGAAGTTCTTTCTGTAATCCGTGAAATGCTTGCTTGTGTTAATGATTTCAAGTTTTCAATGGTGTTGCTGCCTTTGCTGGCTCATGTTTCTGGTTCATAGTAAGGATGATTTGTTTGGCAAAAAAGGGAAAACACAAAAAGACAGCTTATAGATTCTCCATCCAGTTTTATTACATTTATAATATAACGTTCCAGAGTAGTTTTGTTAGTCCACAATAAATATGTTATACAATCAAACATACGGCCAAAGATTTTCAACAGAACAGCATGAAAATGTTAGGAAAGAAAATTCTACACCAGTCATCACAAATTCCAGAGTTGCCTTGGGTTTACTTTGATGCTAAAGATTGTTACCAAAACACACATTTACATAAGGTGAACTATTTCCCATCTCATTGATTGAATAAGTAAAACGATACATGTACAAATGGCTGCCCCACTTGTAATTTCAAGCACCAAATGGAAAGCATATGATTCACATTAGTTTACTCTGGATGAGAAGTCCAATAAATCAGCCCACTGCAAGAAACAAAATTTGAGTTAGTGAAAAAACTAGCCAGTAGCACAACATTCTAAACATTACGGTGATGTATAAATACATCTTCAGAACTGAAAGCAGTGTGCATGCACGTGTGTGTGTGTGTGTGTGAGAGAGAGAGAGAGAGAGAGAGAGAGAGAGAGAGATGGTCATCTTAGACCCACAAGGCAGCAAAACCCTTCTAAGTTATCATAAGTGTGCTCAGACACAAGCTATCATCAATGTGCTCAGACACAAGTTAAGTTGCAAGCTGACTGATTTTAGGGTGAAAACAAAGTCATTTAAACCAAAAGGAATTTTTTAACAAGATTAAAATTTAATTCTATTGAAGAAAAAGCCAGCCAGCAAACCTAATTACTGAAACAATATTCTCAAAACAAAAAAATCTTTGGTAAGCTCCACATGCACCCGGTGGGTTTTAACCCACAACCTTACCCTCCACCCATTCTTCTTATGCAAGGAAGAAGTGTCCTTTGAACCAGAACTCATTGGCAAAACAATGGTCTCAAGATACTCTCAAAACAAAGAAATGCAGAGGGAAAAAATTTGGCTAAAAAGGACTTATACATCACCTAAAAATACATACTTGAAAAGACAGTACTGATATGGTAATGTGCTCTTGAAGTTGTGCCCTCACATTTATAACTAGGAGACAAAGTACACAAATAAATCAATCTTAAGCTGAAAGACCTTTTTTTACCTGATCAACACAAACACACATTGCAAGACACCCGCAGTTCCTGTCCACACAGAAGGGCCAGTTGTTACAAGTGAATCCTGTATTAATAGGCCCACTGATGCAGCTAGAGATACAAAGGACACAACATATGCGAAGAAAAGCCAAAGCTTCAATCTGTTGCAATAATGGAAGGATTAGCAGCCATCAACCCACTCAAAGAAAAAAGAAGAGGGTGCAATTTTTCATGTCAGATAAATCTCGGAACAGTGCAATAGAACAGATACCAGCACCACAGTGGAGAGATCAGTGCTTCAAAATTATTTATTAAAAAAATCTAAGAGAGATAATTTGGGTTGAGTTTCATCTGATTAAGGCATAAAAATCTTAAAGATGTCTGCACTTTCACCCAACCAATCAGAGGTCAAATCACAGTATTCAGATCACTGGCTCATCGCTTAATTTACCTAAGTCAGTCATTGCTTGATCTGACAGGAGAAAAGAAGAGAATTTTTTTATAAATAAAACTTTACATGGAACGAAAAAAAGAGGATTTTAATCCATCATACTCCAATAGCAAAAGTCACATTAAAGATTAAACCCAAAATAATTCCCACATCATTTTTGTTTTATTTAATGCTTATGTAACATGAGTGTACATAAATAAACATCTGATATATATTCTTATAAGTTTGTTCACATATCCATACATACTACGAATATGTATTGAAATAATTATATAAAACAATAGGCATAGACATGTGTTTAACTACAGTGGACTTTTTTGATAAGTTTTATGGCAATAAAACTACCTCAGGAAAATTACAAAGCACAAGATAGCTTAAAGAATTGCTATTAAAGGAATTAGAAGCAAAGAGAAATGGAATTCATAAATTCTGTTAAGGTGCCACTGTCATTGAGACCCACAACCATGGACCACCCACAAATTATTCTAAGAAACAAGAGCTTCGATTACATCTCCAACGCTTCCGCATTTTCAAAAGTATGAAAATTTCGCTCCCTCCACAAAAGCCATATCAAACACAACAGAGAGAAGTTCCACACATCAAATGAGTGTTTCCCAAACCAATTCTACCAACCAACTTGTAAATCCACCACTCTACACAGCATAGCCCAGTGTTCTCCAAAGAGACTGAAAACATAGCCCCATAGTTCACAAGCAAACTCACATTGCAGTAAGAGATGATCCCACAACTCCCCACTATGATGGACTTGATCTTGTTTTATGACAACTCTTTTTAACATCAATGCCAGTATTTTTCCCCCATTAAAAACAAACTGAAGTGCCTATCAGGGTTTTTTTTTTTTTCCCATTCACTTTCCTTCATGACTCACTCCCAAGTAACCAGACTACTAGTGGAACTTTTTTTTTATAAGTAACATTACTAAAATCAGAAAAAAGTGCCACCCAAGTACACTAACTGTATACAGAGGTACACACAGGACAAGAAAGAAAACAAGAAATCTAAAAATAAAAATCTAGGAAAAGCTCAAAGAGGCCAAATAATCTAGGAACCCAATCATGAAAAGCTCAAAGCATGCTGAACTCCTGTTGGCAAGGGTTGTCTTGTCAGCATTAAATAGTCTCATTGGGAATGCAAGTTCACATTGCAAGATTTGGAGAGGCGGAATATTAAAACTTTTGAAGTTGTTAAGAAATCTATATCAAGATCAAGTATGCTTTTTTGTGTTCTTTGTTTGAACATAATATTGTTATTGGCAGAGTATCTTGTATTTCCTTTGTACAGTTTGTGGATTTCTCAAACCTTATATTGTAATTCATTTTATTTGAATTCTTATTTCATCAATAAAATTTGAAAGCGAATAAACACCACTAACTATTTTTGCTCTACACATTTTTTAATTTTCTAGAACTTCATAATTCTTAAGAGCATTTTTTATATTAAATGTGTCACTCTTATATACCTCTAGTGTACTAAGGTCATAACCCATTATTTGTGTTTATCTCACTTGTCAAAATATAACATCTTACTTGATTTCTCCATGTAATTGATGAGGTTATGCACTTCCAAAACAACATGCATAATTCACTTGATTGGGGACAAGTTATTATTCTTAGGTACTATGAAAGAATCTTAGGGTATAGAATTATCTTCATTCTTTCAGCTTTTCCAACTTCATTTGAAGATGAAAAAACGAGACTTCAACAAGGGAACATACTCAAGAACGCTATTATGAGATCATTTGGAAAGTTTTTGACCTCTACAAGATACATAGTTTTACAAAAGAATTGATTATAAAAAAAAATCCAAAAATATATGAATAAATTGCACCACTTTCTAGTATGCATTCATATAGCTAATATATGCAACTATTCAACAAATAAAATACCCAGATGCATTAAAAGCCTGCACCCCCTCCTAACTCCTAATAACAAAATCTTATCACATGATGTACACCCAGGTACTAAATAGCGATGTTCTGTGTTTATGTGTGCATGCACACACTGACAGACCTAACAATTAAGGACCCCTAAATGACCCCCATATTCTCATGAAGAGTGACTGTTGAATTTCAACAGTCTGCCTAACAACAACCCTCCTAAATTCTTTGTACTTGAGATTGGTTGGTCAACAATTGAGACAATTTTTATGAAATGGACGGAGTTTGCACTCTCGCACCTTCAAATTTCCAAGGACAAATGCTTCAGCAATCCATATCCTAAGCCTGCTCTTATTCCTCCTACTTTTAACCTTTCTAATCCCTTTAAAAAATTAATCCACACTCAAGTAAAATGTCTAGCTGACTCTCACCGCACACAATTGAGTCTTTGTCTTCAGCATTCTAATTTCTAGATTAGCATTCAACCAATATAACAAAACCTCCATCAATCGGTAAAACCTAGACACTACCTTGAAAAATCAGCAGTAAATTTGTTGCCCGTATTCAAAATCTTCATTGCACATCACCACTACTTCAAGAACCCATATTCTAAAAAACCAATACCAATTTCTTTTAAATTTACAATAATTTCTTCGTTGCATGTAACTAGTATGGGTATGGACCACTGCATCAAGTCCCCAGATTCTTTTTATTATTATTATAAGTAATCATCAAATTTATTAATGAAATAGGTTACGCATGCTCGTGAAGACGAACACTTCTGAACAATGAGTCAATGAACCCCAAAATTCTAAAAGACCCAAAACAAATTTTACATTCCTTTATGATAAATCTTAGTGCAATTAGCTATTATAGACATTGAATCTTAAATTTCTGGCCAATAGTACCACAACATTGTTTATCGGTGCTCTCATTTTGATGTTTAGCATCATTTTATAGCATCCAGATTGAAGTCCAAAATTCAAAGACACATTCGAAATCGGATTGAAATATCAATGACAATTCTCGAACCAAAAAAAAAAAATCACAAAATCGAAAAACAAATAAATGATAAACACAGAGAGAAAGAGAGAGAGAAATTACAGACCTCCACTCGCCTTCTTCGTAGGGAGAGTAATCGATGTCTTCTTTCCTAACGCAATTGAACATCAGAGCCGCAAAAGAAGCAAATATTCCTACAACAACAAACAATCGAATCAAACCAAACCCTAATTAACACAATCGATATAATTACACAGAAACAACAACAACAAAAAGAGAGACTGACCAGGAAGGTAGTGGACGAAGGAGACAGCGACGGAGCTGCAAACGACGGCGTCCACCCAGAACCACCACCCGGCGCCGAATACGGCGCCCGCCACTCCTGGCCCGAATATCGCCCATAGCTCCGACAAATCCATTTCTGCGATTTATAGAGCGATAAGAATTGTTGGATTTTGTTTGTTACTTTTTAAGAGCTGAGCTGATCCACTTCCAAGCCTAATGTGATGAATACTGAGAATTTGCTGCAGTTCCTTCCCAGTATTCTTTCTTTTCTACTGTTATTTCTGTTTTCTTCTATATTTCTTTTTTTCTTTACTTTATTTATATATATATATATATATATATATATATATATATATATATATATATTGTCCTCGAAAAATAATTAATAAATATGAACCTCTAAATATAATTCATAAAAAATAAAATAAAAAAAGTAAATTGTAAATTATGCCCATAACGTTTGGGGTGATTGAATTTTACATCCTAAAATTTCTGAATTTAGATTTTATCCCTAAAGTTTGGTAATATTTGACGCCCTAAAATTTCAGAATTTAGAGATGTAAAATCCAAACAACCCTAAACTTTAGAGAGTAAAATTCAAGTTCTGAAACGTCAGGATGTAAAATCTAAACACCCAAAATTTCAAGAGGTAAAATTCAAATTCTGAAACTTTAAGGTGTAAAATCCAATCGCTCTCAAATTTTGAAGGTGTAATTTATAATTTACCCAAAAAAAAACTCTAAATATAATTGAGATCGGGTCTAAAATAACCTTATGTTTTATTTTAGAGGTTATTACAAATTTTGAATCAATTTATTTTATTTTATTTTGAACAAAAATCAAACTTAAGCTTGAACTTAAGCTCGATTAGTTTCCTTTTTCTCATTAAAAAAAAAAAAGCTCGATTAGTTTCCTTACCAAACAAACTTAGGGCTTATTAATAAGTTATTTCAACCGAATGTAACAATCTTTGGTTTGTTTTTCTCTAAACATTACATTAAAGTTGAAGCGCAGTTAGAATCCAAATCAAATAAAAATAAACTTGATTCTATATAAAAATAAACAGAAGTTCAAGTTATGTCCTTTTTTCTTTTCTTTTTTACTTGGGTTTCAACCATAAAGGCTAAAGGGACTACAATAATAACAAGCATTTAAACATTGCTTTGGTATTCGGTAGTTTTAACTTTTAAATATCTATAATTTATATATTTATTTATCTTCCCATATTTTACGAGACTGTACAACATCATGATAATTTATTATTTATGTTATCACCTCAGTAGCCCCTTGTTTGGGAGGAGAAAAATGAATGGAATAAAAATAAATAAATAAATAATAATTTTAGAATGTTATTCAAATTCTTTATTATGGAGTTTTAATTGAAATAATGGAAAATTCATTTCTTTCTTTGAGAGTTTAAGTAAGAGAAAATAATTTGTTGGGCAGACTCATTCCCTTCTAATCCCTAAAAATCTCAATTTTTCATACCCCATAAATTGAAAGGAGTTAGAGAGAATGAAATTAAATTTAATGAATTTTTTACTAAACTCCTAAAATGCTCCTATATATTTAACCAGTTATTTTAAAATAGGGGTCTAATAATAATATTGTCATAAAATAATTCAATTCATTTCTTTCTATGTTACTCCAAAATAAGATTACTTACCTTACTGTAAGTGCACAATTGCACCTGGACCCAAAGACAATCACGGGCTCAGGCCCAATGAGCCTTAAACAATAAAAATTTGTAGAGTGTGGGCTTGAAATCTAGGTTAGAAGTACTGGGAGCTTGATAACAAACTTTTATAAATAAACACAAGTAAATAACGAACGATAATGACAAATGGATCTCCTCGGACTCGAGCCGAGGACTACTTCTTTTTTATTTCTCTTTCTTCCTTTAAGATTACAATTTCTTATTTTTGTTCTTAGTTTTCCGATCCCCTCATTTTTTCTTTGGCCTTTACCCCCCTTTTATACTTCCTTCCCTGATACATTTTGAACATTGACTAGAAGTTTCCACCTCACTGTTCAGGGGTCACCTCCCCATTAATGCGGCCAGGGAGGTAGGTGCAGAGCCTTTAATGCGGAGGTAGCAGCCTTTACCCTTAATATTTTCTTTAATACTGGTGCATCTAGAAGATTCAGGATGTCCCCTTTTAACCACTGGTCTTTCCAGAGTTGTGTTTTGACCTTCATAATGAAACTTTGAATTCTCTAGGGCTGTATCCCCGGACCCTCGGCGTATGGGCCAAATCATAGAGCTTAATCCTGGAGCAGGTCGGCCCTCTATGTTGCAGCCTAATGGCCCATATGCTCACTTGGGTTCTTTTACTCCCCACACTTACATTCATTTATTTTAAAATATTCAAACAAGGTCATTTATTTCCATTTCATTTCACTCTCTTACTTAAGTACATTTCATTAATTTCAATTCGTTTATGATCATTCTATTTCGTTCCATTTCTATGAACTCTTAAACGAAACCTAGATAATTTGGTCTCTAGCCTCTAGGTAACTTGATAAATAATTTTTAAAGCTATCATGTACAACTATCTCCAAAAAACAAAAACAAAAACCCAAAAAAAAAAAAAAAACTATCACGTAGAAGTTAACCTAACAAAATGTATTTATTAGTTTAATTTAGTATGAAATTAACTCCATTAATTCTAAAATACACCAAATTTAGCTCCACACCCAAAATAAAAAAATAAATAATAATAATAAAAAAGCTCTATACTAATTTCTTATACTGGCTTCTACCTTTTTGAGCGTTTGGAACATTAAATGATGTCTTCACAAGTTAAAAGTCTTGCTAAACTAGAGGTAGTTAAAATTGATAAAATAGTATTTGCATGTTTCAAAGCGGAAGTATATGCATTTCATTCAAAACCCAATATGTTTTAGTTCTAATGTCTTTTCTAACAAAATAAAATGTTTAAATGGCAATTTGACATGTTTCAAAACCTAACTAAAATAAATATTTTCATTTTATTCCCAATTTCAATTCTAAAACAAAAAAATATATATATATCTCAAAAATAAACTCAACCACCTAAGAATACTTGCATTTTCAACAAATAAATAAATAAACATTAAAAAAATCACAATTTTAAAAAAAAAAACTAGTGGGTTTCAGTTCGCTTAATTGATAAAATCTTTGATCTTTGAATAAGAGATCTGAGATTCAATCTCCACCTACGCCAAAAACCGATTGATGTCTTTGTCATAATTTGAAACTCTCTAAAAAAAAACTTATAAAAAACTAAAAGTACTAAAAGTATTAGACTACACACATAGCGATTGCATGAGGCAACTAATAAGAGTAACAACAATAAATGGCCCTTCTTAAAAAAAATGCAATATATATATTAAAGTTGTAATTGGAAGTTTCTCGAAGAAAAAAAAAAGTTGTAATTGGAATTACTTATAGTTTAAGTATTAAATGTGCGTCGATATTTGTGGAATTTAAATTTTGTACTTTTAGTGCGATGGTCGCTCGTATGAATGCTTGTAGGGTGTGGGGGACAAGGACTTGGGTTCAAATCTCTAAAATGAAGTTTTACACACATATATATTTAGATTATTTCAAAGTAGAATTTCTATATTCTATAAAGAAAAAATTGTACTTTTTCTTTTTATCCTTTTATTTAATTTTTTTATTTTGAGAAAATGACCTTTTTGCTAGTGTGTGTGTGTGTGTGGGGTTGTTGGTGGGAGTATAATATAATGGGCAATTTTAAATTTCTCAATTTTTCCTCAATGTGCTTAATTTATGTTATTATTGAAGTATTTCCAACTAAGTAATAAGGTGTCTTTTCTTCTAAAAATAAAAAGTAATAGGGTGTTTTTTAAGCATAAAAAAGACATTAGCTAATACATATTCCAATATATATTGTAATGGCACGTTTTGCTTGGAAAGCCCAAAAGTAAAAAGGACTAAGGCCCAAAAAGCCCAAAACGATGAATTTATAGAGAGTGTGATAGAAACTGAACTTTAAAGTGTTGGACAGTAATCACAATAGGCTAAATGATATTTGAATGCAATAATAAGCAGGTCAATGCAAAGAAAATTCTCCTCGGCAAAGTCCGAGGATGTTAGTTCTTATATATTTCTCTCAGACTTAAGTATAATTACAGTTCTTGAGTGTACAGTGATTTCTCTCTTTTTAGATTATCCGATGATTCATTTGTAATGGGGATATCCTTCTTTATATTCACCCTCACCACTTCATCTCAATCCTCCACATGTAGACCAGATTACTGGCTTTGATCCTTGTCCCATCAGCACCTTTCTGAAGTCTTCATGGGTAGCTGTAAGGCTGAAGGTTACTATTTAGGTATCACCTCCACATTAATACGGTCAGAGAGTTAGCTGTAGAGCACTCAATGCGGTGATAACAGCTTTCCTCTTAGATATTTCTCATCGTTCATTTGTCTTATACCCCTTTAATGCTTATCCTTGCCAACATGATCGTCTGGTGCCTTGTCCTTGATGAAAGGTCGGATCATTGACCCCTACTTGCTTAGCCGATGAGATATTTCTCCTCGGACTTCATTCTTACTCTTTTACAACCAAACTTCCCCCATAGTTTACTAATTTGTACGTCCTCATTAATGTCCACATGTCCTCGGACACGGCCCAATATCCTTTTCTAGACCCCTTATCCCTACACACATGCACATATATATAGTTTAAGATCACATTGCTTTTTTTTTTTTGGCTAAACATATATTTCAAATTCCTAAGTTATCATCCAAATTGAAAACTCCTTAATTTTAGCTACAAAATTTACTATTCCACTAAGTTCTCCCCACTATCAGCCATTACTTGATCAGTTATTCAATCAGCCCACCACAAAGCAGTTAACCAAAATCACAATACTTACCCCTACCTCTAGATTACATAATTTTTTTTTTTACGATTGTGGAAAGTACCTTTAATGTTGAAGAGGGGTACAACACCTCCAGATTACAAATAAAATTGGTTTTTACGATTGTAGAAAGCACCTTGAAAGTGTGAAGAGGGATACTGCATAGGAGGTATGTATTTTTCAATGAATATAAATATTTGAATTTTACATAAATATTTACACGTGGTATGTATTCTTTCATTCTTTGCGATAATTTCTATTTTTCTTGATCATGGTCACTAAAGTTTCACAGTCACTGTAGAAAAAGATACAAAAAAAGAAACTCTACTTACAAAAAAAAAAAATTTCTATCTCAATGGTATCTTAATGTACATAACTCATTTCTTTTTTCTTTTTTAATAAAGAAATAAATAGTATTCTAACACTTTTTTTTAATCACCGTCATCGACCATTTGTAAAATTTATTAAGGATTACGCAATTTGTAAAATTTGATGAGGATTACGCAATTTGTAGTTGGTTTTTGTTGAATTTGGGTAGGTTTCTTTTGTTAATCCTTATTCCAAGGTTACTTCAGTTAATCCTTATTCCAATTATATGGACTTTGAAGTGGTTTTCTTAATTTTCATATTTCCTTATCATTATCTTTTTCTTTTTTCTGTATGATATGCGTTTGTGGGTTAAAGCTTACTCATTACCATTAAAAAATGGAATACTTATTGCTTTTCTTAGATTACAATATTGCAGTACGTAGAACTTTAAAAAAAAAAAAAAGATTCTTTGATTACAATATTACGTAAAACTTTGTTAAAAAAAAATTGTGCAATTTGCATAAGTATCAAACTATGTTACTCTACTATTGACCAAAAAAGATTAACATATTAATTATATTGCAATCTTAATCAATTAAAAAATAGTATTAAACTTGACAAACTGTTCAATTTGGATAAGATTGCAATATAATTAATACGTTTATAGATTACTTAGAGAAAGTAGTTATATTTAAGAGAGAACCTTCAGTCAGGTCCTGGCATAAAGAAGGGCACTTTACGCCACCAATGAAGTGCCGCCACGTCATATTTCCATTGATCTTACAATCCACTCTTGCACGCACAAGTATAACTCAATTAAACACAAAATTATCAAACACCCATCAGACCTGAGAAGCTCCAACGCCTCTCATCTCCAACCCACTGCTGGAGCTGCCGCACACATCGGTCGAGAGCTGGCACCGTCGCACTGGTTCCTCCCCGTCGGTCAAGGTTGGAGCTTTGAAACCCAATTCATTTTTCCACTCCACGTCAAATGTTTGAGCTCCTAAAAGAGTTCTTGCTGGAGATGGTTCTTTAGTGGCTGATAGTTTCTATAGGGATGTGTTTGATGAAGGACAGTGAAACATTGGGTGTTAAATTGAAAAGCAAGAACACTGAAACATTGGGATTTCGAATACGTATTAATGATAATGACTATCACATTTAAGGAAAAGAAGATTAAGAAAAAAAAAAATGACACGGATGTGGGTTTGCAGCAAAAGCTTCAAGAACTTTGTTTTTTTTTGTGCTTAAAATCACAAAACCCATGTCTTAAAAATTCTGTGGAAACAATAAAGAGAGAGAGAGAGAAAAAAAAATCTAATGGGCTTGTTTCAATTTCTCTTTCTTCCTTGTGCTTAAAATCAAATGGGTTTATTGAAAAAACCTTAAAGACTCTCTCTTTTGAGCTTAAAATCACAAACCCACGTCTCGAAAAAAAAAAAAAAAAGGGAGAGAATGAGAAGGAAGCCGGACCCAAAATTCCATTAAATTTGTGATACCTTGATGAGAATCCGGTGCGGCGACGCTAGCTCTTGACCAATGTGTGCGGCGGCTCCAACGGCGGGGTAGAGGAGAGGCGTTGGAGCTTCTCAGGTCTGATGGTTTGTTGAGAATTTTTTTTTTTTTTGGTTTAATTGAGTTATACTTGTGTGTGCAAGAGTGTATTGTAAGATCAATGGATATATGACGTGGCAGCACATCATTAGTGGTGTAAAATGCC
This sequence comes from Castanea sativa, assembly GCF_040712315.1. Classification (NCBI taxonomy): domain Eukaryota; kingdom Viridiplantae; phylum Streptophyta; class Magnoliopsida; order Fagales; family Fagaceae; genus Castanea; species Castanea sativa. The sequence continues at coordinate 32,025,901 of NC_134022.1, forward strand.
TTCTTTACACCAGGACCTGACTGAAGGTTTTCTCTATATTTAAACCTTACTCTTTTTTTTTAGGGTGACATATCAACAATTTTGTTGAATTGCATAGTGGGCACATTGGATGAGTTTGGGTGAGACATTTTACAAAAATTATTGTATGATTCCAAGCTCACATAAATTGGTGGTCATCTATCAAGTGGTTGTTAATGACTCTTTTTTGTATATAAGAAAAAATATTTATCCTACCTATGCTTATATTTATCAAATTGTGTAATTATATGTTAGATTCAATTTCTTGTTTTTTGGAATATTAATGTACATAGAATTCATCGAAACTCCTACAGTTTAGCTTTACTTTTCTCAATCACATCTCTTCCATATGAAATTAATTAATTATCCCTAACAAATTTCGTGCCTTTCACTACAACTTCTTTTCATTTTTTCCAAGAAAATACATTTTAAAAATTAAATGATATTACTGCTTATGTGAGAGACTTCCCATAATCACAATCTTATTAAATTACTTAAATTAAAACTATTTAATTTTTTTAGGCATTTGAAACTTTTGTTATGGATGTGTACTTAATGGCTACATTTTATGACTAAGTGGCTACCTTTTAGGATTAAATTTTTTTTTTTGATAAATCTCATTAAAAAAAAAATTAATTGACAATCATGAACCTTTCCCACACTTTCTTTTGGTAGGCATTTGAAATTTTTTTAATTTTTTTTAGACTTAGATAAGTGAGAAATGTTGGTGGATAACTGAATATTCTTTTAACTATATTGGATAATCTCATTAAAATAAAAAATAAAAAATAAAAATTACATGAGATGATGGGACAAGGATAATAATTAAAAAATAAGAGGGATAAGTACAAGAGTTTTTTCCCATAAAAAAAAAAAAGTAAGGTTTAAAAAAAAAAAAACCCAACTTAAGGTGAAGGCGCTTCTCAAAAAAACTTAACATGAAAGAAAGGGGAAAAATGGTAGATCTTACAAAAGTGATTTTTTTTTTTTAATTTAAAAAAAATGGCAAATTACAATTTACACACCTATAGTTTGGCCGAAATTTAAGTTGTCTTCTGTGATTTGAAATTTGGCTCTTTACCAACCTGAGATTAGTTCAGTTAGATTTCTATAACCCACCTCTATTAAAAACAAAGCTAAATATGTAGTTTTGATTCACTTTTATGTCTCTATCCTCAAAAAACATGAAAAATACAAGATCAAATAAGATAAAAAAAACTATCCATCGGAATACTTGCATCATGGAATTTCAAACTACATGTAGACAACTTAAATTTTGGTCAAACCTCAGGTGAGTAAAGTGTCAAACTTTAATCACATGTAGGCAACTTAAATTTCAGCCAAAGAACAGGTGGGTAAGTTCTAATTTGCTCTAAAAAAAACTAGCCTCTGAGCATGTGTGTGAGCGCGTGCTTAGAGGCTCTTTAATTTTTTGGTAAAAGTTAATAATTTGCATCCATTATAATTTGGGATTATCATATTTTTCCAATCATAAAATACCTAGAGGTGTGGTGAGTATTATGGGTTTGTGGGTGAAATAATTTTTCATCACACCTCTAGGCTGGATGATGCGAAGGGCAAATGGGTAGAAGAACTACCACACGTTCTATGGACGTATCAAACTACGCCGCGCAGATCCACATGAGAAACGCCATTCTCTATGACTTATGGGGCCGAGGCAGTCATACCCTTAGAGTTTGGCTTCCCCACGTTGAAGACGAGTACTTTTAGCCCAGAAAATAACAACGGCCTCCTGGAGAAGAGCCTAGATTTAGTTGAGGAACGACGAGAGACAGTTATGGTCCAAATAGCTTACTATCAGCAGAAACTTAAACGGGGGTATGATGCCCATGTGAAACTCAGACCACTCGCACCTAGGGATCTGGTTTTGAGAAAGGTTGTAGGTACTGCTAGAAACCCAGCCTGGGGTAAATTAGGACCGAACTGGGAAGGACCATATCAGATTATATCTGTAGCAGGTATAGGTTCATATCAACTAGCTGATCTAGATGAAAGAGTTGTACAACGTCCGTGGAATGTAAACAACCTTCGAAGGTATTATTATTAATAAATGGCGCTTTTATCGTTTGTGATTTAAATTATAAATGTATATGGACCTATCAATTACAACTCTTGAAATATCAAATAGAAACTTGGTTATGCATGGTCCTCGGACTACATATCTTGTGGAAATTGATATCTTATTATTTGTTAAACAGAACATTAGTTATGCTGGGTCCTCGGGCCTTCTACTTTAGGAAAATTAACATCTTAAGTTACTATTACTAAGTATCAAACAGAAACTTGGTTATGCATGGTCCTCGGACTACATACCTTATGGAAATTGATGTCTTATTATTTGTTAAACAGAACCTTAGTTATGCCAAGTCCTCGGGCCTTCTACTTTGGGAAAATTAACATCTTAAGTTACTTTTACTAATTATCAAACAGAAACATGGTTATGCATGGTCCTCGGACTACATATCTTGTGGAAATTGATATCTTATTATTTGTTAAACTGAACCTTAGTTGTGCTGGGTTCTCGGGCCTTCTACTTTGGAAAAATTAACATTTTAAGTTACTATTACTAAGTATCAAATAGAAACTTGGTTATGCATGGTCCTCGGACTACATACCTTGTGGAAATTGATATCTTATTATTTGTTAAACAGAACCTTAGTTATGCCGGGTCCTCGGGCCTTCTACTTTAGGAAAATTAACATCTTAAGTTACTATTACTAAGTATCAAACAGAAACTTGGTTATGTATGATCCTCGAACTACATACCTTGTGGAAATTGATATCTTATTATTTGTTAAACATAACCTTAGTTATGCCGGGTCCTCGGGCCTTCTACTTTGAGAAAATTAACATCTTAATTTACTTTTACTAAGTATCAAACAGAAACTTGGTTATGCATGGTCCTCGGACTACATACCTTGTGGAAATTGATATCTTATTATTTGTTAAACAGAACCTTAGTTATGCCGGATCCTCGGGCCTTCTACTTTGGGAAAATTAACATCTTAAGTTACTATTATTAAGTATCAAACAGAAACTTGGTTATGCATGGTCCTCGGACTACATACCTTGTGAAAATTGATATCTTATTATTTGTTAAACAGAACCTTAGTTATACCGGGTCCTCGGGCCTTATACTTTGGGAAAATTAACATCTTAAGTTACTTTTACTAAGTATCAAACAGAAACTTGGTTATGCATGGTCCTCAGACTACATACCTTGTGGAAATTGATATCTTATTATTTGTTAAACAGAACCTTAGTTATGCCGGGTCCTCGGGCCTTCTACTTTGGAAAAATTAACATCTTAAGTTACTATTACTAAGTATCAAACAGAAACTTGGTTATGCATGGTCCTCGGACTACATACCTTGTGAAAATTGATATCTTATTATTTGTTAAACAGAACCTTAGTTATGCCGGGTCCTCGGGCCTTCTACTTTGGGAAAATTAACATCTTAAGTTACTTTTACTAAGTATCAAACAGAAACTTGGTTATGCATGGTCCTCGGACTACATACCTTATGGAAATTGATATCTTATTATTTGTTAAACAGAACCTTAGTTATGCTGGGTCCTCGGGCCTTCTACTTTGGGAAAATTAACATCTTAAGTTACTATTACTAAGTATCAAATAGAAACTTGGTTATGCATGGTCCTCGGACTACATACCTTGTGGAAATTGATATCTTATTATTTGTTAAACAGAACCTTAGTTATGTCAGGTCCTCGGGCCTTATACTTTGGGAAAATTAACATCTTAAGTTACTTTTACTAAGTATCAAACAAAAACTTGGTTATGCATAGTCCTCGGACTACATACCTTGTGAAAATTGATATCTTATTATTTGTTAAACAGAACCTTAGTTATACCGAGTCCTCGGGCCTTCTACTTTGAGAAAATTAACATCTTAAGTTACTATTACTAAGTATCAAACAGAAACTTGGTTATGCATGGTCCTCGGACTACATACTTTGTGGAAATTGATATCTTATTATTTGTTAAACATAACCTTAGTTATGCCGGGTCCTCGGCCTTTCTACTTTGGAAAAATTAACATCTTAAGTTACTTTTGCTAAGTATCAAACAGAAACTTGGTTATGCATGGTTCTCGGACTACATACCTTGTGGAAATTGATATCTTATTATTTGTTAAACAGAACCTTAGTTACGCCGGGTCATTAGGCCTTCTAATTTGGGAAAATTAACATTTTCAAGTTACTATTACTAAGTATCAAATAGAAACTTGGTTTTGTAAGGTCCTCTGACCACATGCCTTGTTTAGATTTAATTTTTGATTTTTTGTTGGACAGAACTCTGGTTAAATTGAGACTTAAGTTATATATCTTTAAGTGTTGGGCAGAAATTTGATATATCTTTCAATTGTTCCAAATTGCTGAAAATGGACCTATTTATCTTGTTCTTTCTGTTCGCTGTGTGCTAATGAGAACTTTATAGTAAACATAAAGATGAAAAGATGAAACAAACACAACTCAAATGAAAATCAAATGAAATTGTCTTCCATTAATCATGTAAATATATACATCGTTACATGGAAAATTTCAAATATAGAGAAAAAGAAGCCCTAAGCTCGGCTCTAAGCTCGTGGAGGAGGGTCTTGCTGAGAAGTACTGCTAGCCTCGGTGCTTTTTAGTTCCAATTCAAAGGCAGACAAGACTTTTTTCCCTTTGTCTGTTGCAGTGATTGGAGTGACGATAGGCTCCATACCTTGGCCTAAGCCCTTCTCGGCATCCCCACCCCCTTCCTTCTCTTTATTGGAACCTGAAGGTTCTATAGGATCTGGAACGAGCTCTGGGACCGTAGGAGGAAGAGTAGGAGGAGCTGCCTCAGGGGCAGGAGCAACAGCCAGAGCCTCTTCTATCTCCCGTATGTCAAGGGAAGCCAAACATTCTCGGATTTCCCTCCGAGGCCGAAGGAACCCCTGCTACGTTTACAGCTTCCCCCCAGACCTGCTGATAGTATTCTCGGCACAAGGCTACGAAAGCCTCTGTCAGCTGGTCTTCTGTCGCAGCTACCCCTTCCTCATAACTCGCTTGCTTGGCGGCCTCCAAGGAGCGCTTGAATGTGCCGATTTCCTCCTTCATTCGCGCGAGCTCCTTCTCCAAGTCTGAGTGTTCCTTCTGGGCTTGGGAGAGCTCATCATTCTTTTGGTGGAGAAGCTTGCGCTGCCCTTCTACTTGGGTCCTTATAGTTCTAAGGCTGGCCTCGGCACCGTCTCTTTCTCTTTTTAGATCAGCTAGCTGAGAGGTGAGTTTCTCATTTTCTGCGAGGGCCTGGCCTAGGGACTTATCAGTTTCCATCCGAATGTCAGCCTCCATTCTGGCCTTCTTCCGAGAGTCCTCTACAAACTTCTCGGCTACGAAGACTTCTTGAACAGCCTATGACAAAGTGTTAGAGAATTAGATATAGCAGAACACTCATTAACAATCCGATATTATGAAAAATGAAATATTCATAAACAGTTAAGCTTACAAGGGCTAATTCCCTTTTTAAAAACAGGAACAGCTGAGGTTAGCTCATTTTTTCCAAGGTTTCCATATCCTTGGGCAGCAGAAGAGGGCGTTCCAACGCGTCGGCCAGGTGGTGGGCGTGGCCTTGTTGGACTGCCCTAATACTGGACTGGCAAGAAATTGGTGCTCGGTCCAGTCTTAAGTCAGGAGACCATATAGCCGGTGCTCGGCACACTTCGGCCATGTCTCTGATCTCCCCATTCTCAACTGAACGAGCCTGTCCTTTGCCCTTGTCTAGCTTCTGCTGCTGAGTTGGTTGTGGCTGTTGTCGTGGCTTCTTTTGTTTTTCGCCACCAGCCTCCTCAGCCTCCCCTTTTCTTTTCTTCTTAGGCTCCTCAGCTGGAAGTTTGGGTTCGGCTGGAGGAGGGGGAGGTGGCAAAGATGGAGGAACTTGGGACCCTCCCGCCCTCTTCTGGGCAACTTTCTCGCCTCTCTTAGTTAGAAGGCCTTGAAGCTTGTTCATGTCCTCCTTCTCGGAATCGTCTTCTGGATGGGCAACAACTAACCCTGCAATTTCGGAGGCTTCGGTGGGCTCTTCCTCCTCGTCAGATAGCACGACAAACTGGTTCCCACGGGGTCTTTCAACGTCCTCGAGCTGAAACCGGTCTATCCGTTGTCCAACGTGTGCAAGGAGGATACTTGCTCCTCCAGAACAGCAGTTGCTTGAGAGTGCGTCGAGAGAGGGATCGCCACGATGGGTTGCGTGTATAGGATGGTGTTGGGGTCGTCGGGGATGTCGTGGTCGGCAAGAAAGTGCGGCCTTGCTACGTTTATTCTCTTACGCCTCCTATCCCCCGCGATAATCGCGTTCTCTATCTCCTGGAAATCCGAGGATATTGGGTTGTATCCTAGTATTAGGTGGGCCGCTCTAAGTTACAAGTCTTCACTCACAAATACTTCTGAGCACAGGACGCAATTCAGATCAGCAATGTTGCAGTGGCTCAAACGAGGGCGCACGAGTTGTTTATCTGCAAGAAAGTATACCAACAAAGCCGAGTACGGTTAGATCTGCAATGCGTATGAGAAATCGAATTGGATGATGTGTAAAAGGAAATAAACAAATAGAAAATTTTGAGATTGAAGTACGGGGTAAAGAAATTAACTCCTAAAGAGTCACACCTGGGTCTCCCCATACGACTGGGCAGTGAGGGCTATCATGCTAGTTACCTGAGGCGATGAGGTAGTCGTCCTTCATGCCTTTATTAGACTTGGGCAGACATGAAATCAGCCTAACTACACTAGACCGTGATTTAATGTAGTAACCTACTTTGGTAAGTTTGTGACACTCATACATGAAGACAACGTCATGCCAAGTGAGGTTCAAGCCCATCTGCTCATTTAGAGCGTCGACGCTTCCTAAGACCCTAAACACATTGGGTGCGCACTGGTCTGGGCACAACCTGTGATTGCAAAGGTATTTCCTAGTTACGCTTCTCATAGGGAGGGTCATCCCACCTTCTATGAAGGCAATCATGGGGATAATGACCTCTCCCGTTTTCCTAGAATCACCTACGGCTTCTGCCGGACAATATTTCAAACCTACGTCGCTGGGAATGTGGTATTTGGCCCTAAAGCCTTCCATCCCAGCGGCGGTATCAACTAAACACTTAAATATACCCATTTAAAAGAAAGGAAAAGGCAAGTTTCAAGAAGGAATATGGTTAAGAAGGAAGCCGAGGACAAAATCCGAGGAGAAAAAGGTAGAGAAAGTAAGGACTTACGAGTTTGTAGTTATGCGAGTTTTCACGGGTTTCTGAAGAGAAAAGATGATGATTGACGCTTTGATGTGATTGAATTCTGAAGAAATGAATGAGTGTGCAGATTTCCAAACGTCATGACGTGCGGGAGGCGGCCTCGAAGTTGGATTTTTCCCGCCCAAATTTTTAGGAGGTGATGAGGACCGTTGGATGTTTATCTTACCGTTGGATGTTCATCTCACCGTTGAACGTGGGGAACAGGGTATAGCTTGCAGTCATAAATGCGCGCGTTTTGGAAATCGAAGCGACAAACGGCATTTTTTAGGAAAGAAACGACCCCCACACGCATGGTGATGTACGAAACGTGTGGAGGGAGCTCTGGTCGGATCAAAACCCTATTTTTCTCCTCGGATGAGGAAAAATAAAGTTTTGAGGGGCTATTGTGGGGACTAAAATGACCTAAGTAAGTATTTGGGCCTCGGGCTTTGTTGATGGGCGCTAGTTTGTTTTAGACTAAAAGCCTCTTAGAACTATAGCTCGGCCTAGGGGTTGAGAGTCCGAGGATTCGTCTGAGGACGAATATCTCCTCATAAAGACCCACAATGACCCTGAGATTCGCCAAAAAGATCAAGGCAGAGCTCTGGAAAAACCGTTGGTTAAGAGGGGGATCTAAGCACCCTCCAGACGCAACGGTGTGAGGGAAATATCTTAGAAAAAGGCTGCTACCTCCACATTAAAGACCCTGCACCTACCTCCCTGGCCGCATTAATGAGAAAATGACCCCTGAACAGTAAAAGAAAACTTTCTAGCTATTATATAAGGACTTCAAGAAGGTGGTGGAGAGAGAGATCGGTCAGTTAGCAGAAAAAGAACTAAGAACTGTAATTTTGGCATAAAAGAGAAACAATACATAAATCGTTCTCGGCTTACGTCCGAGGAGGTTCCCTTGTCATATTTGTTTATCATTTGCAAAGATTGTGGCATTCTAGCCTGTTTGTCAAGTTTCCAATACCACTAAACTAGATTTCAAACCCACACTCTACAAATCTTATTGTTCAAGGCTCATTGGGCCTGAGCCCACGTCCATCTTTGGGTCCAGATGCAATTGTGCGCTTACAGATGTGTACTTAATTGCTACATTTTATGACTAAGTGGCTACCTTTTAGGATTAAATTTTTTTTTTTGTTGATAAATCTCATTAAAAAAAATTAATTGACAATCATGAACCTTTCCCACACTTTCTTTTGGTAGGCATTTGAAATTTTTTAAATTTTTTTTAGACTTAGATAAGTGAGAAATGTTGGTGGATAGCTAAATATTCTTTTAACTATATTGGATAATCTCATTAAAATAAAAAATAAAAATTACATGAGATGATGGGACAAGGATAATAATTTAAATAAAAAAAAGGGATAAGTACAAGGGTTTTTTCCCATAAAAAAAAGTAAGGTTTAAAAAAAAAAAACCAACTTAAGTTGAAAGCGCTCCTCAAAAAAACTTAACATGAAAAAAAGGGGAAAAATGGTAGATCTTACAAAAGTGATTTTTTTTTTTTATTAAAAAAAAAAGGCAAATTACAATTTATCCACTTGTAGTTTGGCCAAAATTTAAGTTGTCTTCTGTGATTTGAAATTTGACACTTTACCAACCTAAGATTAGTTTAGTTAGATTTCTGTAACCCATCTCTATTAAAAACAAAGCTAAATATGTAGTTTTGATTCACTTTTATGTCTCTATCCTCAAAAAACATGAAAAAACAAGATCAAATAAGATAAAAAACTATCCATCGGAATACTTGCATCATGGAATTTCAAACTACATGTAGACAACTTAAATTTTGGTCAAATCTCAGGTGGGTAAAGTGTCAAACTTTAATCACACGTAGGCAACTTAAATTTCAGCCAAAGAACAGGTGGGTAAGTTCTAATTTGCTCTAAAAAAACTAGCCTCTGAGCATGTGTGTGAGCGCATGCTTAGAGGCTCTTCAATTTTTTGGTAAAGGTTAATAATTTGCATAAATTATAATTTGAGATTATCATATTTTTCCAATCATAAAATACCTAGAGGTGTGGTGAGTATTATGGGTTTGTGGGTGAAATAATTTTTCATCACACCTCTAGGTATTTTGTGATTGGAAAATGTAGTAATTTAAAATTATAATGGATGCAAATTATTAACATTTACCAAAAAATTGAAGAGTCTCTGAGCATGCGTGTGAGCGCGTGCTCGGAGGCTATTATAACTAATGTGAAGTGCATGCTTGGGAAAGTAGAAGAAGGTGGACATTAAAAGTCTCTTTCTCTCTTGCATCTGCGTACATGAGATTGTAAATGAATGAAGTCCGTTCATGAACAATTTGGCTTGACTTGATACAAAACTCATTAATATTTTAAAGAATAGTGTATATCCAAAATGACCTAACTCTTGAATACGCAATACAGGTTTTAAATATCTTTAACTTGCACTTATTTTCGAGTGTGAGATTAACTCACTATTTTTTCTTTTGAGAATACTAAGTATTTTTAACACACACACATGAGGAAAATGGAGAAGGTTTTAAAGAAACTGACAATGGTGTATACCTAAAACCTTCTCCCCTCTCCCCGCGTGTGTATTAAAAATATTAAGTATTCTAAAATTAAAGAAAAAAACTCATTAATATTTGTTTATTATTAAAAAGTCAATCTCAAGCTTTAGTTTTCGCCTTGTTTAATAAAAAAAGTCAAGCCCAAGCTTGTGAGCAACAAAGATTAAAAAAAATACAAGTTCAACCTAGACTTGTTGGGGGCTTTGTAAGGAGCTTGAAATGTGCTTGACAAATAAACTCATATCCAAGCCTATAATTAATTAAGGGTTGGAACTACTTGTTCAAAACAAAACGAACTCAGTGATAAGCTTAGTTTGAGCTTGAAAATGTTCGTTGTATTGAATCTCAAGTTTAAGAACTTGATATTGAGTTTGAGTTCAACTTGATTAATAAATGAAGCCACGTTCAAGTTTTTTTTTGACTTTTTGACGAGTTCAAACTTAAACATTGCTTGTAAGAGCATTGCCATCAGCTTGTTCATAAATGTGCAAAATGGAAAAAGTGTCTAATTTTATACATTTTGAGCAAAAAAACACCCATATCAGTGGGTGTAAACTTATGTAAAAATGCACAATTGCTATAGTAACCGTGCATATTTGCACGGTTACTGTAGCATGTGCATATAATATCTTAATAATTTTTTTTTCTCTCATCTCTGTACTCACTCTCACCTCCCTCTCTTTCTCATTTCACCAGAGACTCAGGCGCACAGCTCTCTCTTTCTCTCATCTCATCAATCTGGCCTGCTATAGCTTCCACCAATTGCTGAGGAGCAAGTCGAGTCCGTTGCTTACAAGATCGAGCAAGCTGAGTCGTTGGACGAGTCTGTCACCTACAACACGAACGAAGTTCTCCGATGGAGAATGTAGACGACTAAATTTCTTAGTTCGAAATAAATCAAACAAGTAAAATAGTTTCACAAATTCGAATTTGTATTGATAAATGTGTGGTACAATTCTCTGTAATTACAAAAGAGTGATCCTCTGATTCGATCTCCTTGAAAGATTTATTGATTGGAATTGTGGTAATGTGATTTTGATTTGAACATAAGATATTCTTCAATTTGGCTGAGGAATGGATCGAAGATCTTTGAAACGGAATTACAATGAATCTCTGGCTATGAGCTTGTTAGAAATTCTTTGTTCTTCGTGTTCTTCGTGTGTTCTTCGTGTTTGAAGGTTTGTGGTGGAAGTTCTTCGGTGCTTTAGAGGCTTGATTTCGTAGAGCTTCGTTGATTTATGGTTTGTTGAGGTTTCTGGAGGCTTTTGAGCTTGATTCCAGTGAACTTTGAGATTTGGACGAGTAGTTTGGATGATTTTGCTTCGAATATTGTCTGTATTCGAGGTTGAAGTTCTTGAAATTCTTGAAGGCTTTGGGGTTTGATTCCGGCAGAGCTTCTGGATTTCTGAACTCAAGATATCTTCTTCCTTCTCTGTCTCTGTGTCCTCTTAAATGTCTTAGGAAGGCTTCTATTTATAGGAGTTTAGGGGTAGGTGAGCGACACGTGGCGGAGTCTGATTGGTGACACTTGTCACAGCTTGATTGGTCCGCTTACGTCATCGCTTACACGTGCAGGGCTGCTTGTGTCATCGCTTACACGTGCTGATGCAGTTTCATGCCTTTATTTCAATGACACTTGGAAAATTTCTATTGGAATCCGAATAGTGATGACAAAACCTAGCAGCAGTACGTGGCGCCTTGTAATTGGCTGTATTTTGTGGACTTGGTAGTATGATGTGTCAGCTTGTGATAGGTCGAAAATTTTCCCTCTCTACAGAGAAACCTGAGGCTTTGTTCTGAGCACCGAGGAGCAGAAATTAGGCCACCACGTTGACGAAGACGAAGTCTTAGACGCCAAGGAGCAGCTATCTCTTTCTCTCATCTCATCAATCTTTGGAGTTTTTTGGTTTTTTTTTTTACTAGGTTTGTTTGTTTTTTGTTTTTGGTTTTCTTTGGGATTCTGGTGTGATCGGAGGCCGAAGGCGTCGATCTTGAGAGAGATGGTGGCTGTGCGGGTTGTGTTGGGTCTATGAGAGAGATGAAAGTGTTAAAGAAATGAATATTTTATTTGAATAAATGTGTATAATAGACAAACTGGTGTGAGTATTTTGTAAAAATGAGAATGTAAAATAGAAAAAGTAGGTTTTAGATGTGCAAAAAAAAAAAAATGCAAAATGAAATTTTTTTTGCATATACTGATGTGGATGCTCTAAGATTGATTTAAGTTGAAGTTGAGCTTGAATATTTGCTTTAGCTTTCAAGCCAAATGCCTATTTTTTGGGGCTAATTTTGAGTAGCCTAGTGGGTTTTCAGTTGTGAAAGCTGAAAGGGTTTGATAATTTTTATTTTGTTTAATTACTGAATTGTATATATTAAATCTATAAAATATAATTATATAGTATTAGATGCGATGTGGTGCACTTTCTTGCAACTAAAATAGCAAATTGCACCACGATTTTTGCACCTCCACCATGGCTGGCAGTGTAGTGACCACATTTAACGATTGATTTTGGTTGGTTTATAGATGCGGTCTTGCTATCGGAATGAATTTTTTGTACACCCTAATGAGAAAAAAGAAGAAGAAAAAACAAAATAAAAAGGGAACACAAATTCGTCGGTAAAAAAGAGAAAGTGATGCTAAGCACTCACCTAAATATATGCTAAAAATACTGACACGACGAGTGAGTTTGCATCACAATCACGATCACCTAACCACCACCTCCACGCTTCTCCAAAAAAATTAAAATTAAAAAGAGCAAGCATCACCAAGCCAATAACAAAAATGCCACGTGGCAATCGTTATTTGACACACGAACGCAAATCTATGGCGTCACAACACACAAGAAAACCCCACCTATAAAAATATCTTCCAAAACGAACCGCTCCCACTTGATCGAATCTCTTTCTCTCTCTAAAATATTTTCCCCCCCCTCTCTCTCTCTCTCTCTCATCACCTCGAAAGCGAAATCGAAGTACGAAAAAACAAAATCGTTTTTTTAAAAACGGATCCGAAGCAAAATACGAACCAGAATAACTGAAAACCCTAACCCTAGCCGCGACTTTATCCTCTCTCTCTCTGTGTTCTCACTCTGCATGTGAAAGACGTTAGCCACAGGGAGATTAGGGCTAGGGTTTCATATTCGGTGTTAAGGGAGGTCTCGAAGGAGAGCCAGATTTAGGATTAGGAGTAGGATTAGGATTAGGGTTAAGAGTTTGGGGGCACCGGCGATGGAATGCGGTGGTGGGCGGTGTTGTTGTTGCTGATGACCGGAGACCGATGTCACCGGCGGAAGAAGATGATGGGTAGGGGTGCGGACGGAGGTTGTGGCACTGAGGAGAGGCCTTGCCCTGTTTCTAGGGTTCCGGCCAAAAATCCGGCGACCCAACCGGAAATTGAAGAAAAGCAGCGGACTTCACCAGATATTGATTTGTACTCGCAGGCTAGGAAAGCGCTCAGCGAGCGCTCGCCTTTCGATGCTGTTCCCGAGGAGAATTCGGCTTTGAGTTTGCTCACTTTGCCTAGTGGGTTGGCTAGTTTCTTGTGGAGGAGTTCGGATAGTCGAAGGCGGCACAAGAAGTCACATTCGGGTGCGGATAAGAAGTCTGCTCGCCCAGCTCGAGGTTCCAACATTTGGGTTGAGACTGAGGAGTACTTTAGAGACCTCACATTGCCTGATATTGAAGCCTTGTATGAGGTATCTTCTCCTCTCAGTTCTTTACTGACTCGGAACTGTTTTCTTATTCCGTTTTTGGAAAATGACCCAAGGGCGAGTGGAGGAAGTTCTGGAAATGACAGTGTGAATGAGCAGGGTGGGAATGAAGGTGGAAATGGGAATGGAGATGGAAATGAAAATGGAGATGTAAATGGAAATGGGGATGAGAATGGGAATGAGAATGGGAATGGGAATGTGGATGGGAATGAGGATGGGAATGGAAATGGGGTTGTTAAAGAGGAGGAGGTAAAGAGTGAGGCTGAGCAGGCTATGGAAATTGACAGTGTAGGAACTGATGTTTCGCCTCAGGATGAAAAGAGTTGTTCTGTTTCTGATTCCTCTGTTGGGTTAGAGTGGCTTTTAGGAACTAGGAATAAGATTTCTTTAACTTCGGAGCGTCCTTCGAAGAAGCGAAGGCTTCTGGGTAGTGATGCAGGGTTGGAGAAAGTTTTAATTGCTTGTCCTTGCGAAGGGAATACATCTTTGTGCCATTTTTGCTGTATGGGTGACATGGGCAAGGAGTACAACCAATTGATTGTTTGCAGTTTGTGTAAGGTTGCAGTTCATCAGAAGTGCTATGGTGTTCAGGAGGAGGTGGACGAGTCTTGGTTGTGTGCATGGTGCAAGCAGATGAGTGATAGCAATGATTCAGTGAAGCCTTGTGTGCTTTGCCCGAAGCAGGGTGGTGCTTTAAAACCTATTCATAAGACTAATGAAAATGATGGAGCTTTGGAGTTTGCTCACTTGTTTTGTTGTCATTGGATGCCTGAGGTTTATATAGAGGACTTGAAAAAGATGGAACCGATCATGAATGTGGGAGGAATAAAGGAAACCCGGAGAAAATTGGTGTGTAACGTATGCAAGGTGAAGTGTGGCGCTTGTGTTCGGTGCAGTCATGGTATGTTCTGTTGCTTCCTTCCTTTATAACATTCTTCATTTCATTTTTGGTTGGTACACCAGCGGAACATTTTAGAAACTGGAATATGAGGCCTAGTTGTGCATCTATTTGACTTCAGTGTTGGGTCAAATTTCAGTTAATTCAAGTTACATGTTATTTATTTATTTGTTTTTCTGGATCTTAGAATTCTTTTTGATATGTCTATCCCTGAGCAGGAAAATTATGGTTACATTTCGTTTTGTCTACATGATTTGTGTAACTGATGTACAAGTTGATTGGAAGAATGAAATCATTGACCCTGTTTCTCGAGTCTTTAAGGCTAGTCTGGCTATGTAGTACAGTATTTATCGTTGGATGCCTGAGGTTTTGTTACTTGGGAGTTGGGTAGAGATTCTTGTTCGTTCATTTTTCTATCTTGCATCGACAACTCCCCTATATCTAATTATTAATTTTAAGTAGCAACGACTATTCTAACCTGCTATATAAGCAAAGGAAGACATCAACATTCATTGATTTCTCATTGAGTTCTATGTTCCTTAGAGAGGGAAACAAAGGAGAACCCATCTTGGGTGCTTAATCAACAAATTTAGAGTTCTCAATGGAACATAAAAGCAAAAGACAACCTCAATTAATACTTGAAAATAATGTTTAATTCAAAACTACCTATTGCTGTTTTTATTTTTTTGGGATAAGTTAAATTAAAGGGGTGCAACACAAGGACTTCCTACGAGGTCCCCCATCCTAGTACTACTCTTCCTATTGCTTTGTATATTTAAGAATAATAAAACCTAAAACCCTGGAAAGAATGAACTATGAAAAAAGATTTGACTAATCCTAAACTGAATTAGGTAGTAGCTTATTTTTTAGTTGCTGCCCCTGCACCTAGCTTGTTTTATACTTTTTAAAATTTTGATGTTTCTTTCCACTCCACCTTACTCTTCCATATGCATTGTTCTAGTGTTTCTAAAATATTGTGGCCCAAATGTTTGCTTGTGTGGTGGCTTATTTCATCAAGTGATCTGCGGCCTCCTTTCCCAAACTTCTTCTTTTAACCTCTCTCTCTCTCTCTCTCTCTCTCTCTCTTGTTGGAGCTCATTGGGTTGTGTTACATCAAGTTCAATCCTTCTATTCTCCTTGTTTGTCGTAACTTTAAATATACACATGCCAATTATGAAGGGTTGGTTTACATGTTTAGTTGGCTTATTGCACTAATTGCATCTGTTGTGGATGGATTTATTATATATATATATATGTATGTATGTATGTATGTATGTATGTATGTACGTATGTATGTATGTATGTATATGTTATTTGCCTTATTTCAAAAATTTTGGAACTTTATGAAGCTAGTAAGTGAAAACGGTATTAAAGGGCAAGTGTTTTTTCTCTTCTAATGAAATTCTTTTTGTATCTAATTAAGAAAATTGCTTGCCAATTACTTTTTTAACTCTTTTTAATTTATAGTTACATTTAAGTGTTACTAATGGCATGCAAATAGGACCTTGAAGCACTTGTCATTTGCTATGCTTTGTTGGACACTTATCCTATTTTTAAAAAGTTGGTGGTTTAGCACTTGAGTACATGATGCCTGATTCTATCGAATATGCATTTTGAGATGTGCAGAAGTATTCACCTTTATTTGCTTTGTTTAGAATTATAATTTGTTATACATTTAGTTAAAAACTTAAATTTTGATTGGTAAGTCACACACACGCACAACTGTGTCTTTTAGTACCCATGACTTCACCCTCCATTCTGCTCTTACAAGGGAGGAGGTGCCATTTGAACAAGAATGCATTGGCCCATTTTAGAAAAATATGTATAGTTACTGTTTCTTAGTTTAGTGACAATGTTCTTTAGCATGCAAGAAAACATTGTAGCAAGGGAACTCTTAAACAAAGAGAAAAATAAATACTTGCAAAAGTTCAAACATATATATATATATATATATATATATGCTTAGTAGTATAAATTTTCAAAGACTCCTATACATGTTTAAATTTTTTTGTTAGTTGCCATGTCTCACGCCTTGTGTTCATTTATGGTCTGTTTGGTTGAATGAAAATGGAGGAGGATGAAAGATGGAAGTTGAAAATTGGAGGATGAAAAAGGACCACTTGGGCCCACCAAAAACCATCAGAAAAGTGGGGAGAATGTTTTTTTAACTTGGAATTTAATATTTTGCCTATTCTTATTGTTATACCCTTTTTTTAGCAAAAAAAAAGGGTATAACAACAAATTTATTTGAATAACATTTTCTAGTCTTTCAGTTTTCCATCCTCTCTACTAAACACACACGAGAAAATTGGAACATTGTCTATCCTTCCTTTATTTTCCATCCTCCTAATTTTCCAACTTCTCAAGCAAGTAGACCCTTCAAAAATGATAGTTATATCCCATGTCCCCAATTTATGTCTCGTGTGCTAGGGATCAATGATTGCAAAAGTGATGGGGCACATAACATAAGTTGAATGTGTTTTTTTATTTTTATGACGTAAATCCTCACCAAGCCAGCACCCTTTGGACCCACCCCTGTGGACTAAATCACAAATACACTATCCCACCTGCCAGAACCATGTATTAGGTAACTTAGGGGAACTCTTAGTGGGGTTCAAAGCTAGGATGTATGGGTGTACAGCTCATCCCAAGCCTCCAACCGCTAGGTTGAGCCCTGACAGGTATAACTTAAGTTGAATGTGTCGCAAAGACTCGGTTGATGTTAGGGCTAAAAGAATAAGGCAGCAGTCTTTTAACTAAAGTCAAGGTCACCAAGTGGAGTAGGAAAATAGGAGGGGATGATCTTAGTAGTTGTGAAGGGCTTCTGTATTTTACTTGCTCACTTTGGAGCTTCAAGTCTATAATCGCAACCATTTTATCTTTTGAATCTAATTTTTTTTTTTTGGGCTGAGCAAATTTAATATTATTTAGAACATAAGATAGTTCACATACTTAGGTTTTATATTGAATCACTTGTAAAGAAATACAATTTGTATGAAGAGTTTTCTGAAATTTATAAAAAGACAGATTTTCCTGGAATCTCCCTCAACCCATAATGTGGTGATTTATAAAATTATCCGCGTGTGTTAAATCACATAACTCATTAAATTATATGAACAAGTTATGCGACTCATTAAATAGGACAAGTGACTAAATCTACATGTGGTTGGTTGTTTGAATAGCATGTTTGAATAACATCTTAGTGGATTACGGATATGAAAAAAGAAAAAAGAATAACAACTGTGGATTGGGGGAATTTTTCCCCAAACTGGTTTGGAGGTAAACTCTATAGCTTGTCTTCCTTACGTTATGCAAGGCTAAAGAACGCTAAGCTTTCTTTGAAAAATGAAAAAAATACTCAAAGGAGTGAGTTAGGGCATAGCTGCCGGCTTCCCCAGCATCTCAAGTGATTAGGTGGGGACCGCCACAAGGCCTAGCATCACTGGCAGATTTGGAAGGAAATTTCAGACCAACAGATGAGGTGGGATTCATTTTGTTTTTGTCAATGAGCTCTAGCACCTCCCTCCTTGTAAAAATAAGGTAGTGGTTAAGGCAAGGTCGTGGATTCAAGACCATTGGGTTTGTGTGTAATTACTAATAAAAATTGTTTTCAAGCACCATGTACGTGTATAATATGGTGTGTTTAAATCTCTGCTCTTTTTCTTTTTGATGAATACAAGATTTTTTCCCCAAACCAAGGAATCTCTAAAGCAGGATGTAAACCAGCAAAACTGCAACTAGTTAAACTCTACACTACTATAAACTGGAACATGCTACACCAAACAAAAAAGATTATGAAAAACTTAACAACAAGAGATGACTAAGCATCTTCATGAACTGAATCAGGAAGCCTCCAAAAGGAGCATAGATTCTCATTTAAAACTGACTTTGGAATTCCTGATAGTTAATTATAATCTCACAGCCCCTTTAACTTGATTAATCAACCACTCCTCACTTCTAGCCCTTTTCATGGCCTGTGTTTTAAATTTTTTGGCATGTATGGAGTGAGAAGTGGGGTATGAATTGAGCCTGCATATGTTGAAATCTTAAGGAGATCTAGAAAATCGAAAAATGACAAAAACTAGATTTTTCCTAACACAACCATCTAGGAATACAAAGATTTTAAAGACATAGACCTCTGAATATTAGGTTGTTCTGCTGTATCCATTAAACTCACAAATTGCATTAAGAAACAGCACTCCAAGTTTAGCCTCCTACAGAATATCCGCAATCCGCTTCAAATCGCAAGCTCTTTTTGCCTTAGTGAATGTCTAAAGCTTGTTCTCTCCGCATAGAAAGATGAGCTTTCAGTTGCCTCATCTATAAGAATGCCATTGTTTTGAATTTTCACTGTACTAAAGTGGTTTCCATGTGTTCATACCATAGGTCAGAAAGATAGTATATTTGTGTCTGTGTCCCTTGACAAAGAAGCTAGCTAAAGATTGTTTAACGTTAACATTAAGTACCTTTGATTGAAGTGAGAGATTGAATCATGATTTAAAGCTATCTTTCCTCCAAACTATGCTAGAGTGGACAAATGCTTAGGGTGTTTTTACTTTTAATTTTTTGGCTGATTTGCTTGATAGTTGTACTTTCCATACACCATGGTTTTGGTGTTTTGTTGGTTCCTTAGTACACTGCCTGTGTGCTTTGGTTCCTTGTATGTTTTCAATTTTATTCAATGAAGCATTATTACTTTTTTTTAATAAAATAAACGTTAACATTGAGTAGGCTAGAACTCTCAGTGAATGCGTATTGAAGGATACCTGGCTTATCAGTGATCTTAACGTAATGATCTTTTGGGATTTAGGGTTTTTGTAATTGTTGAGGTTGTGGAATAGTATTCTTTTGCACAAGCCTGTTTTCTGAACTTTTTTTTTTTAAATAGGCTTATTGCTTACCTAAAAAGGTTTTTTATAGACTTCTTTTTCTACTCTTTTATGGTCCTTTAAATGGTTGTCTTATCTATTTCAATGGTTTTTCAACTTCTTTTCTGTACGTACTTTGCAAGATTTTATGTTTGCTTCAATGAGTTCTTTAAATGATGACACATACTTTGAGTTAATTGCGGCATCTTGCTGTACGGTTACCTCTTTTATTGCCTTACATCAGTTAATATTTATTTAGTGCTGGATAATCAGTCAGCTTAAAGTGTGTTCTTTGTAGATGTGTTTATACTCTTTATTCTTATCCTCCCTCTGTTAACGTGTTTCCTTTTTTGGTTGTGGTTTATGTTCAGGAACTTGCAGAACTTCGTTCCATCCTTTATGTGCAAGGGAGGCAAGATTGAGAATGGAGGTCTGGGGAAAATATGGATGTGATAATGTAAGCGATCTCTATTTGCACCCTAGGATCAGAATTTCTTCTTATAGTTGTTATCAGTACTACTTCTGACATAAGTACTACTACTGTGGCTACTACAAATATTGTTAAGGGGGTGTTTTTCTTAGTTATCTTGCCCTCCAACTCGTGTTTAAGAGTTGGTTTTATGATATGAGGAGGATTTTTGACTATGAAGCCTGCATGTTTTTGATACTTCTACAGGTGGAGTTGCGAGCTTTTTGCCCAAAGCATTCAGATGTACAAAGTAGTAGCAGCACCTCACGTGCAGATGATACTTTGGCTGTTGGTGGTGACTCCAATGTTGCTAACCATCTTCCGGTGGCAGTCTCTTTGAACAAACTGCACAAATCAAAGATTGATTGTCCAAATGGTGAGAACATTGCTGTCCATATAGGAACTCCTGATGCTACTTCTAATAAACTGGGTGGTAGTGGATTACAAGAGAGAGGGTTTTCTTCTTCTGGATTAAATACTGGAATTATGTCAGATTGTGGTGATGCACAGCAACTCGTTAATGTGGGTACACTACAGGGGAGTACTGAGGATGTTAACTTATCTGACTCCCTTAATGTTGCACTGATTTTGAAGAAGGTACTTGTGTGTGTGTGTGTGTGTGTGTGCGCGCGCGCGCGTGCTTGGGGCTGTCAATTGCATACTCAACCTTTTATTTTAGCTCCAGCTTGTTTTTAGTTTTTTGTCCTGTATTTTTGCAGTTGATTGATCGAGGAAAAACCAGTGTGAAAGATGTAGCATTGGACATTGGCATATCACCTGATTCATTAACTGCCACACTTGCTGTAATACATGAACTTTATGTTTAATAATTAGTTTCTGTAAGTAGTAAGAGCATGTAGTTGTCGCTCTTTTGCCTTTTCTTGTATGTAATGTCTTCACTTTCTTCCTGCAGGATGATGGCATGGTCCCGGAATTGCGTTGCAAAATATTGAAATGGCTTAGAAATCATACTTATATTAGTACTTTAGAGAAAAATCTGAAAGTTAAAGCAAATTCAGAAATTTTATGCAAGGGTCAAGGTGGAACAACTGATGGGTCTGATGCTTTAGCAGTATCAGATTCTAATAATCCAGATTCTGTTGCTGTTAAGTCAGTGCCCCCACGAAGAAGAACCAAAAGCAACGTTAGGATTTTGAAGGATAGCAAAGTAATATGTTCTCCGGAGGAATTCTTTAGTGACAATGGGATAATGATGGCTAAGAATAAAGTAGATCAATTTGGCAGTGAAGAAACAGAAAAATCAAGTAATATATCAATCCCAAATGCTACTGAAAAGGTAATAATTTTATGGCTTGCAGCTTTTTGTAGTAGTCAATTTGTGAATTTTATATTTTTACAGAAGTGTTCATGTTCTGTTCATTGGAGAGGCAAGCAACGAATTAGTGCTTTTGGATTAGAAATCTAAATATATATGTTTTGGCTTGTCCTCTGATAGAAGTTCAACATGGGTTGCGCAAGCATGCTAATACCTTTTATGTGATTCCCATTATTTGTTTTATGGGTTCTTGGTACCTGTGTTTTGGTACTGCTTGAAATTTTCCTTCTCGACATTGATTTCTTCTCACCAGACTACTGCATTTCCTTTTTTTTTATTATTATTTTTTTAATTTTTTTTTTTATGGGGGGTGGGGGTGGGGGTGGGGTAAGGTTTTATTCTATCACTTATTGTGCTGTCCTGTTAGAATATAAATTTTGTTGCAAATGAGCAACATTAGAGAGGTATGAGGGGAGAATGTTAGCAATGTTTTATTGTTTTGGTTTTTATTCTCCTTGAGTTTCCTGTTCTATGTTTCTTAGGGTTAAAATCATAGTCTATATAAGCATAGTGTTATACTTGTTTGGGAGTTATTACAAGTTTAAGAAAAATTTTCTTTGAATTTTTCCAATGGTCTTGTGCTGACTCCTAGGTTTTCTATCTCGCTTGGTGTTGACTGCTAGGTTGTTTTAAATTTTCTGTTCAGTTTTTGTGTCGCATAAAAAGTTCCTGTAGTTTTGTTTTCAGCCTAGTAAAATCCTTTTTCAATAACAACGTTTTAGTTTTGATGTCATTTTATTATGATTATTGTAGGTATAGAATTTGTTTTGCGTCTGGAAAGTTGGTTTCTTCAAGCTCTTTATGGTCAGGTACCTTCCCATGAAATCTTTCCTGCCACCCTCCAAAAATTGTCCACCCTTACTAGTTTGAGTAGAAATGGTTCGCCATTTAGCTCACTTGGCCACTTCTTGAAGTTCTGATAGTGGTTTGGAAGTGATTTTTTTTGTGAGATCTGGGTCCTTTCATGTTCTTGAGTGTAACATGTGTTTCTGGTCAAACCATATATGATTGAATGTATGGTGTGATTCTGCAGCACCATGGGGGGTGCCATCTAAACTCCTATGATCACAGCCACCCGTTGAAGTAGGACAAAGAACTCTGATTCGAAAAGATGGAACTTTTGGGGGGGGGGGGTGGCAAAAAGTTAGAGAAAATGGTGAGGTCTTTGGTCTTAAACTTGGAAGATAGGTTTGATTTTAAAAGATGGAACTTGATGGAGGAAGGATGATTCAGGGTTTGAGGAGTGGTGAGAAAGTTGCTAGATATCACACCTAGAATTCCTATGCATTGTACCAAGGATTTCCTTGGCTTCACACCTTGAATTAGGGTTGCATCACAATTCTCAAAGATAAAGAAAGCATGAAGCTACTGAGAATTTGATAAAAACTCTTCTTTGAGTAGAAATCAAGGATATATGCAACTAACTTAATCCTTATATGATTTGGATTCCATGAACTTTGACTAGTTAGCCAAATTACAGAACTATTAATACCAACAAATGAAAAGCCCAAGAACATAAGCAACGCGTAATATAGCCGAATGGACCTAGCTACAGCCCATACCCAGAATTCTGGTAATTTTGTAAATGCCCCTATCTCCTAAAATCAAATAAAAATAAATAAATAAAACGAGCTTGTCCCA
This sequence comes from Castanea sativa, assembly GCF_040712315.1. Taxonomy (NCBI): domain Eukaryota; kingdom Viridiplantae; phylum Streptophyta; class Magnoliopsida; order Fagales; family Fagaceae; genus Castanea; species Castanea sativa. The sequence continues at coordinate 32,048,678 of NC_134022.1, forward strand.
GCCTGTGTCACGCATTTATGATTGTGTGGAAGATTTTTCTGTATTGGGGCCCATATATATAATTGATGGTGTTTCTGAAAAGTCAGCTTTATATGGTCATCTCAATGGTAACTATTGTAGGATTCCATAATTGACAGAACCTGATGCAGAATTATATTTTGCTGGTTATTGGTCTTCTACCTGATTGTTTTGAGGTTTGATAAAGGCGGTTAATCACATGTCTGGTCTTTGCCTTGGTATGAGAAATGGTTTTTTCTTCTCTCCACTCCCCCTCTAAAAGAAGAAGGAAGAAACCCCTCTGTTCTTAATTATGCATGAGGTGGTTCGTTCAAAATAAAATCTCTTTTTTATTAAAATAGAAACCCTTCTATTCATTTCAACTTGGCATGTGTGTAATTGTGTATAGATTGTTAGGATGGTCATTACTCCTAAGTTATGTTTTTGGTATTATGACTGCATCTAAGATATGTATGGTAAGAATTTTTAAGTTGTTTGGGGCTTAGTGGGCGGTGCCATCGACAATTGCAGACCTAGTACTTGGATATTTGGATGTTTGGAATCTTACTCTGTTATGTTTGATGTGGATAGTGTAGAGGAAGCGGAATAGCCATCCTTTTAAGGATATAGAGAGACCTCTTGATCAGCTGAAATCCTTGTTAATTCATTTCTTGTTTGGTTGGTTTCAAGCATGCAGTTTTACACATTGTAATTCCATTTTTGAGTTCCAAGACTCACTTTGATTTCTATGATTCTGTACTTTTTAAAGTTATTATAATTATTTTGATAATTAATTAACTTCATTGAAAGAAATGACAGAATACAAAATCCAAGCACACAGGCTGTGTACAAAGTAAACGGGAAAACTCCAAAAAACTAGGACTCATGAAAAGTACATCTATCCATGAAAAAAATATTTTGCCTATCAAAAAACTGTTTTGGATACATTTCAAGTGTGAGAGGGAGATTCAAACCTTGTATGTCTCCATTGGAAACACCAAGATGTGTCATTTGACATAAAGGCCATTGGGACATATAAAATTTACTTCTTCTTGAAGAGAAAATGCTAGAACTATCACAAGTGATCACAACTAATTCTTTTTTTACGCCTCAAAATTTAATGGAAGGAATCCTAAGTTGGCCATCTGGGTTGCTGAATTCCTTTAGGATGTGTAGCCTGATGTCTGAAGGGTGGATGATCTGGTTTCTGCCATTGTTGAGCTGTGGGCTGTGCTTTGTGTTCTTGATATCTTTGTGTCCTACTGTCCTGTGAGAGTGATCTAGTGAGGTAGATGGTTTGGTGTGTAGGAATGAGAGGTCAATTGAATTACAACAAATTTTCCGAGTCGTTCCCAACTCTTAAGGTGAAAATAGGAATGTGCGAAACAAAACCTGTAGTTGCCCTTCTGACAGTGGCATAAATAGGCTGTTGATTGTTAACAAACTTCCTGTCCTCCATATATGCTTTGTTAAATTTTTATTATTTGCTGAAGTTTTCTGGAGTTGCATTTATGCACTTTGGTCCTAGAGCTTATACATTTAGCTTTATACTTCAATTGAATTTTTTTGGGGCTGCAGAACTCCACTGAGGCTGACGGGATTGTAGATTCTTTGCTGAGGCATTCACCTAAATCTGAAGGTATGCACTCATCTTTGTGATCTATATTCCTTTTTGTCAGTCAAATAGCTGTTCTTATTTGTACTAATAAAAAAAGCTGGTCATGTTTGTGGTTGCTTTTACGTGTGGTATCAGGCTTTTAATTCTTCACTTCTATTTTTCTAAGATGATAGTAGTTTGCGTGCTTCTTGATTATGTCTACTGTTCTCTCTTTTTTAGTTTTATTTTTTATTTCTATTAATATCTGTTCTTGAGTGTCCTTTTACCTTTCTTAGCAATAGAAAACAAATTAGTTTTCTGCAAAATGTAATGTTGATTTATCCTTTTATTGAAGAAGAGTTTCAAGTTCATAGTTTTCTTTATTATCACTCTTGAAGTGGTTTTAAGTCTATGATGAGGTCATGATTATTAGTCAATTTACTATTTTACAGATGAGAGGCCTTGTTAGTTTTGATAGGTTGACACACTGTTGTTTTCTTTCCTAATTGTCATTTGAAACATATATAACATTTTCCAGGTTTATGTTTCTTTTTTGTTTCGCAAGCAATTCAGGTATCTGCTCAACCGTTTATATGTTCGTTGCAGGATGACATTTTGGTTGTATTTTTATTATGAAAATGCAGCTTAGCAAATTGATGGCAGTGGGAATAAAAAGCATTTTGTAATTATTTCCTTTTTTTTTTTGTTTATATTTTAGAAAAATTTATTAGTGAATGCATTTTAGTAAGGGTCTATCATATTTTGTCAAAATTTGATGCAATTTTTTACGATTGGCATAAGATCTATTTTTCTTTTTTAAAAACTAGTATGGGTTACATTAGAATGTGGAGGTCTGATATTGATGTAGAAGTCCTCACTGAGGGATGCTGCAAAATAGTAGTTTTGCATACCTTCAGCATGTAGTTGCCGTGAAATATTGGCGTGATATTTATTAACTAGAGGACATAGGAGAAGGTCCTGTTGTTAAATTAAGGGCACAGATTTTCCATTTGAGAATTTGTTTGGAAGTGATTAGACTGGAAATATTGTTGTTGACCTGTGAAGGAAATTTAATTGCATGATTTGTGATGCTATAAAAAAAAAATCTATCTCATGATAATTACTTTAGTAAATTTTATTATTTCTTGCTGTGTTTTATAGTTTATTTATTTATTTTAATAGTATAAATATGTTACTTTATTGATCATGCAGTTTGAAGTTATTCTTGTTTGCACATATCATACACGGTATCTATAGATGCTGAAATGATGACTATTATTAGGCTTAAGTATTTATACTTGTCAAAAAAAAAAAAAAAGTACACCCTCTAACTTTGACTTGTTTTCAATTCAGTCATTGAAGCTTCAATTATTTTTTTCATCTCAATCTTTCACTCTAATCTATTTTCAATTTAGTCCTATCTAGTTCCGTCCAATCTCACTGTTAGTTTTAGTATTTTTCACTTTCTAAAATGACACCATTTTGGTAGACTTAGCAGTGCAAATGGGATGACAGGACTTCATTGGAAACAAAATGGAAGTTAAAAACTGAAATGAAAAAAAGAAAAGAAAAAAGAAACTTAAAGGACTAAATTGAAAAAAGGTTGAAGTTAGAGGTTGTAATTTGTAATTTAACCTTATTATTACATGGATGTAGCTTTTCCAGCTTCTTAGGTCATAAGTGTGTTAGTGCTTCACTCTTTGAAGTAGTTGAAAAAAAATTATGAAGTAAAATTTTTTGTATTTGAAATAAATAGTGAAAATAAATATAGTTGCATTTTCTCCCAAAGCAAAATGAGGAAGTGTTGAGTTGAGATAGAGATTTATGGAAACGAATTATGATTTTTTTTTTTGTTTATTAGTAGAATCTTACAGTTGGGACCTCCATGAATTTATTGTATATTTTGACAAGTAAGATTACTTTTATTGCAAAAAGACGACTATGTATAATGGACGCGGGTCTAAAGAATACAAAAGAGCTAAGCTTATGTCCAAAGTGTAACAACTCCATAGAATCAGGAAGGGAGCTGCTACGAGAGAATCCTCATGCTCGAGACCAATCAAATAAAAAACAACTAAACCAATCTAACAATTACCAGTTGCAAATTAGCAGCATATTGGTGATGCACACTTTATTTGATTGGTCTCGAGTATGGGGTCTTACAGAGTGTAGCACGCTTATAGAATTCACAGGATCATTTCTTTTTTGTGTATGATCTTTTTTGTAATTCTTTTAGGTTACACAGTGCTCGTGATCTTGAGCATGATGTCATCTATTTAATTAATAAAATTTTCTTACTTATCAAAATAAAAAGGGTGTGATCTGGTAGAATTGAGTTAATTTTTTGAGAATCTCATTTTACAGTTTTGATAAAGTAGATGCTGGTGTGCTGCAAAGAGTCATTTAGTGGGCACTAGTGAAGTTTGAATTAGAACACACTATTCCACGTTCTAGGGCTCTGAACTTCCCGCGACCAAGTTGAAGCTTATGTTCTGGGATCACTCTTTGGCTGGATGGTTTCATTAAAGCATTTTAAAATTTCCTCAATTTCTTATTTATTTTTTGTACTTGTTATGTTTTCCCTTTCTTTTTTTTCTTTTTTTTTTTCCTCTTCCTTCTTAGATATCTATTCTGTTTCTTGGATTTAGTTTTTTAATAGGTAATAGAAGATTTTATTGAATAAAAGTACATCATGTTCAAGATGGTGAACAAATTGTACTTGAAACAATTACAAACAAATTAAAGAGAAGAAAAAGTAGATTGTAGGAAATGGATTTACCTTGGCGATACTAATTTTTACTATGTATTTCTTGGTGAGTCATTTGATACAAATTGCATTTTTGGACAGGCAATTCTGATAGACCCTCAAATTACAGCTTTCCTGGAAGGGTTCATTTGGAGGACGTTGCCATTTGTGAGCAGAAAGCATCAGTGAATGGAGACCAGGGAAATCCAGTTTGCTCCACCGTAAATTCAGTAGTCTCTGGTGTCATGTAAGCTTTACAGTGGATCTTTTATTTATCTATTTTTATTGTTTTTTTGTTTTAAGGATCTCTTGACATTTGTTGTGGTCATTTTTTGAAGCTCTGGCAAGCTATTCCTTTTTCTCTATATTGCTAAGATGATGTGATTTCAAAAGAACTTTTATGATTTTGTTCTCATTCGTGAAATGTAGGAAAACAGAAGCAGTATCTAGTTTTTACATCCACCCGTGTATTCGCAAGAAATTGTTGCAGATGGAATGGGTGATGCTTTTGAAGCATCCTGTACACGAATTTAATGGTAATGTCTTTTCTTTTTTCTCTTCATGTATTTTGGATGGTTCTAACAAATGTTTCCCTTGGCAGGTCCAAGGGGGAGAGAAGTCTCTCGGTTGGAGGCATCTTCCACTGCCAGTGTTTGCTGTAATCACCAAAATCAACTTTCAAAGTGCAATAACAAGATTTGTAACTCTGATGGACTGAATTTAGAACAATTGGCTAAGGCTAGGGAAATGGGTGTTTTAGACTTGTCTCCAAAAGATGAAGTGGAAGGAGAAATTGTTTATTTCCAGCATAGGTTACTCAGCCATGCAGCTGCAAGAAAGCAGTTTACTGGTCTCTTCTTTGTTCTCTTGACTTTTTCAGAATATTTTGGACTTTCTATCATTCATAAATTCTTCTACCTCTTTTTTTTGGTTCCTGTCACAAGGGGCACGGGTAATTGATATATTTCTGATGTATGACACATTGTGTTTGACTGTTCTTTGCAGATAATTTAATTTTTAATGTTGCTCAGAGTTTACCACGGGAGATTGATGCAGCACGTTGGCAGAGATGGGATTCTGTGCTTGTCAACCAGTATCTCTGTGAGCTTAGAGAGGCAAAGAAGCAGGGTAGGAAAGAGAGAAAGCATAAGGAAGCACAGGCTGTGCTGGCTGCTGCGACAGCTGCTGCCGCAGCATCCTCCAGAATTTCATCATTTAGGAAAGATGCCTTTGATGATTCAGCTCAACAGGAGGTTATTAATTTATTGTTTTCTAAAATTTCTTTTACCCATTATCTAAGCAACCACTAATATTTGTTGCCTTTTGATATCTTTGATAATTTACACTTTTTTATCCCATCTCTTTCCCAGAGTTTGACAAATTTGAATACGTCTAACGGGAGGTCTGGCATCAGCTCCCAGTTGATGCCACGGGTAACAGAGACACTTCCAAGGGTTGCCCCAAGGGTTTCATCAGAAAGGCAGTCTGATTTTGTTCATTCGGTATTAGATCTTTCTAAGGAAAATCCTAGATCGTGTGATATCTGCCGACGGTCTGAGACAATATTAAACCCGATTTTAGTCTGTTTGAGTTGCAAGGTTGTCTAGTCTTAGCCACAAATTATTATTTGAAGACTTTATATCCTCTCTGCTTGAGTTTTAAAGAATTATTTTTCTGACAGGTTGCAGTTCATTTGGATTGCTATCGTAGTGTTAAAGAATCTACGGGTCCATGGTGCTGTGAATTATGTGAAGATTTGTCATCTAGAAGCTCTGGAGCTACACCTCATAATTTTTGGGAGAAGCCTTATTTTGTTGCGGAATGTGGTTTATGTGGTGGCACTGCTGGTGCCTTTAGGAAGTCGTCAAATGGTGAATGGGTCCATGCTTTCTGTGCTGAGGTGAAGTTTTTTCTCTTGTTGTCTACTTATTTTTATTTCTTATTTTGACCAAAATTCTTAATTATAATTTTTTAATTTTTTTTTTTAATTTTATCATTTTATAGTGGGTCTTTGAATCAACATTCAGGAGGGGACAAGTAAATCCTATTGAAGGAATGGTATGTCTATTTGTTAAGTTGTGAGGGAATCTCGATTTTAAATAATTTATATTTTGACTATATTTTTATATTGATTGAATCTGGCATGAGGCATGGAGCTTGTGCTTTGTGCTGAACATTTTTGCAAGTTTAAGTGTAACCCTGCAATGATCTTATGTAACATCTAGAATTTCATGCAATGGAATGCAGGAGACTGTTTTGAAGGAGTCTCATGCTTGCTATATCTGCCGTCGTAAACATGGTGTATGCATAAAGGTTAGGGCCACCTTAAAATTTCTCTGTTTTGTCATTTCTATTTTGGACTGCATGGGGTTCTTTGCAATTAAGTTTATTCATGTTTGAACAACTGTAATCTCTTTATCTGCAGTGTAACTTTGGCCACTGCCAGATCACTTTTCATCCAACATGTGCCAGAAGTTCTGGCTTCTACATGAATATAAAGAATTATGGTGGCAAGTTGCAGCACAAGGCTTATTGTGAAAAGCATAGCTTGGAGCAAAGGGCAAAGGTATAATAGTTTATTTGGTGTTTGTTTGGGGATTTAAGGATTTACAATTCCTTAACTAATTAAATCTGTGCAGGCTGAAACCCATGAGCATGGAATTGAGGAATTCAAGAAATTCAAGCAAATTAGGGTAAGGTTTATTGTTAATGCTCGTATACTCATCTCTATGTAATATTCAGATTTAGGATCCATTTGGGTAGATGTCATTCATGTTGACAACTTTGTCAGATAAAAGAAGTTGAAATGTATTGGAATCTTGAAATTACTTTGTTGGAGCTATTTCTGTAAAATGAATGGAAGATACTCGATTTAATTTATATCTGTCACATTTGTAGCCCTTTCATTGGGTCCTTTTTTTTTTTTCTCTGGTTTCTGGTGGCAATATGAATCAACTCCAAGTCCTCATTCCTTTACCATTTTGTGTCAAAGACATCAGTTCCATCCCCCCACCCCAATCCCCACTCCATCCTTTCCAATAGTTATGGGGTTTTGTGTTATACTAAGTTACCATAATTTCCCTGTTGGGTGTTCTTCCTGTGCTTTTAAGGAATTTTTTCTTCGTGCCTTTCATTTGGTGGTTGTTGGCTAGCTTCTTTTATTGATAGTCTTCTTGATAAAAGGTACTGTAGTCTGCATGCGTATTTCTTGTTGATTTTTTCATGCCTTTTGATACAGAAAATATAGGTCAAAGAAACTGTGGTTGAATCTGTTTTAGGGGCAACTTAGGTGATGAATTTAAGTATCATTTGGAAAATCCGTTCTCCTGATCAGTCAGGATGTATGATTTTCTCATTTTTAATTGAGCTTTATTGGGAGATGGGTTTTGGAGGACAGTGGTGAGGGTTAATAGTGTTTTTGCTGAAGTTACAGAAGAGTGTATTTGGTTAGCTTGTGGAAGAGTATTAGGAGTGATTGGGATGCATAATTGTTTGGAATTTGATTTTCAGCATGGTAGTTGAGTTAGCTTTCAGCACAATTTTTAATGTGGGGAGGTTGCATTGGAACTCATTTACTTATATGCAGTAGATAGAAGCAATTGTTGTAGATGAGGCTACTATGAGGTTAAATGAAGACAACTAGTGGCTTCTCCCTTTGTGTGTGTATCTGTGCAATTTGGGACTTGATTTTCCATTTTTCTGCTCTGTTTCTTTCAATGTTCCTCTTGGAATTTCCATGTACTAGGGCAACGACTGTGTTGAATATTTTCTATTAATTTGATTACGCACTAGGGAAAAAAAAAGAGGAAAAAAAGGAACAAATATACTGGAGTTGTAAACAAAATAGAGGAGTTATGTTGGGAAGTATTGCAGCTAAAAATCCTTTGCTAAATGAGCAATCCTTATAGCTTAAGATATTCTCCATTTCATTAGCTTGTCAACACACTAAAGATCTTATCTAAATGGCAGATTGTTCAATAGTGTTCTGATCCTATGAGCAAATTTGAGTGGCAATCTTTCTACTGGTTATCTACTGAATAACATTATATACTATACCTTTCTACATGAGGATTAGTGCTGCTACCCTCTTTCATGGTATATTTTTTTCTAGTTCCCTTCAACTATAGCTTGATACCTGTTCATTGTCGATTGTTGTCATACCCTCTTTCTAAGCATGCCATGGTTAGAATCCTCAAGTTCCCATCTTGGCTAGTGGTCCAGGTGTATGAACTTATACTGAGTCTTATCTTGCATTTTGTGTTGTCTACATCAAAACTTACCTTGTCATATGTTCCCATCACAAATCATTTACATTCGCTCCTCTCCTCTCTTTTTTTTGTGGGAGAGGGCAGGTTTTAATTTTTTAGGCTCTGTCAATGATTGATATTTGACTGCTACCTATGTTTTTAAACTTGGTTTTGCTACTTTTAGACTGCTGTAATCTTGTGATTGAATCCTTGTATGTTTTGTTCAGGTTGAACTAGAGAGGTTACGCCTTATTTGCGAGAGAATTATCAGACGTGAAAAAAAGAAGGTAAGTAATTGTAAATTAAACAATGTGGTTTGCAACTAATATTGTATTTGTAACTATGACTGTTTTCTAGAGTTGTCTCTAAAGGTTCCTATTATCTTCTGATATTGTCTAAGTTAGCCGAGATATCTGCTGCCATGTTGGCCTAATTTTAAATGTGTTGATATGAAACCTTGTTGCCGTGATTCTGAATTTTGAAACCACATTTATCTATTGTATTGATATCATCTGAGGAGTCTGACTCATTTTTCTGTGTCTTCTGGGGATGCATGGGTTGGTTGAAGGTATAGACAAGACCAGAATTAAGGTCATTGTTGAGGCCTATGACCATTACTGGCCTACCCATCTTGATGGGTTGGAATGTTCTGTTAGTGTCATTGCAGAGCTGCTTTCTTACAATCCGCTGAAGTTATTGTATTTCAAGGGTGTTATCCAGAAGGACTGGAAAAGAAAGAAATCTTTTCCATGCCTCCTTTAGTGGGCACTTCAAAGGCATGAGTCATGAATTCCAGTTTACACAAGACTGGAAAAAAAATTGGGAAAATTACAATCCCTTCCCTGTGAAACCTACGCTGATCCTTGAAGTTTGACAATTCATTAGTTTCCTCTTTCAATTTATGTGTTTCTCTAACTTCTTCCATTAAGTACCTGTTAACTTGCCAATAATTTATGCCTCTCTCTCTCTCTCTCTCTCTCTCTCTCTCCTTTTTTTTTTTATCTTATGGTAACAAATGCACTAAGCAGATCTTAAACACAACCTCTCCTTCCTCTTTGCTCTTATAAGGGAAGGAGGTACCATTTGAAGTTAGAGCTCATTGACTTAATTTATGCAACTAATTAACCAGTGATGTAGAATAATAAATCCAAATTTGCCTAGACAATATAAAAATGAATTTCATTTAGAAGATGGTGCTTACCTCCCAAATTGCTTTTGACTCTTGTTACTCGCCAATTGGTCTAGTAAACCTACTCTCAATTAGTATAGATTGGTTGAACTTTGGTCATTTGATGGCAAGTGTAGAATGATTTGGAAAAATGAGGAATGCTATTGTAGACTTCTGTTACAGTGGATGCGCACCATGAATGAAAGCTCCTGGATTATACGATTTAGATTTTTGAAGAAAAGAGAAACAGGATTCATAACAGGACAAGCCAGCTAGATAACATCCTATGCTAGTAGTTATCCATGCCTGGCCAGTGCTTGTGGAGATGACTGCGAAACATTTTGCAATATCATTTACAAGCTTACTAAATATGAGGGAGAGCGTTAGAAAGAAGAGGGAGGGAAATTGAAAGAGAGGTTTTTTTGGTTTTTTTTTTAAATGTATACGGTCGTTTGGGTCTTTTCCCTTTAGAATCGCAGTGCTCATCTGACAACTTTGACTGGGATTGAATCATTGGTTTCGAGACTAAAAGATTAAAGCATAAGTTCAACTCCTTGTGAAGGCTTTTCGTATTTTTCCCTTTTATAACTAATCACAGCTGGCTTTGATTTTCATCCCTTATCTTGTGAGGATGCCTCTTGGATCCCCTGATGCTTAGTTGTTGTATACTTGTATGTTACCTTTTTTTTGTTTTTTTTTTTTTTTTTTAAGCCCTTCATCCCTCTGCCAAAAGTAAATATATACTAATAATACTCCTTTCTTGGGTGGCTGTTGATTTTACAGATTCACCTCGTAGATGTAGATGTTAATTTATGGCTGCTCACTGCACTTTTATTGTACTGTTTTTTCTGTTGATTCTCTCTCTTTAGACACTCCATTCCATTTAACCATTTTTTAACAGCAATTTCTATCTTTATACATGGGTGGAACTTGTTTGATTTATTTTTTTCCCCTTTTCCTTTTCTGAATCATTGCAGCGGGAGTTGGTTTTATGCTCTCACGACATACTCTCTTTCAAAAGAGATCAAATTGCTCGTACTCTGCTAGCTCATAATCCCTTCTTCCTTCCTGATGTTAGTTCTGAATCAGCTACAACCTCCCTTAAAGGGCACACTGATGATTATAAATCATGCAGTGATGCAATCCAAAGATCAGATGACATAACTGTGGATAGCACAGCTTCTGTTAAGCGCCGGATTAAAGTTCCTATTTCCATGGACACTGACCAAAAGACAGATGATGACTGTTCCACATCCCATATTTTTTTTACCCGAAAGCTCACAGAGAGGTCTCAATGTTCTGGGAAGCAGATTCCTCAGAAGCCTTCTTCTGTTGCATCTCGTAATCTTTCTGATGAGGGTGGATGGAGGTCGAAATATAGAAAGGTATTGTTTATTTTGGTATGGTATACTGTATTGCTCCTGCTGGTTCTGGACTAATGCTCCTGCTGTAATTTTATATTTACAGCATGCTGAGACGTTTGAGAAAGAGCTTATAATGACATCAGATCAAGCGTCTATGAAGAATATGCGGCTACCTAAAGGATATCAATATGTTCCTGCTGATATCCTTCACAGTGGGGAGCAGATAAACCAGGATGCCTCTTCTTCTGGTGAACCAGTGGAACGTCATGAGTAAAGGGAGGCATCTTCTTCTGGGTTCTGATTTTGCCTATTAAGGCTACCACCTGTCGAGGACAAATATATTCTGCCCTGAGGCTGCCACATTTATCTGATTATGAAAGAGAGAAGGGCAGAACAAACACCGAGCTGGGGTTCTGGGTTATGGCCGGTGTCCTCATAAATGGGAGTCACATACTGGTTTGGGCAGGGCAATTTTGACAAAATTGTTGTATATTCATTGTGAGAGTAATTGTACAGTGGGTGAGGGTTATTCCATTTGCATGTGTTAGAAGGGCATGAATGTCTTTGTATTGATGCTTTTGTCTCTCTTGGGGAGGGGGTGGGATGGAAGTTCAAGTCCTGCATCTGGTTGTATACGAGGGAATTAGAGGGTATCACCTGCTGTGCCTGCTCTGTAAAGTCAGTGTATATATTCCTACACAATATCAATCATCAAAGAAATGGCGCTCAAGATTGATTATAGCTTTCGTTTAAATGCAACCTTACTGTGTTTATATTGCTTGTTAATTGGTCGCATTTTGACATTTTAGGGTTTGTAACAGGGCAGTAGGATCCTCATTAGCTATTTTTTACCTTCCTTGCTGCGTGCGGGAATGTGTGGGGATCCTTTGTCTACACGTTAGACAATTTTTTTGTCAGTCAGATTATGAGCTCCCTATATTTTATATTTATTTTTGTAAGGAACGATAGTAGCATTATCAGTGGCTGCTGTACAGTTTCTTTGTACTGTAAACATATTCTACGTATCAAACGTGACTTAGATGTGAGACTCTGGCTTCAACCATGGCATCTTGGCTTTGTAGAAGTAGTTGCTTGCTGCTGTCTTGTTTTTCTAACGAAGGAGAGCTGTTTGTTCATATTCTTTGGTTAAACGAGATTACTGATTAATCCAATAAATTTCTTGTTTTTGCCTTTGGCCGTGGGTATGATTATGATAAGACTCTCTCTCTCTCAACGCACTTGTTTGTCACTAGGAAAATTGCAAGAACTCTCAAAGCCGCTGGCTTCATGTAAGAAATAGTGTCCTGATTTGATGGTAAACTCGAAATTTGCAATCGGTTGATATTATCCACGTTGTGTGCACAACGTTTTTTTTTTGGCTCAGAAAACCTCAGCAATTCCTCTTCGCCAAGTTGCCTCTGCTCTGCTCCTCCATATGATATAATTTTTCGGGTGATCATTCTTCATTCCTTTTCCCTGAATTTATCCTAGAGATTTGGGTTTGGTTTTTGCATGGTGGGTTAAAGATTTTATTTTTAATGAAAAAGTCACCTACACAATGAAGTCGAGGTTCTGTTTGTTTCAATGTAAAATATTTTCCTATTTTCAAGTAGGAGTGTGTATGGGTTGGGTTGGATCGGATTGAGGGATTTTTTGATTCAACACACCATGGTGGACTAAAAAAATTCAACCCAACCCATCACATAAGTCTAACTTAACCCAACCCAACCCAACTCACATGGGTCGGGTTGAACCTCATGAGTTGGACAAATTATTATATTATTATTATTAAATTGAGTAGAAAAAATATAAATATAAATATATTAAAAAAATCTAAATATTAGTATCAATGTAACTCCTTAAAGGTAAATAATACGAATGACTAAACAATAATAGTAATTTAATAGGGTTTATGTGAACTAATTGGCTTTATATAGGATATGAAGAGCTACATATTTTTAAAAAATTATTAATTATATAATATAATTTAAATAAATAAAAATGTATATATATATATATATATATATTAAATATATGAGTGGATTAGATTGAGTTTGACGAGTTGGTAGATTAGCTGTACACCCCTATTCTCAACTGATTGCATGTAAAATATTTTCCTGACTAAAACTTTTGTGCGAAAAAACTTGTAAAATATTACCAAGGGTAAAATAAAGGACAACAAGGATTTGCTGCAAACAGGTTTGCTGGAGCTGCTACATACAGGGTTAGGTGGCAAAATATAAAAGTGACACATGTTTAGTGGTCTCATGCAACGCACATGACCAATTAATTCATTTGAGATGACAAACGACGTTAACCTTTGCCCTCTCTCTCTTCATCCAAGCCCAGATCCCTTTCTCTCTTCTCAAAACTTAAAAAAAACCCCAGCCACCTAACCCATATTAACCCACTGTGCCCAGCCATGACCTACCCATATCAAAACCGTAGCCCACCATGACCCACCCATATCAAACACAGCCTACCACAACCCATCGGCGTCGATAAAGCAACGCACCAGATCGAACCATCCAGCAACCATCAACACAAAAAATACTCCATTGATGACAATCCAAGAAGCCAATTTGAACCACCCTTAAGCAAATCTATGGTCCAGTAAGTTCGAATCGAAGCAACCCACAGCGACAACACCCATCGGTGACGCCACTCTTCGGCACTCTTTGCCTTCGTTCTGGTGGTGTTTTGTCGTAGGAGAAGTCGCTGCGAGGGGGCCGAGGTGAAAGCCCATGGGCCGGTCCAAAGCCCTTTTTTTTTTTTGTTTCTTTCTTTTTGATAGGCCCTATTATTTTATTTTTTGGAGAAAATTTTAAATAAAAAACTAGCAGCATTTTATCCTTCTAAATATTCTCTTCTTTTTATTTTGTTTAGGAAAAAAAGAAAGAAGAAGGGAAAAACAAATATGTTTGGTAAGTTGTAAGTTGTAACCACGAGAGGAGGTGGGGCGTTTGGGAAAGAAGAGCGAAAAGAAAAAGAAAGAAATGGGATCGTTAGATTCACCGAGAGAGAGAGAGAACGGGAACGGGAACGGTGGGTGCAGGAGTCCCGGAGATCCAAAACTTGGCGATGGAGGAATGGTAGTAGTAGTAGAATCAGAGGCGATGAAGAAGAGGAGAGCGAGTATGCTGCCACTGGAGGTCGGTACTCGCGTCATGTGCCGTTGGAGGGACTCCAAATACCACCCCGTCAAAGTCATCGAACGCCGCAAAATGAACTCCGCTGGCCCCAACGATTACGAGTACTACGTCCACTACACCGAGTGTATGATTTCTTACTCTTTTCCTTATCTTATTATTTCTGCTTTCACTTTCCATTTCTGGTGTTAGGGTTAGGGTTAGGCTTAGGCTTAGGGTTAGGGTTAGGGTTTTCTACTTACTGGAAATCGTTGCGCTCTGCTGCTTTGTGATTTTATTATTGGGGGTTTAGGGTTACGGTTAGGGTTTTGGTGCTGAATTGTGATTTTTTATTTTATGTGAACGGAATTGAGTCAGAAATACCCATCTGTGTTTGTGATTAGAAAAATGAATTGGTCTATATTGCTAGATAAGTTGAAAGTATATATGTATGACTAGTTCAATAGTTGTGGATGAGGAGATTTGAACCCTTTATGTTTCTGTTGGAAACACCAGGAGATGCCAACCAGTTGGAACTATTAGGCACTTGGCTATATGGATGTCTGTTTTTTACTCAAAAAAAAAAAAAAAATGATAGACACCATATATATGCTTTTCAATTTTTCAAATAGGCGTCTCTTCCTTTTTTAAATAAAGGGTGGAAATGGAGGCATGGGTCCAATCTTGAAAGGGTGGGCAAGTTGTGTTTACCAATGTGTATGAGTGTGTGTGTGTGTGTGAGAGAGAGAGAGAGAAGAAAACCATGGAATGTAGAACTTTAGGGATTATCTATTTCACAATTGGGATACAATCATGTATAGTGCATTAGTGGGCTCAAAGTGTGTGAGAGAGAGAGGATACCCATGGAATGTAGAACTTGAGGGATTGTCATATGACAAGTACTGTACAATCATGTTTTAGTGCGTGGGTTGGTTCATTGAATTATGATCAAGGAGGATCTGTTAGAAGAATTTTAAAATAAGTAATTTTTGTGGTTAACTTAAATTGAAATTGAAGGATATTTCAGGGATCTCATGGCGCTGTCACAAATATGTGCATGCTTACAAAATAAGTTACAACTATAATTCACAGCAATGTTCTTATTTGTGGCTGCACCCCTTTTGTTCCTTTTTTTTAATGAAGATTTATTACCATTAAAGAAAACCATTTTTTTATTTGGCATTCCATTGATGTCAAAATTGTTACACATGTTCTTTAGGTAGGCCCTTCTCTTCACAATCCACATAGAGTAAAGTGAGATTTAATTTGTGCGTGTGTGTGTTCTTCGCTATTTATTAGTTTGTGCTTTTTGACAGTCAATAGGAGGCTTGATGAATGGGTGAAGCTTGAACAACTTGATCTCGATTCTGTAGAGACTGTTGTTGATGAGAAGGTGGAGGACAAGGTAATGAGTATGCGATATTTTTCTATTACCTTTATTATTTGCTTCTCCCACAGAATTTACTTTCTTATTTTTAATACTAAGCACAAGAATTGTGCATGAGTTTTTCCAGGTTACAAGCTTGAAAATGACACGCCACCAGAAGCGAAAGATTGACGAGACACATGTAGAGGTAAATACAAGTAAAAAAATATTTTTCAATTTTTTTTGCTCCATCTTATTTATACTCCTCTTTGTACTGAAACCCTGTCTAAATTGAAAGCTTTAAAGAAACCATAGAGATAAAGGGGACCAAAAGGTACATGTACTGGATGGGTTATCTGATCAGCTTGGATTATAATGAAAGTGGAATCTGAAAGTTACATACTTTTCGTCTCATTCTCTTTAATTTGATTCTCTTGCTACATCACACACCTAGAGGGTCTTAATTCCATTATCTCAGCCTTCACTCTAGTGTTATCTAAGCTAGAGCCTATTTTTCCTGGATGTTAAATGTTTTACGAGAGGAAAATAATAGAGTTAGATTTTGCATTGATGAAGTTTTGAGAAGATTTAGCAGGTACTTATATATCAGTTTTGACTTTGAGCCATAATATATATATATATATTTTTGATAAGTAAGAGTACTTTGAGCCATAATCAATATGTCGTGGTCTATCATGTGGCACATGATTGCACTTGTTCTCTCTCTCTCACACACACACACGTACATGCATACACACAACACATGCATACACACATGAATTCATAAGAGTGGAAATAATGTAACATCTTTTTAATTTCTTGTGAGAAGTAAATGATTTATTTAATGAAATACCAAATGACATGAGCTGCTTACATTTAGAATTTTATGAGCTGCATCTCTGGCTGTCATTCGAGTTTCCTGCCTCCATCATAAGTCATGTTGTAATTTGTACTTATATAATCTTAGTACATTCTTCACAATTTTTAGGGTCATGAAGAGCTTGATGCTGCCAGTTTGCGAGAACATGAAGAGTTCACAAAAGTGAAAAATATAGCAACTATAGAGCTTGGAAGATATGAGATCGAGACATGGTACTTTTCCCCCTTTCCACCGGAATACAATGATTGTGTGAAGTTGTACTTCTGTGAGTTTTGCCTCAATTTCATGAAGCGTAAAGAACAACTTCAGAGGCATATGGTGAGCAGTGCTTCATATTCCACTGTCTTCACTCGCTATATACTTTCAGTTTGTGGTATAGTTGGCCTTTAAGGAGGAATACTATTGGCAGCATTGAGCTGTATTCAGTTCATCGGTTAAAAACGTTAATGTTCTGATTTTTTTTTGTCAATTTGTAGTCTACTGTAATGAGTTTATATTATTGGGTTTTCTCATATGTTATTTGATTGCTTAAGTGAAATTTGTGCTGGATATAGTTTGTCAGAAGCCTTGATGGATAGAAACCACATGGTTTGAGCCTGGTCTATAGGGCATTTAGAGGCTTTGAGGGTCGCGAACGGTCCATTCTTGAGTTTAAGTCTTTTTTCTTTTTTACTCTTCTCGAATGGTGTTTAGTTTCACCATCTTTTTCTTGTCTTTCCCTTCCTGTTTTGCTTGATCATTGTAATTTGGTTTCTTGATGTTTTTGCGCCTCTAGTACATTTCTTATGTACGGGGCTGTGTTCTTCTCTAATATATATTTTTCGTTACTTATAAAAAAAAAAATTACTATAACTAATTACTATATTATTTTAAGAAGAGATAGGAGATAGAAATTTTTGTTATTGAGTGGTTAGATTTCATTTTCTTGGCTATCTTTTCTGCTAGTGATTTCCTTTCTTCCTTTAATTTTTTGCAATTTTTGAATGTATTTGGTCTATTTAATTCTTATTCTGCATGTGTAGAGGAAGTGCGATCTCAAGCATCCCCCTGGAGATGAGATATACCGATGTGGTACATTGTCAATGTTTGAGGTATGTTGTTTTGTTATTAGTGGTGGTTTTATTTGGGTTAATAAGTTTTAAACATCTAAGTACAGTTTGTACATAAGTTTTTTGCATGTGACTATTAAGTATAGTTTGTAGTTCTCCTTCATCTGAGATTTCCTTTTCCCCAATTATTTTTTGGCATTTAAAATTTAAACATGTTTTTTTTCTATCGGAGATTATTTATCTGTTTATAAAAAGCTATATGGTGTTAAATGTAAATATCAATTTGTATAACTTCAGTAAACAGACTTCATGTATAACTTTATCAAAAGAACTATGAGTTTGGTTTACTTTTAGAATATCTTGTTATATGGTTTCTTCAATATTGGAATATATGGTTTCCTTTCTTCTTGTTTCTCATACTCTGTTTTGTATTATTTGTTTTATAGGATACCCTGTTGTATATGAGCATATTTAAATTTTTTAATTGATTTAAGTTTTTCTTTAATTAAATGTTCAAAACAGGTTGATGGAAAAAAGAACAAGGTTTATGGGCAGAATCTTTGTTATTTGGCAAAATTGTTTCTTGATCACAAGACCCTCTATTATGACGTTGACCTCTTTCTGTTCTATGTATTGTGTGAATGTGATGATCGAGGATGCCACATGGTTGGTTATTTTTCTAAGGTAAATTATTTATGCATTATTTTATTTCATTTTATGTGCTGTCTGAGTGAAAATGTTGTCTCATACCATTTTCTTAAGTATCATGACATTTTTATCAGTCAAAATCTGAAGGCAGGAATACTGGCATAAGAAGCAGGGAATTAATTGGTCATGCATTTAGGTGAATCCCGCCTTCATTTGGAATTTACTCAAACAGTGGCTAATCACAATCCTACAAGTTATGATTCTTTTGGCCTACAATGTTGTGGCATTGTGATTTATAAAAAAAAAAAAAAAAAAAAAAATGTTGTAGGATTGTGATTTATCAAAAAAATTTTTTTTAGGATTTTGATTAGGATTCTTAATTGGCATGAATGGAATGCTTGCTTGTAAGTTGTAAGTTTATTTAATTGCTTTTATGAATTATGGTACTATATCTTGTATTGCCTCTTTGCTACAAATGTATTTAGTGGTTTTGTTGTGATTTTTTTTTTTTTTTTTTCTGACATTCTTCTTATTCCTGATTCAATAACAATGTTACAGCAGAGTAATGGCTATATCCCTAAGTTAATACTGTGTTTGAACTTGACTTATTCATCAGAACTATTATAGAGGGTACTAAAATTAGTTTCAAAATACAAGGTTTAAGTGGTAGGTTTTAGTTTCTACGGGCTTCTTGTCTTTTGGTTCATGACACTTTCATTTAGGAAAATTTTGGTACTACAAGTTGTAGGCAATATCTTTAACCTCCCATCTCTTTGTTGCTCCATTGCTGACCTTCTTCATGAGCCGTTATCCCTATTTTACAAATTTTGTTAATGTTTGTTAAATATAATGGATAAGCAGAGGGACAATTTTCAATATAGACATGAGTTTGAATCTTTCTGAAATTTCTTAAATTTACATATGTATAAGTATGTTTTGTCTGCTGGTGCAGGAAAAGCATTCAGAGGAGTCTTATAATTTAGCATGTATCCTCACCCTTCCTCCCTATCAAAGGAAAGGCTATGGAAAATTTCTAATTGCCTTTTGTAAGTTATCTGCCTATGGAAATTCTACTTTCTATTTTGCATGTCTTTGTTTTGGTCATGTATTTTCAAGCAGAAAGAATATTAAAAGTGAAATTTATCTAAAAAACATTAATCAACAATAATAACAAAATAATTAAACAATTGTAAGCAAATATGAATATATTTCATATTATTAAAATAAATAAACAAAAACAACCAATTCATAGCTAACAATATTTAACAATATTTCTTGCATGTAACAGCTTATGAACTTTCCAAAAAAGAAGGTAAAGTCGGCACACCTGAAAGACCCCTTTCTGATCTTGGGCTATTGAGCTACAGAGGATACTGGACCCGGGTTCTTTTGGACATATTGAAAAAGCACAAGGGCAATATTTCTATCAAGGTAGCTTTGTTTGAATGTTTGATAAGATCCAGACAAGTTTGCTTTTTGTGGTTCAATTGCATATTGTGTTCTGTGAACAGTGGCGGAGCTAGGATTTTAGTCGACAATATTAAAAGTGAAATTTATCTAAAAAACATTAATCAACAATAATAACAAAATAATTAAACAATTGTTAGCAAATATGAATATATTTCATATTATTAAAATAAATAAACAAAAACAACCAATTCATAGCTACTAAAAAATTTACAAACTGATGGAGTAAAAATATGATTAGTGTTACTTAAAAAATATAATGAATAAAGGTTTGAAATTATTTTTTGTGATTGGTGACATGCCAATTTGTAAGACATAAGTAGTAAAATTTGTAATATTTCTAACATCATTCAAAAATAAAATGCTGTGAAAAGTATCATAAATAGTAAAAATTGTGTAAATAATGATATAAAAAAAAAATAGTGAAATAGGTGGTTTGGTCACTTTCAAGTTTTAACTAGTATAGAAGTTTTTTTTTTTTTTTTTTTCATGTGACTAATAATACAAAAAAAAAGAGTGGGGGGGGGGGGGGGGGGGGGGGCAGGTGCCCCCCTCTGGCTCCGCCAGTGTCTGTGAATATGTTTGGCGTGTTCAGATATCCCACAGAAATGGTTTGAAATGTTATGTTTAGAATTTTTACATCTCTAATTGTTCACATTACTGTGTCTGATATGATAACATAAGTAATCTGCACCAAATGATTTTTGAAAAATAGAAGCAATGGGAAGATTGGGCTCCGCACTCTGAAAAGTAGAAAACATTGGATTTGTCTATATATAGTAAAACTGATAATTTTGTACGATATATTAGTGTAGATGTTGATCTTTGACAAATCACTCTTAGCATTATCTTATCTTATCTTATCTTTTTTTTTTCTTGTCTGGTAAACATTTCTAGAGTTATTCCATTGGTTTTTATTTTATGAACTTTTCTCGTGAACTACCTGCTTTCTGCTGGTTATTATTGTATTAGTACTTTTCTATAAATCCTTCACTTTTTACAGGAACTTAGTGACATGACAGCCATTAAGGCGGAGGATATCCTGGCCACCCTTCAGAGCTTAGAACTGATTCAGTACAGGAAAGGGCAGCATGTCATCTGTGCTGATCCAAAGGTCTTGGATCGTCATCTAAAAGCTGCTGGTCGTGGGGGTCTTGAGGTTGATGTTAGCAAATTGATATGGACTCCTTATAAAGAACAAGGTTGATGTTAAACAATTTATCCAGATATTGGCTGCCAACTTAGACTTGTAACTGACCTCCGATTGTATAAAATAGAAGCTTTAGGGTATGAAACTGGCTATGCTTCCTGGAGACTTTCTTGTCATTGCCCATCTTATGACCTTGTATGTATGTATTAACAAATAATGATTAGTATATTCTCACTTTAGTAGGTGTAGGCTACAACTGACTTTTTGATTTTAGATTTGTGAACTACTTGTTTAGATGCATTGTAATGCTCTTCTGATGATGAGACAAAATGACAAAAAATTGGGAAGGTGATCCGTGGGAATGGATAAGATTGAATTGCCATCTCTTTGAAAATATTTTGTAAAACCAAACGTCTGAGATCATTTTAGGCATAATTTATATTATCCTTCTGACTTATGAGTGAAGTATCTTTCTGTCAAAATTTGATGCAAATTTGTGTGGTTCTATGGGGAAGTATGTAAATGTTTGAGCTTTGAAGCAAAAAACAGAAATTTGAAGCATATTTGTGTAGTTTGTATATGAGGATTAAAGGAAAAAAAATTATGCCGTGGCTTTTTTTCCTTTCATGACTGCCATTTGGAATCCAACAACGCAAACTAAACCCCGTACTGGTGTTACCACTGGTTGAGTCATCCTGGTTTGGCTAAATTTGTATTCGGTTTGGAGTTAATGGTGGTTGCAAGAGCTGTTGATGTCCGCAAAATGCATGTACATGTACATGTACATGTACTCATTTTAATTCTCAGCATGAGTAAACAATGGGCAAAAGGCTTTCCTTTTCATTTGGTTCTTTTTGTCCTTGATATGACATTGAATTCCCCATCAATGCTACAGTCAGATGATGACACCTAACATCTCCAGCTTGACTTCTGTTTTGAGAAACCTCCTTGAAATAATGAGTGCAAGAGTTGAATTCTCTTGCTATTCGTTTGAAATCCATGCACTGAACAGAAAAATGAACTAAAAAGCTTTGGTATTGCAATTTTCATATCCCATTCCTTTCTGCACTCTTTTTCTTTGCTTAAAGACTAGGTTTGTCTTCGTTCCAATCCATTTCTAGTATTACAATCTATTCAATCGATTCCAATTACGTAATGTATCTTTTTTCTTGAAAACCTTTTTTTTCCCTTTCCTTAGACTCGGCTCCCACTTCCCACTATGACACTATGGCGATCACCATAAGCGCACACACACTCTCTCTCTCTCTCTCTCTAACTGGAGTAATGTTAACTTTTCCTATTACCGAAAAAATAAAATAAGGAGATAAGTTCGATCTGTTTTGCTATCACTTGGCTTGTCTGTTTCATATGCACGAAGTCAATTCTACATGTAAACAAACTTCTAAAAGGCTTTACGAGATAACTTCAGGCAGGATAATTTAGTGGTGGCTTTTCTCATTGACTCATTATTATGTTAAAAAAAACAAAAATCCCTGGATCTACATGAGAACAGTAACCCCATACAACATGATCAGCAGCACCAAATTTTGAGCACAGGATTAAATAAAAATATAATAAAAAATTTGTTAAAACTAACTGAGATCAAAGCATTTACATTACTTTTTTCCCCCTTTTCTTATGCATCATCTATTATTCTATCTCACCTCTCAATGAAATTTTCTCATCAAACGGTGGTAGGTTGAAGATGATGCCTAGGATGATGAATTTGTTGAAGCTGTAAAGTTTTCAGTGCAACCCCACCAGATCTTCTCTTCCAAAGACTGTCTGCATCCTCTCCTTTAGGCTTTTGCTCCTTCTTGATGACTGGCAATGGAGGATCCATATCAACAATGCTTATACAAGTACGATTCTCGTTGCTACCATTCGTGCTCACTCGTCTCCTGCTTCCACAGCTAGCAGTGGTGGTGGTGGCCCTGGTGGGCAGGTTTTTGCTAGAGAACATTTTCTTGAGCTTGGAGTACTTGACACTGTTATTGTTGTTGTTGTTGTTGATGTTGTTAGTACTATGTCTGGTGTTTTGGTTGAGCTTGCTGTGAGTAGCTGGAAAGCCAACTACTTTGTTGTTCCTTTTCACTTGGCCCATGCAACTGATTCTGGGGGACAAAGGGTCGTTGGAGAAGGACACAGAGCGATCTTCCCATTTGGGAATTATAACATCTTTGATGGATGGTTTTGAACACAACATGGGCAGATATGTGTTTCTTGAATGGAGATCCAGTTTTTGATGGGGGAAGCGATTGTATTCATTTCCCATTTGGAGTTTAGAAAGAGAGTAAGTATATGGGATATAATAATAAATATATAATAGTACTTCTCAAACCTTCTTGGTTATTTTAAGAGCTTGCGCACGCACACACACTCACAGAGCGAGAGAGAGAGAGAGAGCAGTGAGATGGAAGGTTAATAAGAGAAGGAAATGGGCAGGGGAATTGATCTTTGTCCAAGTCTCTTTTGCCCTTGTTTTGGTCTAAGCAAGGAGAGATAAAGAGTAGTGTTGAGATTGTCAAATATGAACAAAGTGATGTATACTTGCGCAACAATGAGAGGTTACCCTTTTATCGCGTGTTAACCTAGTCTATGAAGTACAACTTAAAACCACGACGAAAAGGCCAAGACAATGTTTGTTGAAGACTAATTAGTCTCGGACACTAATTGTGTATGTATGTGTAAAATTGGATGAAAAAAAAAATGCTGATTGTTACTAATTATTAAAGGGAGGGTCCGGTTTGCACCTTCTACCAATTTTACCAAACCATAGCCAATTGATTCATGCCAAGTTCATACGCTACTTGTGATGAATCATTCGCCGACTCTCACTTTGTCTCCTTAGGGCCCCAAGTAACAATTTGTCTTCAGCTTGGTAAATTATCTTGGAGAAAAAAAAAACATTTTTCATGATGTAATTCATAGGTTTAGTGATTGTTTACAAGGTAATATCAGGATTCAGGACTCTTTCTGGCCTTCATTTGGGTGTTTTATCAATGAGAAATCTTTTTTAATCTCTCCTCCCTCCCAAATAAGTAGGTACTCTAAAAATATAATTGATAATAGTTAACCACCTGTGCAATGCATGTGAAAGTTCAATAAAATATAATTTTATTAAAAAAAATGTTTTTCTCTCTCTTTTATTCAGTATATAAATATAAATTTTTACTTATAAAAAATATATATATATAAATTTGTTAATTATGATAGTTATTAATAGACATTTACTTTGGTTATGCTTATATATGAAATATTAATATGAAATGTGATAACTATGGTATTTATTAGTAAGCATTAATTATGATTGTGTTCTATGTGGAACTATTAATAATATAATTATGATAAATATTAAATAAATATTTATTATGATTGTTGTAAGGACACAATTCAAATTCCCAAACCACGACTGGGAGGAAATGGGCTTGAAAGGCCTTTCTTCACAATGAATTTGTAGAGAATGGGTTTGTAATCTAGATTTCAAGGAAGGCTTAGACAATTACAAAAAGAACGGGCTTTGGGCCCAATGGAACAAAACAAAGAATCGTTTGCAAAGAGTAAGACTGAGAATTCCACCTCGGACTGTTTCCGAGGATAGTTTATAATAGTATTTCTCAAGTTTGGATACAAATATTGATTATCATACACTTTTTCTTTCTCAAAAAGCCTCCCCTTTCTTCGTATGCCTTCCCTTCTATTTATACTCCTCTCCTTCTCTTCATCATCTTCCACTTTATGGTTGCAATCCTGATTTTCGGATACTTGTCCCATCCATTCTTCCCTAAAGCCCGCTGGGATTAGGGACCAAGTTCCAAGCTCTATGCTCAAGTCCCATCCTTCCATCTATCCAGTCAGCGTATCAATTACAGAGCTTTTAATGTATGGGCGGTGGTAGCAGCTTTACTTTAGACATTCCACTGCTCTTTCTATTGTCCTCCACGTATACTGTGTATCATCGGCTTAACATTCCGAGGACAAATCTACTCCTTGGACGTTTTGGGACATTTAAATACTCCACGATCATTTTGATGTTTTCGGATTTGGGTTTCTAGCCCAAAAGACTTCGTTGGGTCGTCCTTCAAAAATTACTGGGCCCAATACCCCTACAATTGTGTTTCTATGATTTCTATCATTTAATTGGGAGTTTAAATATAGAATTAAATATAAGTCCAATTAAAAGATATATAATAGAAAACTGATGTGTAAGATTGTGATGACACAAAAGCTTTTTTTTTTTTTTTGGAAAGGATGACAAAAAAGCTTATATAGCAAAATATAATGAGATTAATTAAAAGTCAAAAGTTTTATGTTATATATATATATATATATATATATATATATATATATATATATATCATAAAATACTATTATAAATTATTATAGATTAAACTCCAAATCAATTAATATAAAATTTTCAGTTTATATCATATTAGTTTATGAGTTTATTTATTTTTTCAATTTATACCATATAATCAAATAACTATGTCATTCATTACATGAACTTTTACAACATATCAAATATGTCCTTAGTGTGAAATACAAAGAAAAATACTTAATAATTTTACATCATTGCAGATTAAGTCGTTGTACAAAGTCCAAAGACCAAAGTCATCAAGCACACACTTAGATTAGTTAATGTTAATTTAAAATGAACCCTATTATTTCCTTTCCTTTTTGCAGAAAAAACCTATAACCTTGACTGGAAACATCTTAAACCGGTCAAAAAGTCCGACAGCTCACAATAATTAATGGGAACATGTATTATTAGGTGGAATCACGTTTGCCAAGAAGCAATTAAAACACGGGCTTCGCTATATTATATACTATCATATTAATTAAAACTATATAATAAAAAATGAAGATCGTACGAGAGAGTAAAAGACGGCAAGTTTGTCATTTTCATCTTCGTAATTTGTACGGAGCTCATCCACATTATCATTCAATTCAACCATTCTCTGTAACAATGGCGACTCCAGGAATTTTGTTCAGGGTATTCTTATTCCACTTTGAAAAAATTTTGGGTCATTTCGGTCTATTTCAGGTGTTTTGGGACATTTCAGTAAATACTAACCGCAATTCAAAATTTGGCAAGCATGAAGTTTGTACTTAAAAAAAAAAATTCTTAAAACCAAAACAAATTTGCATTCTGCACATTGAAAAACCTCAAAAGAAAAAAAAATTAAAAAAAAATAAAAAGAAAAGAAATTAATGAACAAAGGTACCGGTACAATAAACTATAAGTTCATTTGAAATATTAATAAAATTATTAATTATTGTTGATTAGTTGTTTCATAAATTTGTTTGTCTTTTATAAACTATAATTTGTTGTATTGTTGTTTCATTAATTATTAAATTATAAAATTATTAATTTTTGTTTAGCCTAACATAATTTAATTTGTTTGTCTTTTATAATGTATTAGTTAATTAAATTATTAATTATTGGTGTTTAGTTGCTTTATTCATTTTTTTTTACTAACTATTAGGAGTTTAGCACACACCCCACTGTGCGTAAGCACACACTGTGTGCACACACCCCTGCCTCTGCATGCCTTTTAGTTCAAAATTTGTTTGGCATAAAAATTTTGAGGGTGTTCCTAATATTGCTTGAGGGTGTTCCTATTTTTTTTGAAGGGTAAACAAATAAAAAAAATTAAATTATTATATATAAAAATAAAAAAAATTCAAGCCAGTGTGTTCCTAGGAACACCTTGGCGTCGCCACTGCTCTGTAAGTTTATCCCCATTTTTCTTGTCCCGTCTTAAATATATAATAGAAAGAAAATTTCTATCTGTTCCTATTATTTGACCACATGACTATAGCTTTGTTATTGTTAATTTTTTTTTATTGGTTCCATAAAGACGCCATTTATATTTTATTGTTGACCTCTATCAATAGAATTTTGTTATAATTTGAGTATAGTTCAAAAGTTGTTCAAATTTGACGAGATTAAGATCCATTTAAAGATGATGAATTGATAATCTTTTTAGCAAACTCTTTAACACTATAATGATTTTTTTTAGTCAAACTTGTTCCATTTAAAATTAAATATATGAGATTTTAAAATAGACATAAATCTGAACCTAATTAGATTTAAAATGAGTGAAATATAACCACAATCATTTGAAGTTGACACAAATGTAGTGTCATTGTGAATTCACTTGACTATTGCTCGAGCAAAATTGCATAGATATTTACCTTATTTAATTTCTTATCAAGCTTAGATTTTAACATAACTATAAAAGGCTCCACCTTGCACATTTTTATCACGGGGATGTAACTATTTCAACATTGAGAGAACCTCAATTATTTTAGCCTAAACTGTCAGATCGAGAACCTTTCACATTGTAAGTTCTCCTTTCAAGTTGATGCGGACTGCATTTGTTTGTCAAGGTAGTTCTATAAAAGATTTATGAGTTTTGGGGCCACTAGGCCCACTACAGAGGGAGGCAAATAATTAAGTTGTTTGCCAAAGGATAAGAATTGAGTTTAGTCTGTGAAACATTTTGTGAGAATAGATTGATTGTAACGTGTTTGTTCTATAGTGAATTTTCTTGAATTTGGTGAACTCGCATTAGTTTTTTTTTGTGGATTCCAGTTAGCTCAACTGTTAAAATCTCTGATAGTTGTATAAAAGATCTGAAGTTTAATCCACGCCTACACTAAAAACTGATTGATATCTTGGTCTGATGATAAAAAGTTATTATCAAATGTGAACGCTATAGGTTGAAACTCTCTAAAAAAAAGTTTTCTTTCAAAGAGTTCTTCAAAAGTTTTCAATTTCGTCACCAAAACCCTTGTATTGCTTCAACTGTTTTATTTATGTATTTGGATTGCGGTTGTGCTTTATTAAATTATTAACTTAGGGCATGAGTAACAATTAATCTGTTAATTGCAATGTTCTTTTGATCAATCTCAGATTTTTCTGAATTGGGATGTTTCTTTTTCTTTTTTGAAGCAATTGGGGTGTTTCTTTAATTTGAATTTTTACCAACTTTTACAGTTTTGAGCTCCTAAAAAGCTAGAGTATGTGCAACTTTATTACAACTTTTGTTAGTATAGTTGAAAACTACTTCTCCAAAGTGTTTGGTCTCACCTATGGCAGCCTCAATCAAATGACTCACCCGGGATCTATTTGAGTGTTAATGATTTAATTACTGAAAGTATGGTTTCAGAGTCCCCCTCAATGATACTATCTTTAAACCAATTTCTTTGACAATTTGAAAAGCTCTTTACACTCTTGTTAGACAAAAGATATCATTTGGTACTTTCCTTCTCACATTATCAAATGGTTTTGGAAACCCTATCAAATCATTGAGAGTTGGCTCTCTCTCTCTCTCTCTCTCTCTCTCTCTCTCTCTCTCTCTGTGATTTGACAAACCAATTGGGTCAGCCTATAAAATGGTAAATGTCTGTGCAAATGTTGAAAGAATAGGGGATCAATATATTAAAGCAATTGAGCCAAAACTTCTGTTCTTGCTTCTTAATTTGCGGTCCTTTAGCTTGAACCTTTTTTTTTCTTTTTTCTTTTTTCTTTTTTTGGTGACATTCCTTTAGATTGAACTTAAGAAAGCATGATCGACAAGGGTCAAGAGCACAAAGTCTAAGTAGCAATTATGAGTAGATCATGCTCTTAAAGCTAAGGGGCCTAAATCTACATATGCAATTCGAAATTCTTTCTGAAAATTAAAGGACCGATCATGATGACTAGCTAGCCAATGCATATCTCTTCCTTTGTCTCTACTCGAACTCGGCTAAAATAAAAAACAAAAACAAATTATGTTAAATTATGATTCCCTAAGTTAAAACAATTCAAAATTAATAGAATTTTCTTCTCATAAAAATAATACTTTTTTCTCCTAAATTGTTTAAAGAGGATAACAAGTCAAGTCATCTTAAGCTGAATATTTTTTTTTAAGTCGGGTCGAGTTAACAGGTTCAAGTCCAATTTTTCCAATTCAACATTGTATCATCCTGTTTAATTGGTGATTTTTGATAGTGTTGATTTTGTTGCATCATCCACATAGTATTTTGGGCTTATAGTAATCAAATTGTTGTTATTGTTTATGTTGTTATGAAATAATTTAATAATATAATGTGGGAAATAATCATGGAATATATTTCACATATCTTTCTCTACACTCTTTTTTTTTAAAGGTTTCTTTTTCTCCTTTAATTTTCACTCATTATTGCTAGTTTGTTGTGTGGATGTGTTTTGTTAATTAAGCGTGTGCATTTAACCCACAAACTTAATAAATTGACCCAATCTAACCCCAGGTTTTGGGTTGGTTTTTGACAAGTTGGTAGGCTGGTTCGAGATTGGATTGTCAATATATTTAACCAAAGTAAATAGACCAAACTCATGCTATTAATAGTTTAATAAATACATGTACTTTAAGTTAATCAGTGCGACTGTTTTTGGATTTAGTGACTAAATTTTAAATTTGCCATTTGATTTTTATTATATATATTTTTTAACTAATTTTTATTTCAGTATTTTAAATCTTAGTTTTGATGAAATTGAAATACTAGATCCAATTACGTATGCTGCAATAATTTATTGAAGAGTAAGCATAAATAGTTGAATAAAAATTTCATGTTTTTCTTTTTTTATCAAGCATGACAAAATAACCACAACTTGAAGACCCTACCCAACTCGACCCCAAGTCAATGATTTCCCAACACAATGTATGTACAAGTTGAGATGAGATTAATTAAGCTGTCAACATTAAAAATATTATCCATAAAAAAAAAAAAACCTAAGAACATTAAAAAAGACTGTCAACAATATATGTGCAAGTTGAGATGTGGTTAAGCTCAAATATAAATTTGAAAGTAAGACCTGACTTAATTGAGAGTACACATATATATAGATTACAAAACCAATGCCAACATAATTGGATTTTGGGTTCTTTTAAGTGCATGTTTGGATTGCAGTGAAAAGGAAAGTAGACGTGCGTTTACGTTTTTTGTGTGGGTTCTGTGCACTATTTATGGAACCTACAAGTACTTTTTTCAGTAAATTTTATTTTAAAATTGAGTCCATGATACTATTTGCATATTAAAAATTTATTTTGTTATAGTGTTTTTAATTTTTAATTTTTAATAATAAACCGTATCTAAACATACTCTAATAATGATATGGTGCAGGTCGAGATTTGATTAAGATAGTGTAGTCTTTTGTTAACCATATATATTCACGAAGAAATTGGAGTAATTGTTATTCAATTCCTCTCACTCTTTTAGGTGTAAATTCAAAGTGGCCTCCCAAACGTGTGGCCCACATGCAATGAAATTAGAGGGCGACCCCACATCCACTGTCGGATCCGGATCTGGATGCCCTTGCCACGTCACACATTTGTGGCAACTACAAAATCCCTCTCACAAACAGTTATTTCTGTCTTCAATGTTTAGAGACAAACACTTATTTCTTTGTCTTCAATTTTGAGAGAGAGAGAGAGAGAGTGCCTATTTTTTTTGGTCACAATCCTTACTCGACCATGTCATGAATGATGAAGAAAAATTGTGGTTACATGTAAAAAAAAAGGGAAAAAAAGATTTTTCACCTGTTACAAATTTACAATCGCACACCCACATGTACTGTCAAAACAAAAATTGTGATAAAGTGTGCGATAATGGAAGAAAAATAAAATGCTAATACTGAATCACTTTTTTAGAATTTAAAGCTATAATAACTACTATGTTAAATACCAGAATAAATATAAAGATATGTTTAGATTCACAATTTACTAATTCATGCAATTGTGAATGGTGTATTTATTATTAACTTGTGTGACTTACTACTTTTGGTCAATCACTCACAATTGTATAAATTTATGAGTTGTAAAATTGAGTGTGAGAATGGTTACGTTGACAGTAGTATTGTTGTAAATATTATTAATTTACTAATTGGCTAAAGGATATCTTATTTATTTATTTTTGGTTGCAAAATATAGTACCAAAAAAAACTCACCCATAGGCGGAAGGGGACAGATCACATGCAGATCACGTGTGTGGAAAATTGAAAATAAATGGTTGATGCATCTCGACCGACACGCCATGCACGTCAGCACGTGGGAGGCACGTGAAAGGCTCATTTTGTCCTCTATTAGTTCTAGTAAAATCATGTTAGGATTACAAATTTACAACTATGTACACCATTTTTATTATAACTTGCTAGGTTGTGAGCCGTGAAAATATGAACTTACATAGATTTTTTTTTTTTTTTTTTTATCACTTATAACTTGTCACGTAATAAATTATGGTAAAAATTGTAAATTTTGATTTAATTTTTTTTTCTTCTTTTTTTCCATTCTAGCACAAGCCTATTAGGCTATTACCTTCCCCGGATAGAAATAGAATAGTAGGCTACTATTTTTTTAGACTATAAGAATAAGAGGACAAATACATGCTTCTCAGAGGTGATAGGACCATCAAAGAATATGACCACTGACCGGCCTAGTGGAAAATTCACTTTGATTTGTAGCAGCCTATAGTTGGAAGTTGGAAGCCTGAGTGGGAAAACTCTTCTTTGTGAAATAAGAACGAGAATTTTTGTCCTTTCTTTGTGGAAAAATGAGATTTATATAAAAACTTGTGTCCTTTTTTTTTTTTTTGGAGGGGGGGGGGAGGGGTGTGGGGGTTGGTTTGGGCCTCAAAAGCCCAAAGCAGGACTCTACTCCACCCCAATGAGCCTTTGAACTCACAGCCAGGCCCACCATTTATGGGCCCACTAGGATTGGTTCAATAGGGCATCTTGATTGAAAGCGAGTTGTGGCTTGAACTTCATGGAGGACCCTTGATTCTCTTAATGGATATCTGGCTACTGGACTTTACTCGGTTATTCAATTCAAGTGACCATAACGGTCAACTTGTTTGAGGGTAATATAGTTGCTTTCTCGACAACGTCTTCTCCTTAACTGGTTAGTTGATACAATTCTCCTAAAAATGCGACTAATTCTCTTGCATATCAACAATTATTGCACATCACTAATTATCACTCGTATTTGACATGGTTGAACCTATCCCTTGTGTCGTTATGATTGCAATTTTGGGGGTGCTATCTTGGCACCCATCCTCCCAACCAACCAAAAATAATAATCACTTTCATGTCAAGAAACCTGATTTTAGGGAACTATTTCAACCAAATCCAAGTCATCTTTGCCCTATAAATAACTAAGGTATGTAACTCTTCAAATACTATTACTGTATCATTTTACACTTTTGTGTTGACTTAACCATCAAAGCACTCTCGTTCAACCCTCCACCAGTTGATCCTAATGGTACTAAAGATTTTTTTTTTATTTGTAGAGAATTGAACCTTCAATTAGAGCTACTCAAGTTCAATCTCATCAAACATTCTTGTTACAATTTCACCTTTTTTAAATCACCCGCTTCTATTATTAAGAAAATGCAAAAACCAAAATTAGAGCGAGTCATAAGTCTCATTCTATTAATTCTTGTTGATCAGTCATTACTACAATTATTGGTTTATTATGGCATTACAATTATTATTTTCTCGCCATTATTATTGTTAACACCACTATCACCAACAAGGTCCTATGACTATCCACCAGTCCACCACAATTTTATTGCTATAATCATCTGTGACAATCCATGATTCATATTAAGAATCTTTAGATAGTTTGATAATTGAAATGTTGTACACCATTCTCAACTTCCTCCCAAATTCGAACACTTAGTAGAAAGGAAAAGTACAATGGAGATAAAGTTGGCCTACGAATGAAGGTACTCATAAACCTATATAGGCTTTGAAAGAAGAAAAAGCCCAAAAACATTGGTAAAGTGCGAGTCTGCAATGGACAGCAAGTGCAGAAAGAAAACAAGTAGAGGTAGATTAGAGTTATACGCACTACTTTGGAGACACTGCTATTGTGAGAAGCTATGTAAAAAAGAACATGCTTTGTCTTTGACTCACATCCACGTTCATATTATTAAAGGTTGTTGGTCCCAAAAGAATAATTAAAAAGGTTCCCTTGTTGATAGAAACATTGTCCCAAAGATGTAGTAGTTGTAAAGCACGAGATGTGGAGGCTGATTCGCTGCTTGTTGGTCTGTCCACCTACAATACATAGAGAGGCCTTACAGGTTAGCATGCACGAGCCAGCATGATCCAGAAAAATCCAGATCGATAGCTAAAAAAGTGAGGGAAAGGTTTAGAAAATCGCACCCTTACACCTTATTGGAAAATTAGCTCATAGTTACTTTATTACACACTCATTATTGCACACTTCGTATGCACAACTTTTTAATTTTAATTAAAATCATACTTTCAAAACATAAAATTCGATTTATTTCAAAGAAAAATAATTTTTCTGGAAGACTGTGTTGAAAGGGTCAAATTCTTTATGATACAAAATTATTAAAGGAATAAGGCCTAGAGAAAAATTTCAGAGAGAAGCAGACAAGGACCAAAGAGTGGTGCTGTTCCCCTCCTATCCTATGGTCACAAACGAATAAGTATTAAGTAGACGATGGAATAACACCACCTAGTTTTTTGGTTTTGTGCGCAAGCCTTGACGGCGTCTTAATGCTTTGTTCGCTACTGTTTGGATATGACATGGAATATCGAAATTTGTTGGTCAAAGAGTCATAAAAGTCTTACTCTATAAGTATAAAATTTTACTAGGACAATTCCCAATAAATATTAACTTGGGAAATGCCTAAGAAATCTGACTCAACTCGATTTTAATATTTTATTGGTTTGAGATCCGATGCCATGCATGCAATCTGACTTAACTCAATTTTTATACTACTAACTTTTAGATCTCACATGGTTGTGGAAATTTCTTGGTCTAGGACTCCAGATTCTAATCCAATTTTAATGGCTGGAAAATACTATGCAAAGCTCAAACCGACATATTTTCAGTATCCTAAAAATACTGCACAACTTATTTTCATGATTTTTGTTTTCAACTAAAATAAGGTTAGTGGTTACTGATTTTCTTACAAGAGCCTACTGTGATATCACTTTAATGTTTATCTTTGTTAATTTTAATTTGTCACTACAGCAATTGCAAAAACAATTGAGGGAAGAAAGCTTAGGTAGACTTATTAATATGGACAGTAGAAGTGAGATATTAATTTTTTTTAATAATTATTTTATTGAGAAAGAAAAGCTTATGTTCAGCAATGTATGCATAAACTTTCCTAAAATTTTAAGCAGAGAAATAAAGTAAGAGAGATTATGAAATCTACAAGAGAATACTTTTCAAGACTACTCCAACACCTTATGAAAAGTAAAATTGAAATCTCCACATTATCAAATTCAAAAGTGCAATTATTCCTCACCCTCCATATCTTCACATAAGACAATACAGCTATCTTTGCTAAGGAGTGTAACGTGAGCATAACACCAATCTTCCACCCAGAAACCACGTCTACTCAAAAACATTTTGGCCTATATATATTGACCAAAGACTTGGCTGCAAAAGTTAAGCGTCACAAGAAGTAGAAAGATCAGTCCGTGTTGTTTTTTTCCGGCAGCTTGGTAGTTTAAACAACAAGAAGTACTATGTATGAAATTAAATAATCTTGTGTAATCTTCTACGTATTAGTTTTGACTGTTGAAAAATGCTGCTTTAAGCAGGTAGTTGTACTGTACACATCCTGGTATGGTTTTCATGGGCTCCTCTTATTCATGCTTGGTCGCGGTCGGTATGTTTACAAAGTCCATACCTAATCTAATCGTGGTGCTAGACTGCTAGTGTGCACGTGCCAGAAATGCAAAAGTCAGACTAAGCAGTCCGAATTGTAGTAGTTCATACAAACTTTGAAAAGCAGTGATTGCGTGAATATGCATTCAAAATATGGGTCCGGAATGAGCATATAGTATGAAAGCTCACTAGAAAGTACTACAAATATTCTTCCCCTGAGCCAGAGGTAACAATCTGAAAATTGAAGTTAACAAAACCTTTTTCATACTTACTGTGGAAAATTCACTCTCTTTGGTTTACTTGAGCAATCAGACAACAGAACCGCAAAGCAGTCAAGCCTCTAGGAACTCATAGCAGTCCAATAACATAAAAGGGCTTGCATGCTATGGGGGCCCAGGTTATAGAAGGCCTTTCAAGAGCCTATAAAAAAAGAACCCACAAAGAAGTGGGGGAAACAAAAGGCAAAAATGTGCCCCCTTCAAAGAAGAAGATCAATGGCACAGAGGCAAACTAAACCAAAAACCAGATAGTCCATGTGTCTTAATACATTCTTATCAATTTTCAATTCTACAAATATGCAACTACAAAAAAAAAAGTCCTTGGTATGATGACAAGTGTCTTCTACCAAAAAACAAGGGGGAGGGTGGAGGGATAAAACTAACCTACCAATCACCTCTCCTAGACCTTGTGAAAGTTTATGCATTGGGTACAACCTTTTTACAAACATGCATCTACAAGTACATGTCATTGCATGTTAGGATTGAGGCTATGCCAACTTGAGTTGCAGTGACCTTGTAACTTCATGGAAATGCTAATTAACGATTTCCAAGCCATAGGCTATATTTCCCATTTCTTTCCAGATTTTTCTCATTGCACTCCCAATCAGACAGCATGGCAGTCACTCGTTGCCAACAGAAGTTAAAGCAACTGACAGTTTCACATTCAGCACAGGAAAAGAGAAAGGAAATATCTTGATGACTGCCATTTATTCAAAAATTCAACAAACTTTTAGAAGAAACATGATTTAAGAAAAACTTCATTGTGAAGTCTCATCATTTCCCCCAGCTTGAGGAGCCTCATCCTGTGGCAACTTGGATTCAAAATTTTCCTCTTCCAATAGTGTAACTCTCTCTGAATCACCATCAGTCCTAGCTTGCTTGTTTGACTCATTTGGTTTTTCAGCTCTAGTATCTTCAAGTTTTTTTGTGACTTCTGGATGCTGTTGTTTCTGAGATTCTGAGTTGGATGAAGCAAGAGGTGACTCATTGAGTTTTACAGCTCTAGTATCTTCAGGTTCCTTTGTGGCTTCTGGATGCTGTTGTTTCTGAGATTGTGAATTGGATGAAGCAAGAGGAGTGACACCCAACCCTTTGGCAAGACTAACATACTTGAAAACAAGTTGCTTGTAATTATTTAGGAGGTCCTCTACATCGTTGACTGTTAGGTCACCAACATTGGCAAAAACATATGGATAATCCCGAAAAGCTTGCCTTACCATATCCTCCTTCAAAAGCATGGTTGCCCCTTTATTCTCCAAATCCGAGAGGGATGGAATTTTTGTTAACTGATCTTCTGCAAATGGGACCTCCTTACTTCGGGATTTTGATTCAGATGATTTGGGTCGTATTGTGGAGTCCTTATCCTTATAAACATTCAAAGATTGATGTTTAGATTCCATTGGTTCTGCTCTAGATATGTCTCCTCCAAAACTATAATCACTTTGATCAGATTGACCATCAAAATCAGAAGAAAGCCCAGACAGAAGTGCTCGAGCAGTTTCCATGTTACTTTCGAACTCGGTTTCATCCATTGAAAGGGCCTTTGCATCAATGTTTGAAATGAAGGACTCAGCAGAAAGCATGTTGGTAAAAAAATATGATGCTTCTGCAACTAAGCGAGATTGACACCTGTATCTTTGTATATACAACAGATTTGAGTGCAGTTGTGGAGGGTTTGCCTGCATAATATTGTCAATGCAATTGTAAGTACAACATTCTAAATGCCACATTTCAAGGGCCATTAACCAACAGTAATCTTATGAATCATGGAAGCCACTAGTTTGCAAAGCACTAATGATACTAAATCAGGCTTTGTGCCCTTTAATATTTTGAACTTTCCACCTTCCGCATCCTCTCCCCCTGAAACATATAGTTTAAAGGGACACTTCATTTCATAATATCATGAGATATAATACATGTCTTTGATTGTATCACCACAGTAGAATCACTTCTATAACTTTATCATCCTTAAATTCTAACTTTTGAAAGAATAGGAAGACATAAAATATATAACCAAAAAAAATCTGAAGGAAAATGTTTCAAGACCCATCTATGGTGGTTAACGAGTAGAAACTTTATAGGAGTACTGGAGTAGAAAGCAAACAGCCAAAAAAAGAAAATATACCTGAAAATATATCAGGACTGAGTGGTAGTAGTGCTGATACCAATGAAAATATCAGGAATTAGATTAGCTAACTTTCTGATATCCAAATTTTTAAAATGGGGTTTTATTTTTAAATGCAACTTTAGAAAGCATAGCATCTTTAGGATACAGACGTGCAGGCACATAGACATCAATGTTTTATAAACCAGACCGTTGAAAGAACTGAAAAAGTGAGAGGTCAAGGTCCTGTCACCAAGTCAATTGGGTCAGAACATGACATTATAAATGTTTTTGTGTGTGTGTGTGTGTGTCTATCTATCTATCTATCTATCTATCTATCTATCTAGCCAAGTTGAAGTAATATATAAATAATCAGCTTGATAATGGGGTGTGATAAACCTCTATTAGGTTTGAAGTTCAAAGTTGTAAATATAAAATTTTCATATTTTTAAATTAATTTGTAAAATAAAAATTATATACGTATGTTTTATTCATTTAACATAATTCTTGGTGAAGGTTTTGAATAACTACTTGGATGTTTGGGTTCAAATCCTCCTACATGCAATAGTAAAACGTTTTCCACAAAACCTTAAGAAAGAAGCCCATAGTCAAAGGGGTCAACAGAGGTAAGATCAGACCAAAATAAAGACTAATCGGCAGTTCATTCAACTAGTCCAACCAGCTGGTCCTGTCTGGTTTCTGAAACTTTGACAGATTTCACATATTTCTTGTCCCCATGTCATAACCTACTTTCAAGATTTTACCATCTCCCATGTCCATGCTTCATAGTCAATGCTTATGAGAGTAAGCAACAATCAACATAAAGAATACAAAACAGACTGAAGACACTAATTTTAGTGTTGAACACAAATACCCTATATCTGGAACCAATTGTAAGATTCTCTCTCTCTCACTCTCTCTCTTTTCTGGATATATAACTGTATGGTTTCAACAGGTATATTATGTAACGGTATATATTTAATCTCACCTTTATAGTAACATAAATCAGAACAGGAAGAAATTCATCAGCTCCAGGCACATCTTCTGAAGAAATAGAAGCATGAAGCAGCAAGTTACCGATAACCTTGCAACAATTGAGGATACAAACAAGCTTGTCTCGTGGGGCCTTGTACATGTTGATCTTCTGCAGTTCTTTCTGTGCAAGCTGCCAAAACAGAGCATGAGATGCAGGTAAGACCCCAACATAAACCCCTACCCCAGTTTCCAACTACAACTAAGTGGGTAAGAAAGTGCATAGGAATAGAAACTAGTTTGTTAGCCATTTGTGGATTCACGTCCCACAATTTTAAGGGTGTTCCATTATGCACTTCTGTAATGGATATAACAGATCTTGTATTCATGATCTAATCAATATGCCTCATTTGACATGATTCAGCCAACATTTTTTATATTGGGAACTATTTTATATTGGGAACTAGCAGTCACCAAAAGATATAAAATGGAAGGACCAACATGAAGCCAGTGATTCTGTTTAATTGTCAAATACTCAACACTCAGTATTCCATTTGTGGAATCAACGGGGTAACAAATAATGATGTATAACTTCAACAATGGTAAATTTGTAATGACATCATTATCCCATAATTGGTACTCACAAATATAGTAACATTTTTTTTTTCCTTGATTGGTATGGTTACACATTTACTTGTTGGGCCTTTAATCCACAACCTCATTCTCCACCTTGCTCTTCCAAGGTGCCACAAGACAGAATTGCACCCAGATTTTTCAGCCTTGTGATGGCACTAAGTATACCTACTTAGTCACAGCCAACACCCAACACTCACATAAAGGGACACTATAACAATTTGTGTGAATCAAGTAAACACAACATAAACAAGCATGCACATCAAACACACAAAGCATATGGAAAACCTTCCAACCTTTCATTATTTTGACTCAAAGCACAAATGAAACACAAAAAGCTTTTCCTCACCAAAACCTCCCTTCGCCTAATGACAACTACCAATGCTTACTAACCCAAAGAGTATTACAATGTTTCCCCACAATGAACACTCTGGTTTTTGCCTCAAACATAACCTTACATGTTGTCGACACCCCCAACAGCATATGTTTATTATGTGCAGGAAATAACTGTCCCTTGACTTGCTACCAAATCACAGGAGCAGTCTTCGAGACAAACAGCCCTGTTGTCTTGGAGCCTTTACCCTGCTATTAGCACATCAAAAAAGTTCACATAGCATGCCATTGCTTGATAACTGCCACAACATGCTACTGCCACCTGTTAAACACATGCACAACCTATGCACATGTCCAGCCCAGCACAGACCTTGCTCTTCCATGGCAGCCCCAAAACTTTGCCAACATGCATCCTTAGTCTATGCACCACCATGTGCCAGTGCCAGTGCCAGTGCCATGTTCTAGTCTAACCACACATCACCACCCATATGCAAATTCAACCTTTCTTGGCCATGCAAACCACAACCCAATTTCATGTACACTAAACCATCATGCTACACTCAGGCAGCAGTCACACAGCCTACACGCTGCATGACAACCTACCCAATACTAAATCCACACAAGGCTACCATGGTTTATCCTACTGCACT
The DNA here is from genome assembly GCF_040712315.1 of Castanea sativa. Classification (NCBI taxonomy): domain Eukaryota; kingdom Viridiplantae; phylum Streptophyta; class Magnoliopsida; order Fagales; family Fagaceae; genus Castanea; species Castanea sativa. Next base: position 32,088,131 of record NC_134022.1, read on the forward strand.
TGCTGCCCACAACACATGCATGGCTTGCAACCTGCCAAGCCATGACCACAAACCATTGCCTTTGCAAAGCCACTATCACACTGCCATTAAGCCAACTCGTCTATTCATGCACTACAATAAGGCAATACGGCCTATTATTATCTCAAGGAGCCTTACACAGCTCATGGCATGCCTCCCTCATGCCCATAAGTTTGTGTGGCTGACATGGATGCAAGTGCCACCACATGCAGCCACCTTTCTCAACCATCAAGGGTCTCTTTTTTTTCTTTTTTCATATAATTTAATAGTTGGGAGTGGGCAAATTTGCACACTGGACGTCTTTGTTGGAAACACCAAGAGGTCTAGCACATTGGGAGCAGCTGCCATTTAAGCTAGAGCTCACTAGCCACAATAGTGAAATCTACATAACTTAAGTGCAATAAAAACCAACAAATTAATTGTATCACACTTTACAGGTACTGAATTTTTATGGGAGCAAGTTACAATCTCTTCCTGTCACTTCATTTGGTTTTTTCATGCTAAAGAAAAGATCATTACTTTAAGGAGGATCCTCAACACCTTGAGTTTCAATTTAGTAGAAATAGATAGCCCCAAGTTAAGGATTGAAGTTTAACATGCCTATATATACTCTCAACCATAGTTATAAATATCATACCATATCTTCCACAATATTCTGCATTGGTAGATCATTCCATACACTTAACCCCTTGACATGTACTGGTTTAAATATCAGGGTGTTTAATCCTATACCGTTGTTTCAGCCGGAATGAAATCATACCTTTTTTTTTTGGTAATTTTTTTAGCATGGGAGAATTTCTTTTGAATTGAGAAAATATAAGTTCTTCTTAATTTGATGATGAGTTAGATGTAGTTAATTTGAGTTCATGAGTTAGATGAAAGAAAAAGATGGGACAGCTTTTTAGGCTTTACTAGAAATGTCATTGATTATGGCTTTAGAATAGGGTATTGGCATGATCTGTGGAATGGTTACACTATCCTTATTGAGATTTATTCTAGCCTTTTCCTTATTGCTAAGGATAGAGACACTATGGTGGCAGATTATTTAATGGGTGCTTTCATAGGAACCTGTTATTCATCAGATAGGTGTATAATCAGGAATTAGAAGATACGGTTCAGTTGGAGGATGAACTGATACGGTTCAGTTAGAGGATGACCTACATACAAAAGAGTTATGTCACCAGGAGGAAGACATATTAGAATAGATCCCTCAAAGACACAAGGATTTAAAGTGAAGAGTTATTATAAAGCACTAAGAGGAGGCACGATTTTTATTCCTCGGAAGCGATTTTTTTTTTTTTTTAAGGTATTCATTGTCAGAGTATTTCCAAAGTTTGTGTTCCATCAAGGCTGGCTTTTTAGGTAAGATCATTATGGATTGGTGCTTTATGTGCAAAAGCCAGGAAAAGAGTGTCTCATCGTTTCCTCCATTGTAGGGAGGCTTGGGAAATGTGGTCTCTGATTTTTTTGCTTGTTTGGTGTGTCGCTGGTAGTGCCTTCTGTGTTGGAATTATTGTCTTGTTGAAAGAAACATTTTGGTGAGAGAAGGGATTGGGAGCTTTGGAACGTTGTTCCTGTGTGTATAATGCAGTGTTGTTGGAGACAGATATGCTCGATGCTTTGAGGGGCAAGAGAAGCATACAGTGAAGTTGAAGTATTCAGTCATGAAGATTTTCTATGACTGTACTTCAACTTCCCTGGCTTATTCCACTGGACTTTCTGGAGTTCTTGGACCATTTTTTTTATAATTATATATACTTTCATTTTAATTTTTTGGGCTTCTCCTTTGTATACCTCACCATGTACTAGAATTCCCTTTGGCACTTTTTCTTTTGATGGATTTTCATTACTTTGCTCTTAAAAGAAATTTTAAAAAAAAGGTCAATCAAGCTCAGAATTGAGGAAGATGAAGTAATAAATCATAGGCAGAAAATAATCCAAAAGAAATAATGGGGAAAGGGATATTTTGTGCCATAATGCCCAATTTGGATGGAGGGAGAGTGGAGGGAAGTAGAGTAGAATTGGCCGGAAATTAGCTCCATCCAAACTGGCCATAACTGATATGCAACTACATGGTAAAGTATCAGCTCTGTGCATAATTAATATTAGTACAACAAATATAGCAGTCAATCTATACCAAAGATGGAAACCACAATTTATCAGTTAATATATACAGTACTGGCATAAACTGGGACAATTTTTGATTCATATACTTGTCCAAAATACTATTATGGAAACTAAATTTCAAAATGCTATTTAGATCTTTTTAAAAAAAAAATGGTTGTATCTAGTGCACAAATTTTCACTTTTGAGGGGTTTAGGAGAGGTGATTGGTAAGCAGCCTTACCTCCTCCCCCCTTTTTTGGATAGGTTGATTTCCATTTATTTAGATATAAAACTGATACTAAAATAAAGTTTTATTCAAAAAAAGAATAAACCCCTTTAGGACGGAGAGGGCTTAACTATAACAAATCATCTTGGACAAAAGAACAAAACAATTTGACACAGACGGAAAACTTAAAAAGCAATTAGTCACAAAACTTCGTAGGGAAAGAATAGCTATGTGCTTATTTTTGTCCATATGCAAAGCCACACATATAAGTTTGTATGTGCAATAACTAGCACATTTATTTGTCCACATGCTGAAGAACTATGAAAGCTGCGCCTTACAGTGGAATTAGAGTTAGAAGGACAGGAAATAGACAGTACATATACAATACCTGAGTGTGTCTTGCTGGATCCCATGCCTAAAATCATTGAAGACATATTGGATATGGGAAAAAGAAAAAGATCTAAAAATGCCTTGTTTCACACGCAAACATGCCAAGAATGTCACTCTAAGGATGTAAACATGCACACAGACTCGGAGTATTGAATAGAATCTATACTTACTAGCCATGATGTTTCATTCTGAAAGTTCCGTTTAATATCCAAATTTTCTGGACGAATGAATTGTTGAATCAAAGCCATCTTCTCAGAAAGTTGGTGATCAAGTTTTACATCATCTGGATGTGAAGCAAATACACGAGTAAATAACTTTGTCATGACATACTTCTCCAGTCCCTGCATTTGCAATAAAGCCCAGAGGTAACAAATCATTTTAGGAAGAAGTATTATCCTATAACAGATTACATTATGAAAAAACACACCCAAGAAAAAAAGGAGATAAAAGAATAAAATTACCAAAAAATTAAAAATACATAAAATTCATTCGAACAAATGATGTACAGTTCAGTAAGTCTGAAGTACCCAGTTTCTTACTACTTGGATGATATGTTAACTATTGCACACACGATCTCATAAATAATTGCACCAACAAATGGGAAAATATCAGCCATTTTGGGCAAAAGGCCAAAAACTCAAGCAGTTTCTTGAAAACTTGCTTAAAACTTTGAGTATTTAGAGATGCTTTCGTTATTCCCAATAAGATAGCTCGCTAACAGATCTCTTCTTCCAAAGCGCGCCCTGTTCGTTCCGCCCACAACAATTCAATTAGTTCTCCGGGTGAAAAAGCATTAGACATTCTGTTATCCTTAGCCCCAAAAACTTATAGTTTAGGTGGCAAAATTAACAAAATAAATACATCTTGATTCTTGACCAAATGACATTATTTTGGTTCATTTTGGATGAAATCATAATCCATCCCACAACCCTACAATGCAATTACCAAAGATAAAGTTGCTTAGCATACTCAGAGAAGAAGAGAATAGAATTGAGGTCATTTCTGATTTCTGAACCAGTTGCTAATTCCAGGCACAAGAGAAAGATTCCTGCAGTATACATCAGGTGTCCTGGGTCACACCCTCTCCATATGCTACATACTAGCTACTAATTCTTGATCTCAAAGAGTACACAGTATCAAGGGTTGTAAAAGTTGCCTCTAAATCAAAATTACTGTTCAAACTTCAAAAAATCACAACTGAGAAAAATACAAAGGATTTTTTTTTTTTTTTAAATGAGCTTTTTTTTAATGTTAGTGTACTTTATTACCAAAAATAATATAGCAAGAAAGAAGAAGAGAAAAGGAAAAGCTGGTCATATATGTAGGATGGGGTAATCACTGAGAAAACCAACCAAAAAAGGAGTTAGAAAAAGCTTCCACAGCCTTACTTCTACTGAGACTCCCACAGACTCACAGTCACCTGCCTGTCTACCTGCATATTTATACTCATTAGAGTTTTGTACAGAGATGGTGTTTTGGTCTGGTGCATGGTGTGTATGTTTACTGATCATAACAGTGAACACAGGCACCTTAGTATCGTTAAAGAAAGGTTATATGCTAGTTGTTGCTATCAGAATTTGCTTCCTTTTTATCTATGTAGCTTCCACTCGTTTTCCAGAGCTCTACTGCCAAAACTAGGAAGTCAGAGATGCTCACCTCGTGTTTCAGTTCATAAAGACATAAACTAACTCTAGGATAGTAAACAGTTAGTACTTATTTTAAAGAAAAATACAATTAAGAGTGAGAAAGAGTTGCTTGGGTTTTGAGCTTTTAAAAGCTTTACTTAACCAGCCTGTGTAAAGTTCTTCAGATGTTTCAATTCGAAGTTTTGAACTCATCAAGTATTCCTGCATAGTGTATATGGCTTTCTTACTATTACGTTTGGTAAATATTAATACCCTTTGCAACTATAACATAAATCACTGTAGAGAAAAGAAACGTGGGAATTTCATTGGATCAAAACTGATTATGAACTATCAGAAAATTCTTCTTCTTTTTTTCTTTTTTTTATGAATCAGTAAGAAGTCTTATTGTGATACAAAGACCTACACAACAGGCCAACAAGTCTATTTCCCAACAGAAAACAGACCTTTTTACCACGCAGACATTTCAATTTTTCTTTAGTTAAATTTAAACCTAATCCAACACCCACCCACCCTAATACCATCCTAGCCAAAGGCCTGAGGCCTAGGAGCCTAGAAATTAAATTTTAACTTGGTAGCTTTAACAGAGACTAAATTAATTTTTTTTTATGAGTACTTTGCAACCTTCATTGCAGACATACTGAGTTCATTTGTTCTATTAGGGCCGTTATATTGGCCTTCCCTGTACACACTCTAAGAAGATAAGCAGTGTCATAACCCCAAATACAGAAGTTAGATATTATTTATTTATAAAGTAACATAAATCAGAAATTATATCCAGAGTCATATAGCCTTCTTTCTCCATCCCCTTATGTCTTTATTTCTTCTTTGCTTGAGCTATAATTTTAACACAATACTTTTGGAAAGAATAAGCGCGTACAATGTGCAATGTTAAGGGTCATGCCTCTATGCAATCAGGTAGATTGTTTGCATTGTATGGTAAAGCCTGCCATGCGAATCAAAAAAAGGAGGGGGGGGGGGGGAGCAAAGCCAGCTGTGAATGCAAGGGAAAATGCTATTTGGTTTGGTAGCTTTCTCAGAACTTGTTTATTTTCAGGATTTCAAAAAGTTATGTTAGTTGTTGTTAATAATAATTATTTAAGACAACTAACGTTTAGTCCCAAAATTTTGGGTTTAGCTATGAATCATCAACAGACTAGTCAAAGTCAATCACATGTATTCTTTTCCACCATTCTATTCTATTCAAAATCATACTCTATATTACTTACTTAATTGACATATTCTTTTTGCTATTTCTATTAATGTTATTTTTTATCTTCCTCTACCTTTTTTTTGTTTCCTTAACTTGAATTAACTAACTTTTTATCATTGGTGCATTAATCGTTCTTCTTTGAACATGACTAAACTATCTAATGCAACTCTCCTTCTTCTTTGTTTCTACTTTTACTAAACTTACATTCCGTGTACTTTTTTTTGAAGTATCATTATTATCAGTAAGCATTTATGTTAGTTTCATGAATATACATGCTAAAGTGACATAGACAGTAAAATGCAAGTTGAAAAGTCTCTATAATCAATCTACTATGGTGATGTCACTTCAACAACTACAATTACCTCTTGGCGAAATTCCCAGAAGGACCAAAAAAAGAATTGTTGTTTGGTCATTTCGATCAAGATTCTTGGATTCACTATTGCAAAATATATTAAATTGTTATCTTTTTGAAGACCTTTTCAGTAACCTATAAATAATATTGTTCTATAATATGGTCAGGTAGAGAAGATGCGTTCCACCAAAAACAGAAATAGGACATCATAATAAAACAACAATCCTATCAAAGTGTGGAAATACTAGGTAAGCGTCCAGTAACTCACTTCACCAGCACTCTCCAGCTCCTCCTCTGAGCAACCAGCCCAGAGTGGGTGAGCCCTGAAAGCTACTTCCATTTTGGCAAAGAACTCCTGTACTGAAGCACCGTCCCTCTCTGGATCAGGAGCATTGTTTGAAAAGGAGACAATAAAACTGCCATATGGAACACATCACATTCAAAACATTGCACATGACTGTTTTGTAAAAGGAAATGTATTGTCATCTAACCAACCAAAATATGTAGAAGGAAAGAACCTTTTTAGGTAAATAAATATATAAACAAAGACATGGCAAATCTTTTATGGAAAGGCTATCGAGAATTCTAGTCATCATGACTCCATGAGCTCTCTTCCTCTCTAGGTTCCTTCCACATATAATGACTCACATGCCTAGTCAATGGATAGAATACTTAAATGAATATAACATTCGATGAAAGATCATACACGCGCAATCAACATTTAAAATTATTTCTCCTTTGAATATGTTCGACTAGCACAATTCTGAAACTTTTATAAAAGAGTGTGACCAAAATTCAGATGCTCTATATGATTTCCATTATGTGTCTTTTTCATTTTCAGTGCTCGGAATTCAATAATTTAGGGGAAGTATCTTTACACAATCTACTTTACAGTCTCTAAATGCAAAGGAATTCATAACAGAAGATGACTCAGCCGAAAATATAACTTCCCCATGAAATGTCCGTAAGGTCAACTTAGGAATTCTACATCCATTGCCTGGAAATCCTTATGATACATCATACATACCATATAAGTCAAATAAATGCTCCCCGATCAGCTTCCCTATATATTCCCCAATTAACACTTCATTTATATGTGCGTGTATATATATTTACATATACAACAACAAAAAAAGCCTTAGTCCCAATTTTTTTGTGGTCGACTATGAATCCTCAACAAGTTATTCAGGGTCGGATCAAGCTACATGGTATAACTATTTAACATCACAACACTGAATAACTTTTCAAATTAATATTTTAGAAATATCACCATTGATTTACACACTCCTTTTGTTCTTAACATGCACATCAAATTTCGTGTTAATTGAATAAAAAATTCATGTTTTATATATAATTTTAAAGCACCAGAAAAAATTGAAATTAAAACATTTTCATAGATGAAATAGGTGTTGGACAGCGATTTCCATGATATTTTTGCAAACATTTTATAGATAATAAGATAGCTAAGCTAATGATCTCTACTTCAAAATCTCATGCTAAATTGAAATTGAAATTGAAATTCTAAGTCGTAAGTTAAAATAGCTAAGCTAGTCCAAGTCCTAAGACACTCTGGCGTGTTGGCTTGGCTATGCTGGAGCATGCATTTTGATATTGATGGAATTGAATGGAAGTAACAGTGAGAGAGTGAAAGTGAAAGTGAAAGTACCTTTTGATGGATTTGACGAAATCGGCGGCGGAGGGTTGTCGCATGCGATCCAGAAAATCGTGCAAACCTAAGAACCCGTCGGAGTTCTCCATTCAACCACCACCGTCACCGTCACTGTCACCGTCCGATTACTATCAATCTCGGATTCCGGAGCCTCTCTCTCTCTCTCTCTCTCTCGAGGTGGACCGTGGACGAGACTCACTCAAGAAAAGAAAATAATGATGGAGTAGTTTTTGGATTTTTTTTTAAGTTCTAATTAACGTTTAAAAATTAATCACGCTTACGATTGAATTGCCAAGGCCCAATCCAAGGCCTTATAATGAGGCTGAGAGACTGGGCCTAGCCCAATACCAACTGGCGGTTTTTTCTTTTTCTTTTTTTATTTAGGTTAAACAAAAGCTAAGATAATTCATTTATTAAATTACTATTTGTGGATCTCCTACTACTTTTTGCCTCAGCTTTATTTTAAATAATTTAATTTTCTGACTTTTAAAAATAAAATAATTTTTAGTTTTTGGCTCATGCAAATAAGCAGTTCTCAATAAGATATTAATCAATGTTGATTAAGCAAAAAAAAAAAAAAACTCTTGCCATAAATTACTATTATAGTTAGCTTTGTAGAATTGTGTTTATTTAGGAACTCAAACGTCACAATGTAATCAACCTCTTAAAAATACTCATAAATAAATTTTCTTTTTTAAAAAACTTATTACAAATTCAAATTAAGAGCCTGTTTGGAATTCGCTAATTTTGTTAAAACTGAATACTTTTTACTGAAAGTATTAAAGATAAAGATAAAAGTTAGCTGAAATAGTACAATTAGACTCATGAATAGTACCAAAAAGTGTAGTAGGACCCATAAATAGTAACAAAGATAATCTGAATACTAAAATAAGCTAGCAAAATTAAGTCATGCCAAACAAACACTAAATACTCTTAGTTTTAAATTATATGGCAAATGCCGCAAATCCAAACGTACATAGAGGTGGTACTTAAGAAAAACTCAAGCTTGATGGACAAGTCCAAGCTAGCAAGTACATAAACTCAATCTGCCATAATCGTGCATTAAGTTAATCTTAAGCCTATCTTAAGTCTGTGCAAGGATATTCAATAATTCAATTTCTAAAAAGTCAAGGAAATTAGGAATCCCAAGCAACTCAGAACATATATATATGTGTGTGTGTGTGTGTGTAGATTCCAATTACCTCAACTGGTAAAGTCTCTAATGATTGAATAAGAAATTTAAGGTTCAACCTCCACCTACACCAAAAACTAATTGGTGTTTTAGTATAATGATAAAGGGTATAATGATAAAGGATTGAATAAGGGTTTTATTTATTTTATCCTCTTGATGATTTTCATCACAAAACTTGAAATTGGAATTACACTTACACAATATGGTGTTGCAGCAAAAGCAATGCGATTTTTGTATTTCACTACACAAAGTAAAACCAGTTCAACCAAACATTAATAATACAAGTAATTTACTTCTGCTAATGGGGGCTACGCTATGCTCCCCCCCCCCCCCCCCCCCCAAAAAAAGAAAAAATCCTATCTTGAGATATCTGACAAGTATTGATGTAACTGAACTGCTAAAAGTTTGAATGAACAGCTCCATATAACTTATGCACTGGATTTTGCGCACCAGCTTTTACATGGCTGAAGAAGCAGCGTATGGACTTGTATGTCATAGATATATGCACAGCTTTCACCAATTTAATGCTCTAAACTGCCTGTGTCTATGTTGTTGAACCTGGTTATAAATTTTCTGAAACCTTGTCTGTGTAAGGACCTTGAATTGATTTAATATACAGCGCTCCAAACAGCAGCATCTCCTTCACCACACTTCGAGTGAACAGACTTGATCTTCTCCACTGACTTGCAGATTCCGCTGCAGCTCCAATCAAATGACGCAACGCAAACATTACCTGCCTGTGCCTTCCACTCACAATCTGCAACAATGGAGCATTAATTTCAGTTAAGAAGAGAGAAAACACAGCCATTAGTTTACACCGATGTCCATAAACACATCATGCCTGACAGAGGTGAGTTGCATTTAGAAACCAAAATCTAAAGACCCCAACATTTAAACGTCCAACCCAAGATGCAACAAGTATTAAGTAGTAAGAACTTCCAAAGGACTTTCTGGCAAAATCAAAGCTCAGATTGGTATAACAAAGTTAATTATCTTGTGGTGTATCATCTAGTAGCAGTAAACTAGTCCCCACCTCTTTTTTAGTTCTGAAAATTATTCTCTTTTTTTCCCCTTTGTGTATTATCTAATTTCATATATCTTTCAAAAGCAGTACCTGGTGGTGTTCCACAGCACATATTGTGTTCATCAATGTGCTCAACTTCAAGACCAATAAACCATGAACCAAGTGACACATCTTCATTGGCGTACTTATGCAATATATGCCTGCAATCACAATCACCACCTCTCATAATTAAACTGTGTTGCACAAAGAAGAATGCTTGTATGTGAAACTGTTCCAAATATAAACACTACCACACCCAAAAAGTCTTGCCGTTTCCAGGAAAATATAGACCCATAAACAGTTCTCTTTTGACTAGATTCAATACTCTTGGGCACATTGTTATTATTTTGGGCCAATACAAAGTCTTCTGAACACTCAAAATTTTATGTTAATTTCAACTAATGAACATAATTTCAAAGTTTCAATGAAATTTTCAAAATATCTTTTTGACCTAGGCAAAGACCAAATATAATGTCAAAATTGTCGTTCCAGTTTCAATGAATTTTTTTCAGCATATCTTTTTGACAGAGAAAAAAGATATAATATAGTGATCAAGTTTCAAAATAATTTCGTGCTTTAATAGGTAAGAAAAATATCAATTTATTGGTTATCTCAGAACAAAAGCTCTAAACATAAAATCTTTGAAGATGAGGTCCATGACCCTTAATATAGCAGCTCACAGGGTACCAAATTAGGCACTTTCATATGGGAAACCTTACTGGTTGATGGAGATGTATGTGGCTAGATCCTTTGAGATTGCATATATCTGCCCAGTTGCATGTCGGAAGTATTTATTCCCCTCTTCTCCAAATTTCCAGTACTCTGGTTCATGATATTTGACATCCCTAAAGAACAAAGGAACTTAAAATGTCAACATGACACTACAGTGATAGGGCAGAAACAAAGGGAATGGTAATATTTTCATTCAACATATAATCTGTAGAAGTATTACGATCGAGAAAGAACAGGTCCAGATTTCATGCACCCAATGTAGACTCTGGGTTTTGAACGGTGACGGGCAAGAGTTGTAGCTAGCATACCTACAGAAGTAAGACATGTAAGAAAGTCAACCAAACTACCAAAGCAAGGGTGAAATACTCTTTTCTTTCCGATAACGCAATAGAGATGTTGAGGCCGTGCGTACCCAAATTGACATGGACATCATCATCCACTTTGACATAGAAGTCAGCATCCCATTTTGCAACTGCGGTTGCAAAGAAAATCTTTGTTTTTGAAGACAGCTCATGATACCCTTCAACATGCTCCTACAACATAATGGAACGTATTGAAAGTTTGTTAACCTTTTCATGGCAGAATGTCTTACATATTTAATACACAACTTTATGTACATCTTTTTACCAGCCTAAGAAAGTCTTTGTGCAGAGACTCTTCTAAATCAATAGCTCGATCTAAAATGCTGTTGGCTGTTGCACTGAACCAATCATCCAAATATCAATCAGTTCAATTCCATTTAAAGCAAAATAATTTTTTTTCATGAGTAAAAGCAACAAAGAAACAATGACAATATGATACTTAAATTAGATGTTCAGAAAAAGCATGAGCCCAAATGTTAGATCACAGCATACACTACAGAGATTCTGTAAAGAAATTTCAACCATAATTTCTGATGTCAAAAATCAAAATGTGATTCTATATTCTAAAACTAAATTGATGAAGCATGCGATGCAGAACAGGCTCCCACAAAATGGGCAGATTGATTGTCCAGGACTGGGAGACACCAAAGTGTCTCTGATACAGAATAATTGACTTGATTAGTTAACAAGTTACACAACTAGTCTGAAACCAAAATTGTTTTTTTTTATAAGTAGTGTGAAACCAATTATGTTATTGACAAAAAGAACCAGCAGTGGAAGAACTACATAGCACAGACTGTAAAGAGATTATTATATGGCAAATGTCACAATTGATGGATCCTATAGATACAAATGCAGTCATCATGAATTACCATGTCATATTCTGTGGCATGGTCTAAGGTTATATAATTTAAATATAGTTATTTCAGTAAAAGGCTTTGTTACAGCAGAGCAGAGCAGCTTGCATTCAGGTTAAATGACTGAAGGTTAAAGCAAATGTAGCAGATATCAGTGAAATGAATGGATAGCTAACAGTTTGCTTCATGCAAACCTATTTTGTTTTGGCAACAAAATGGTGAGAAGACAGGGAAAGAAATGGTGTAAATTATTAAGGCTAATGTGGGAGCTGCTCTTTAGGTGCTTCAAATACAGGAAGAATTCAAGCAAGTATTGCTATCAATCCAAACTAAGATATTCAGGGACCATCAACGCAGGAAAGAAAGAGCAAAAAAAATGTGCAGATACATCAAGCCTTCTTGATGCTGCCCACAATACAGTGAATTTGTAAGGCACCAAAAGTTTCAAAAGGTTAGGCAAGTTCATATTTTGGTGAACAGTTTATGCAGAAATCTAGTCATGCACTAACCAATACTCATAATTACATTTAAAATGGGAGTAGAGCTAGTGGATAGTAATTTTGTCTCAAATTTGCTCCTAAAAATATATAATTATGAAGCAACCAAGAATTCATTAGTATTGTTGCCCATACTTGTTTGTCATCATTAAGAACTGCAAAAGGAGTGATTCCATTGATCGAAATATTTCATAATAACCTCATAAATATCTCTTCTGCTCAGGAATTAAAGTCTTCCTGGGCATGAAGTCATGGTGACATACAAAAGAATTATCAAGCAATTTCTGCTTTCTGTTAAGTTTTTACATTTGCGAGGATTATAACATAGAGAAAAGAAATCCAAAATGTCAATTCGCTGAGAAATTAAATTTTTCTATATCTTTTAATGAACCAAATTGAATTTTAAAATAAAAATATATATTTTACTGGAATTTTTGGCATGAAAATGCTCAAAGAAATTCCATTAACCCCATTATTTCAAATCCTACAGAGAACAGACTGAAATCACCAAGCATATGATCAATCCAGCTTCCAAAGCATACCAAAAGTTTCTTTTGTTCAGGGATATCTATTACAGAGCTAGCGCTTACAAAAGGAACCAAACAGACAAGTAATTTACCTGTGGCCAATCATGAACCGGACCACAATTCCCTTCTCACGCTCCAACTGGACAAGCTTTTCACCTAATCAAAATAAAAACACAGACAATCTTAACAAATGAACCTACAATAATAAACAAATGTCACTCAGTACACAAAACTATCACTTTTGCAGGGTAAAAAAAGTTGATTAGTAGCCAGCCTTTTCCACAATTATAATATGATGTAACGATTACCTTGGGGCATCCAAGTCATTCTAACCGAATCACGCCGCTTCCTACTACTGAAAGCAGTGTTGATTCCAATAACTACGAACGCTTTCTTCCTTGGTGCACCATTTTTAGGCAAAAAAGATGTGGCAGCAGAGCCATCAGAGATCCCCATTTCCCGAGAACTCCGAGTTGCTGATAACTCCTTGTTGAGCATTGAAATCTGCTTGTCTAGAGATCTAACAAGCCTCCACAAAAAAAAAAAACCCCACAAAAGCGTCCAAATTATTAACAAAGTAATTAAGAGCTTCATAATTGTTAACCAAAAAAAGAAAAAATCTAAGAAACTAATACAATTGCTAGTTAATTCGAACTCACTGAACTGCGTCTTGGGTTCTGTGAATACTCTCCACTACGTCGCTATTCGGTGCCGGTTTCTGATTTTAATTAAAAACCAATCCCAAACATAAACAAATAAAAATATATTAATGTAAAACAACGAAAATTCAAATACCAAATACAACTATTTAAAAATAAAATAAAATGGGGTTGAGAATTTTTGTTATTGTAAATGAATAAATATACCGTTTTAGTATTGCAATCGTCGGCGACAGTTGGTAACTCTTGTTCGTGTCGACGGTGAGACATGAGCTGACCGTTGGATTCTGATGGGGCCCACATCCTGTGCAACCAACGATCCGAAGTCACAACCTCGTCGGCTTTCGAAAACAACAATAACAAACAACAACTACAACCCAAACAAACCTTAAAAAAATCAAAACCAAACTGACTCTATTTTTTTTAACCATGAAACATGTAAACACTAAATATTAGTCACCAAAAAAAAAATATATATGAACCTGCTTGTGATGAGAACGCCAAGAATGAAGGAAGCGATGCAAATAATGGGTATCCATTTGGCTGAGATTCTACCAGAACCAGAGTTGCGGTTCTTCATTTTCTGAGCGTGTGTAAGAGAGAGAGAGAGTGACACGAAGCTAAGAAACAAAAGTCTATTTAAACAAGTTTGAGTTTTTTTTTTTTTTTTTTTTTTGATAGGAAAACGAGTTTGAGTTTGATTGTTGTTTTGGTTTTCGCTTGGTTTTTTTTTTTTTAGGCGCGCTGTTGTTGTTGTTGCCTTTGGAGAGTTTGGACCGTCAAAGTTGGCAGTTATTATATGCGGCCTGGTGTACTATTCCATCAATAATATTTTTGTCCTATAGTAACGTCCACGCCAGTCACGGCACGAGTCAAGAACCTCTTTTGGGCTTTTTGGACTATAATCATGGAAACCCAAACTGTTTGACTTTTCTTAAATGGAATGGTTTAAATTATTACTTTCCTCTTTAATTTTTTTTGCATGAATTTCGTTCTTTTTCCCTAAACCATTGAATACATTATTATATTTATCCCATTTGCCAATTTCATGGAAACCCAAACTGTTTGACTTTTCTTAAATGGAATGGTTTAAATTATTACTTTCCTCTATAATTTTTTTGCATGAATTTCGTTCTTTTTCCCTAAACCATTGAATACATTATTATGTTTATCCCATTTGCCAATTTCAAAAAAAATTACTGTAATCACCGCACACTCTTGGTGCGATGGTCACTTCACAAATATAAGTGTTTGTGGAGTATGTGGGTGAGGGTCGGGGTTCAAGTCTCCAGGAAGGAGCTTCACATACATATACATTTAAATTAGGCTAGAGTAGAATTCTATCTTGTATCAAAAATAATAATAATAATAATAATAATAATAATAATTACTGTAAAAAGTTTTTTTTTGTTTGTTCATAAACTATTTGGAAAAAGAATTTCTTTAACAAATTTAAAAATAAAAATATATATATTTTAAAGTGTATGGACAAAAAGTGAAATTCATAAAAACTTTGGACTAGAACAATATTTTAACTAAAGGGGTACATAATAACTTATAAAGGGAGGTATTCATAGATAGGGTTACGATGAGATTACCCTTTATTTATAAAAAAAAAAAATTATACTTGATATAATTATTTGTGATGTTACATCTCTCAAGTTATATTTGGTATAATTTTAAGTAATATTACAACACTCAATATTTTTTAATTGAATGTGAATTTTGACAAATCCATCATTAGATTACATTATCTTCGTATATTCTCTATATTTGCAAAATTTCAAGGTGATCAAAAATTAATAGTTATGTCATCAATCAATTTTTAAAATTCAAGTTTTTGTACTTTAAAATAATACATAAAAGACGAGTTTATGGATCGAATAGTGAATAACATTCTATTAATGTGAAAATTAGCATGAATGTTAATACCATATAATTCAACGGTAGAATTTTCAAAATATGAATTCTATAACAAGTTATTGGATAGTGTATCATTTCTTAAAGTTACACCTAGTGTAACTTTAAGCAAAATGTTATACCACTCAATATTTTTTAATTGAATTTGAATACACCGTTAAATTACATTATCTTCATATATTCTCCATACTTGTAAAATTTCAAGGTGATAAAAAATTAATAATTAAGTCATCAATCAATTGCTTAAATTCAAGTTTTTGTACTTTAAAATAATACATAAAAGACGAGTTTATGAATCAAATAGTAAATAACATCTAATTGACATAAAAATTGGCATAAATGTTAAAAACATATAGAACATGTAATTCAACGGTGAGATTTTCAAAATATGAATTATATAACAAGTTATTGGATGGTGTAATATTTCTTAAAATTATACCAAATGTAACTTGAACGCAACTCTCTCTCTCTCTCTCTCTCTCTCTCTCTCTCTCTCTCTCTCTCTCTCTCTCTCTCTCTCTCTCTCTATATATATATATATATATATATATATATATTTGTTATTAACGTACACATCAAACTTTATGTTAATTAACAATTATTTAACTTACGTGTGTTCAAATGCTTTTTTATTTTCTTTTTCTTAAAGTCAATTTTTTTAAGCCTAAGCATTGTTTTTAGATTTTGAATTTTAAACCGTGATGTAAGGGTATAACTTCCTATGGTTGTACTTTGTAGGCAAGATTTTTCAAATCTTTAATAACTATATATATAAAGAGAGAAATTGATTCAACTAACATCTAGTGTAACTTCAAAAGAGTTACACCTATTTTAAATCATTGATTTCTCACATATCTAACAGTAGAAAAAATGCTAATATTTATTGTTTTCCAACTCATCTCATCTTTTTTTTTTTTTTTTTTGCTAAGCCATCTCATCTAATTAATACTAGCATTTTTGTCTCTCTTTTATTAATTAAATATAACCATTTATAAGCATCTTATAATAAAGTAAAAGTCAGCTAACTTCTCCAATCTCTATCTCTCTCGTCTGTACCATTAAAGAAAATTATTTCTTGGTTAACTCTCAAACCCAAATGTAGGAGTTTGCCAATGTCCATCACAATAACATTTTCAATGATAGTCGACAATTTCAGTGAAATCAAGAGCCAATATTTGCGACTACCTCACTGACTACATGCCCATGGCCCAAATATTTAATAAATAAACAACATGGGAAATGGAAAGCAAGCCAAAGTCACTGCTGCCTTGCCCAAAGGTGGTTAGGAAGACCATGCTCAAGTCGCCTTGGTAGGAGAAAAATCAAATAAGGTTTGCTTAGATCATACATAAAATAAAAAAGGAATTCTTTGGTACCCAATAAAAATCCATTTCCAGAGGCTCTAGCAAAGTTTATGTTGAAAAGTCGTTATCTTTGTTTTCTCTCCCTACCTGATACACTAACTAAACCTACTTAGCTTCACAATTTCCTGTTTCATTGTTTCTTTAGTTTTGGATGTAATCCAGGTTCTTAGTTTTCGGTGATTTTGCAATTCTTTTTTATTTTCTTAAACGTTAAGATGCTTGTAAATGTAATAATACTTTTTTATCTCCCTAAATGTTAAGATACTTATAAATGTAATAAATAAGAGAGAGACAAAAATGTTAGTATTAATTAGATGAGATGAGTTGGAAAGCAATAAATACTATCCTTTTTTTTTTTTTTT
Source organism: Castanea sativa (assembly GCF_040712315.1). Lineage (NCBI taxonomy): Eukaryota > Viridiplantae > Streptophyta > Magnoliopsida > Fagales > Fagaceae > Castanea > Castanea sativa. The sequence goes on from NC_134022.1 coordinate 32,105,283, forward strand.
TTTTCTATCGTTAGATGTGTGAGAAATCAATGGTTTAAAATATGTGTAACTCTTTTAAAGACACTCATTAATGCTAATATTTTGATTAGGATCTCATTTATTATCCCTATTTATAATATTTTATACTTATCTCTAAACCCAAAAATAGGTATATGTTTCTCACTCCTCTCTCGTTCTCCTCCATCACTCTTCCACCTCCACTGCCATAGGGAAATAATTCAAGAAAAATTGTAATTAGACTTCAGCTTTTGTTATGAACACCATGAGTATATGTATAGCCTTTAAAAGAGCTAAATGGAAACAAAGAAGTTCATGTAGCAGATCCAACCAAATGAGATTAAGGCATATTTGAGTTTGAGTTTCTTTTGTGACGAGATTGTTCGAGATTGTTTGGCGAAACTTTTGGCCGACCTAAACTACTATAAACTTTTTATCCTGTATTTCTTTCTTTCTATGTTTGATGAGTCGTTAAAGACAATGGGCGATAAGCCAAATAAGCTGGAGAAGAAATAAAACTGAAATTGGCTATATCCAAAGTTCTCCTTAGCTGTCTTGCCTTTTGTAAAATGGCTTAGAGCAACAAGGGGACAAGTTATTGGGAAAAAGTGGCTGCTTTTGTTGAGATAATAATGGGTAAAATTATTAAATTCACGATTGATCAGATCATTTCATTTAACAGGGAAATATCAAGCAAATGCTTTTGAGTTTTGAGTATTGATTAAATGCTAGCAGGTTTCAGGCTTTCGTTTGATTTGAAAGGATTATTTTGCTGGAGGGAATAGCGGGAAGAGAGTTTATTTTTCTTGTATCACAGGGTCAGCCCCTTTATATGTGGTTCTACGAGCCCATATTAAATTTTGCCACAATTTTGCAATTGCACATAGCAATGTGCGAATGGTCCAATGACCCAATTTAAGTTCGTACTTCTAATGTCAATGTTCTGCGGTTGTTTTTTTTTATAATTTTCATTCTTCTGCCGGCAATCTATCCATGGAGGTTGAACAACAGTGGAGGAGAAAGAGATAGAAAGAGAAATGTAGAGAGAGAGAGAGAGAGTCAAATATAACACTATTTTTGGGTTTAGAAATAGATATAAAATATAATAAATGAGGGATAATTAATGAGATCTTAATCAGAATATTAGCATTAATGAGGGTCTTTTTTTTACCATTGGATCTACTTAAATCTAATGGTTTAAAAAATGTGTAACTTGAAGCTATCGCATATATATATATATATATATATATATATATATATATATATTACAATTTTTTAAAAATAATTTTGGGTCCAATCTAACACTTAGTTCCCCCTACAGTGGCTTGCAAAATTGAGTCTAATGTTGATTGAATTTATAAAATGGGGAAACCATGCGAACCACAAAACATGACGGACATAGAAAGGCACCCAAAAAGTGTAATAAATTATGCCATCTCTGGAATTTATGTACAAAAATGTGAAACTTAGGTATATCATGCATTACATTAGTTTTTCCAATTAAATTCAAATACATATTGTTTCTCAAAAAAAAAAAAAAATTCAAACATATATTTGTTTTGAATTATATTGTCTTTGGAAATGATAATACGTATTATGGGGAGTAAAAGAACCCAAGTGGGCATTTGGGCCTTTGGGCTCTAGCAAGGAGGGCCGATCTGTTCTTGAGCTAAGAATTTGTTAGCACTGCGAATCGGCCCATACGCCGAGGGTCCGAGGACACATCCGAGGGTGAGTTTCTCCTCGGACAGACCCAAGAGAACTCGGAGATTCATTACGAAGGTCAAGGCAGAATTCTGGAAAGACTGTTGGTTAAAAGGGGGAAACCCTAAACCTTCTAGATACACCGGTGTTAGAAAAATATCAAGAGCAAAGGCTGCCACCTCCGCATTAAAGACTCTGCACCTACCTTCCTGGCCGCATTAATGGGGAAGTGACCCCTGAACAGTAGAACTGAAACTTTTGGTCACTATTCAAAGGCACTAAGAGAATAAATATCTAGAGGGGAGGGGGTTTGAGCAACACGTGGATAAAGCATCAGCAAAGGAAGTATTTAAGGGGGTGAAGGCCAAAGAAAAAGGGGATCAGTCAATAACCAAGAAAGAAATTAAGAATTGTAATCTTTAAGAAAGAAAGAGAAATAATACAGAAGTAATCCTCGGCTCACGTCCGAGGAGATCCATCAGCAATTATCATTCATTATTTACAAGTGTTTGCACACCATAACCTGTTATTCAGTTCTCAGTACTTTTGATCTAGATTTCACGCCCACACTCTACAAATTTCATTGTTTAAGGCTCATTGGGCCTGAGCCCATAATTGTCTTTGGGTCCAGGTGCGATTGTGCACTTACACGTATTTAATTATAATGCTTTTGTTTTTTTAATAGGTACGAACATATGTCATAAAAGAGGATACAAACCTTGGTTCTCCATATAAAAAGATCAAACAATGTGAATGAGCTATAAAGCTCTTGGTAATTTTTCTTTTTTTTGAGAAAAAGGTAATTATAATCTAATTGCCATAAAATTAGAAGTACACTTGACACAAAATTGGAGTATAATAAAAATATAATTTATATTATTAATTGAAATTTTCACTTTAATATATTACTACCCAACAACCTATGCAATGCATGGAAAAGATCAATGATATATTATTTTATCTAAAAAATGATTTTATCTCTCTTTTATTTGTATATAAATAAAAAAAATTTAATAGTATGATAATTATTAATAATATTAAACTTACTTAAGGTGTCTCATGGCAAAGAGTATAACAGTGGCAAAAAACTAGGACATCAATTTTTTATACATACATACATACATATATATATATATATATATAGAGAGAGAGAGAGAGAGAGAGAGAGAGAGAGAGAGAGAGAGAGAATATTTAATTTCTTTTTTTTTTTAGTTAATTATGTAATCAGTATAATTTTTTTTTTTTAAAGAATAAATGGCATCAACTAAAGGAATGCAAATTTCTAAAAAGTAAAGCCCTTTTCAGCATAGTCAAATTAGGTTAACTTGACTAGACAAGGTTCGTGTCCATGCCAAATTTCTGGGAAGGAACCCATTTGTCATTGACTCTCAGTTCATTGACGTAACGATGCATGTAGTCCAAGTTCAAATATGGCATTTGGACTAAGAAATTTTAAAAAAAAAAAAAAAATTCAAGTGATAATTTAGTGGCAGTTGAATCTCATATTTGCTGTTAAAACTTGGAACTCCACCTCTCCGTGATCTAATCCCGGTCGAAACAAAAAACAAAAATGGAACTTAAAAGCTAAAATTTTTCTTGTGTGTGGGTTTGTTTCTCACAAAAAAGAAAAAAAAAAAAGAGAGTTGGTTAATACTTTTAGAAAGGGGATATTTCATAATACCTTCATTTATTTCATTCCCTTCTCGCCCGATTCAAATAGAGAAGGATTCCCCAAAACAACTACATTATTTAAAATTAATATGTATTTTGGTTATATATATATATATATATATATATATATATATATATATATATATATATATATATATATATTGTTTACTATTGACCATCCAGTCAAAATTACATAAAATTAAGTTTCATACTTTTTTTTAACAATTAAGCTCCATAAATTAGATATATTAGCATAGATATAAAAATAGATATTAGCATAGATATATATATATGTGTGCGCGCGTGTGCGTGTGCGCGCGTGCGTGTGTGTGTTTCTCAACAAAAAAAAAAAGGTGAAGTTATTAAGGATCACACTCTAGATATTAAGGAAAGGAGTTGAATAAAAATAATAATTTTTTAACACTCATTTTATTACCCTGTTTGAGAGTTTTAATGAAAAGAATGAGCCAAAACCTTGTTATTGAGTAATTCAACTAGTGAACACCTCTTGATGTTTATGAAGATATTGTCACTTCATTTGTTTTGGTGATAATGTTTTCTAGACAATTAGTCATTTTTTAAAAAGTATTTTCTATAAAATTATATCATTTTCTTATGTTTGGTAGCAACCTTAAATGAGTTGAAAAACAATCTACTAACTTCTCTTATTTACCTTGCTGTGAAATAGATTTGTTTTCCAAAAAAATTTATTGAAAAACAATCTTTAAAAATAATACTACAAAACACTAGAAAACACGGAAAACTATCTTTATATAAGGTTTTTCATTGAAACAATCAGAGCGTCTATGTTCAAGTCTCTCTCTCTCCAACCATTGAATTATAAAAATAGAAGGAATGGAAAAACCATTTACTTATTTGAGAACTTTTTTTTTTAGAGAGTGTCAACCTATGACGTCCACTCCTGATAATAACTCTTTATTATCAGACTAAGACACCAGTCAGTTTTTAGTGTAGGCGGAGATTGAACCCCAGATCTCTTATACAACTATCAGAGACTTTACTAGCTGAGCTAACTGGAACTCACCTCTTATTTGAGAACTTAAGTAGGATGTAATAGAATGAGTAGGAGGGAATAGGAAACGCCTATCCATTATTTTCCCCTCAAAATTTGAAATTTTCACTTGCCTCGTGATTGGGAGGAATCACAAAAAATGAAATTAGGTTTATTGAAAATTTCACTAAAACTCCTAAAATACCCATATGCGTTCAACCATTTATTTTAAAATATATGTATAATAGTAAAGTTGATATAAAATAATTAGGTACTATTACGTATAGTGTTAATCTCAAATAAGGTTACTCATATTCTATTATTTTTTCGTGTGTGTTCTAATAAGTATTATTGTTTATTAAAAAAAATCTATTATTTTTCACCCTTTTATTTCAAAATATCCAAACAAAGGTACTTAATTTTACTCAATTTCATCAATTTTTTTTCTTTTATTTCATTTTTATTACTTAAATACATTTCATTATATCATTTCCCTTGTATCGAGCAATTCTCTTCTCTTTTTTTTTTTTTAAATTGCTAAAGTTACTATGAATGTTTGAATTGTTTTTTAATCATTAGTGACACATTTAAAAAAAAAAAAAAGAGAGAAACGTGACATAGCAATTTATACGCTTAAAATAAATATTAAAAAAAAAATTTTAAAAAAGTTCCCTCGAGTTATATGGACACGTGAATTTGGAAAATAAGGGGGTACAAGAAAATTTGTAAGGGGAGTGCGACTATTGAAGCAGCCAAACAGTAGTCTACAGCCACCTAACTATAATCGAGAATTTCGCGCATTTATTTTAGCATACTACTACTAGGCTGCTTCCTATTTTTAAGAGTTAATAAGACTTTAAGATTACTCATCATTTCTGTTACAGCCACAAAAGTCAGAGATCCCAATTCCAACTCTTCTACCTGCGATTTCATCAAAGGTATTCTATTCCAGTTATCACCTTTATCAGTTATCACCTTTTTTTATTTATGAAAGTTAATTAAGGTTCTCATTTTCTTAATCAATAATTATGCTTCGAACTGAAACTTTTCAATACTGGTTTTTAAAGTCTTTAAAGCACCAAAACTGCTGCTTTTATTTCAATGTAGCTTGTCTTGTCACATTGAAACTTATGTTTAATTTCAATTTAGTTTGGTGGGTCTGTAAAAATTTGTGAAATTGGACAGTGATAGGAGGGTTGAATGAGAATTAAACCGACGTTGTTGTTACCAAATGAATTCCATTTTGTATTTTGAATTTCACCGTCATCTTTTTGGATCCATTTCCTCATTGAGATTTGATTTTCAAGGAGTTTTTTTTTATTGGAATCTATAAGGGCATCAGCATATCATGTTTTGATTACATTAACAATAGAATAGATAGATAGATATGGGACATCTTCTAGTAATCTGAATGTGTGTGTGTATAGGATGTGATTTACCTTCAGTATTTTTTTAATTGAACATGTACTTTTATTTTAAATATACAATAACAAGTAGTAGTGAATGATGACAGTATCTCATTAAAACAAAAGAAAATTCTTTTTAAAAAAATACTGGAGGTAACCCATATATATATATATATATAAAAATTAATTTTTTTTTTTTGTACATGCCATATTTATATTTATGACTTATGTTTTTATTTTTACATATTCTATTATCATTTCAAAGCACTTGCATTTTAGTAATGTTAAAATCACCTTATTAGGAATAACAAAATACCGTCATCCACATCATTTGGACCTACACCGTTCTTGCTCGATGCCCCTCCCCAAAGAGACAAGTCCACCTTATTGCCATCCCTACTACAAACCCCATAAAAGTGGAGCTTTGTGCACTAAATAAGATAGATATGAGTTAGCTTATGAACAAGAACCTGTAAAAGTGTGTAACATCTAGGAACTTTTTTTTTTAATAACATCTACAAACTTATCAAAGTTGAAAGCGGTAGTTTACTATAATGTGTGTTTGGTTTGTGTGAACATTATTAAGTTGAAGTTGATTTATTTGCTTCAACTTTCTAGCCTTCCTCCAAAATAAATAAAACAACAACAACCAAGTCTTAGTCCCGAAATTTTAAGATCAGCTATGAATCCTCAACAAAGAAATCAAGGTTATCTACATGTATTCTTTTCCATAATTCTATTCTATTTGAATTATATGGAGAAATATAAGTTGACAAGACTGATTTTTTTTTTTTTTAAATTTTTGGTTAGCTATTATCTTTGATATTATCAATTAAAACTTCTACAAATTTGTTAGCTCTGCATAAGAGATATAGTTTGAATTGTATAGTAGATTTAAGGTTTCAGTAGATTCCTTGGAGAATTCTAGGGAGAAGAACAAGGATGTTTCCGGTTGAGCAGTGACTTAAGTGAATGTTTAAGAGGCATTTAATTGAATGAGCCAATGATTTAGCAGGCCAATAACAAGCAAAAGCTTATTCTTTTTCTACCATCATGGCCTGGAACAGTGGAATGAAGTCCTGCACAAAGTTGTTGATGTCTTCAGGAGCAATTCTCCAAAAATCAGGTTCATTTGATTCCTTTTGTTGGTAACCACAAATTTAATATTACCCTCTGTCATTTACACCAACTGTTGATGGAAAATACTTTTCTTGAGCTTGTTCTGTTTTATTCTAATTGCATCTTACGTTATAGTTAAGCATGTTTTAAGATTCAGCAATAAGAAAGAAAGCACATGCTCAATGTTATACCAGAAATGTTTTGGACAAATTATGTGTGCAAACTTGTACATCATGAGGTGATCATATTGTGACAAATTGAAGATTTTGTTGTAATGCATAATTTTGAGTTTCAGTTTCATCTTTATTCACTGCTGCCATAAAAATTGAGTTATAAAAGCCACATGCTTACAGTTTTCAGTAGAATTTTAGACAAAGCAATACATAAATTATTGGACATGCACCTGTTATTTGCATAAATAAATATTTTGTGTATATTGAGAGCCTACTATTTACAGATATTAGCAAAAAGGTCAGTAATATATGTTCTAGTTCCTATTTATTCAGGTGCATTAAAATCTTTGAACCAACACTGATGTAGGTTTTAAACTTAACAAGACAATGATTCTTGAGAGATGCATATTTGTAGGCTTCAATTTGAAATGTGAAATTAGTGAATTGAAATGATATCAAAACAGCAAAACTGTAAATGTGTTTATTTTTAGTCTGCCGTGGGTTCTTATGGGCGTCGAGTTTGTCTACTTTCCCAATCTCTACACATAGCTGAATTGTCAAAATGTCAAATTCCAAATGTTGATCAATGTTACTAACTATAACAATTACCTTTTTTTTTTTGGAACAGCAAAGAGGGGACTCCACTCAACTGAAATAAAGAGAATGGGGGGACATGGTCATGATGCACCATACTACGAACATGCCAAACACATGTATAACTTGGACAAAATGAAAAACCAGAAGTTGAAAGTGACCCTTGCAACGTGCACTGTCTTCTCTATTGGAGCAGGTGTTCCAGTTTTTGCTGTCCTATACCAGCAAAAGAAAAGAGCTTCTGTTTGAGATATGATGCATTTTGGCAGCAATAAGGGATTCAGTATCTACCAAGATAATGAAAATGCATTCTCCACTTCTTGTTTCACCTGTCATTTGCTTCTTTTGTTATTCTTGAGTTAAGTCCAGCCGACGAATAAATTTTACATTAACCGGACCTCTACAGGCACAGTTCAATAAAATTGATCCAACGAAATTCCAGATTCCATTTTTTATTTTATTCAATCCATATGGTTCCTTAATTCTTTCACATTTTCTCCTGGTTATGATAAACAGTTGAACATGTTGTGTGTTTTGGCAAGCTGTTCCTCTACTTTTATGCAAATATGTTTTTATAACAGGTTCGATATCATTGTTTGGAAACAGTCACCATCTGATTTGAATGTATTCTGTACAAAATGGACATGGACTAGGCCTTCATTTCCATATTTATGCTGATGCAATCAAGAACTATTGATCATTTGATGTGGAATTTTTTTTATGCTCTTTTAACTTTTATTTTATTTTATTTTATAAGGTTTTAACATATAGCGTTCGCTTCTGATGATTTTGCTTTTTATCATTAAACTAAGACACCAATCGGTTTTTTGTGTAAGCGATGATTCAACTCCAGATCTCTTATTTAATAATAAGAAATTTTACCAGTTGGACTAACTGGAACCTACTTATGCTCTTTTAACTCGTCTACAATGCACACAAAGTTATTATTGTTTTTGGCTAAATACAAAGGTCTGTTTTCAACAAAGAATAATTTTCAATGTCTAGCAGTCTAGGTGGAGAACTGAAGTTATCAAACTTCTTTATTTGTCTCCCATCATATTCGCCATTTGGTAAATATCATTAATCCTTGACTTCTCAGAACTTGACTAGTATTGCTAATGTACTAAGCAGCATCCAAAATTTAATTCCTCTACAGAGTTTTTGAATCTTCAAAACTCATTCAATGACTATTCCACTTGTACTCTTCGTTAATTTGAGGCCTAGAGAGCTTCATAGTAGGGATGGCAATTTTTCCCCGCCCCGCTTGACCCGCCCCTCCCCGCTTCACCCCGTGCGGGTTTTCCCCACCCCGCAAAGGTGATGGGGCGGGGATGGGGTGAGATTTTAGACCCGCATCACGGGGCGGGGTGGGGATGGGTTTACACTTTTTAGACCCGCCCCACCCTGCGTTAATAAGGATTAAGTTATAATTTTTTCATACTCTAAAATCCTACTATTTAAACAAAAATATCATCAACTTATTTTATTCTACCTAACGTGGTTCTACTTCTCTTTTCTCTCAAGCAAAGTTGTAAATAAGGTACCGATTTTAACTATTTTTTTTGTTTTTTCATTCATGATTCAAATGTCTTTCTCAACTTACTGTTCATCATTAACATAATATGAGATTTTTGTGTCATACTATGAGATTTTTGTTGTGACATTGTCTTGTTAAACATTTAGATAATATTATTTAGTTTTTGCTAAAAATTAGTTTGATTTGATAGGATAAATTTATTTATAATTTCAAGTATATTTTTAATATTGAAACATGTCATTTTATTTGAAAAAAATGGTAATAGTTATAGGGAAAATTAACAAGAAATAAAGTTTTACGGTATAGGACGGGGCTTCGCGGGGCCTTAAGGGGCGGGGATGGGGCAAGAAATTTTCCCCGTCATGCGGGGCGGGGCGGGAATGGGGCAAGAAAAATCTATACGGGACGGGGGCGAAGATCCCATCCTTCGGCCCCGCCCCGCCCCGCCCCGCCCCGCCCCATTGCCATCCCTACTTCATAGGGACAACTTGTAGTTACGTAGAGTCGAGGGGCACAACCTGAAAATTGGCTTTAGCCTTTAGGCCCATGTTTGAGGGAAACCGAGGGGATGGGGCAAATTTAAGTACAAAATAAAGCAGCGTTGAGCATTTTCCATGAACCATTATGAGATTACATTTGAAAAAAGGGCTTTATTTTATTAGCACGACTTTCTTCTGTTAGGTTTTGATTTTTTTTTTGTTTGAAAAAAAATGTTAGGTTTTGGTTTGACTTAAATTATTGAGGGGAAAAAAAAAGCAGGTAGGAATAAACGGACAAAATAAATCTAGAGTCTACACATAGTTTAGAACAAATTTCATAATTGTCTTACGTAGCTAGTTGTTAATGATGAATAATCAAGTAATATCGCTGATGAACTCATAAGCTTAGTTTGTTGAATGAAAACAGTTGTGTTGACTGTTTGTAGTACTACTCTAAATTGAAACCTGACACATGAAAAAACTTGTTGAGTATTTTTTTTTTTTTGGACCCAACCTATTAAATCACAAGGTTGTTATTAGTTGAAATGATTTTACTTGAATTGTTATAAGTTGTATTGATATTGTGATATAGTACCGACTAATATATATAGAGATGGGTTTAAGTTACATTTTTTTTTTTTACTATTGGATCTTTTTAAACCATTAAATTTAAGTAGATTCAATAGTAAAAAAAAAATATCATCATTAATACTAATATTTTAATTGATCTAATTTATTATCTCCTATTTAATACATTTCATATTTATTTTTAAAAAGAAAAAAAATCTCATTAATAATCATTACTTCAGTTTTTTCTACATCCACAATGGCATAAAAGATTTTGAGGATAAAACCTCAGAATATGCTAAAAAAGAGAGTAAAAAATACAAAGGAAAATGCTAACGAATGCCTTAAGGGTATTGGTTAATAATCCATTTAAATAAAGTTTTTATGGGAAAATGAAATAAAGCAATTAATATTTTGAAGCGAAACTTATAATATGGCATAAATTTTGCTTGTGACGCCAATATTTTCAATAATTTTAAAACAATTTTGAAAGTGTACAGATTAAAGTAAAATATTTTAAAGTATAGAAGCAACTTTAAAATAAAAATTGAAGGTTAATAAACAAATATGCAGTTAAAAAATGGTAAAACTTAAGTACAATAACATAAGTGCGGTGCATTAGTTTTTCACAATTAGATTTATAAACTTTGGTGACTCAAAAAAAAATGCAAACATTTGTTTGTTTTGAATTTAATTATTTTCTTTAAGAGAAATGATATGTCTACAACATTTTTACAACAAATCCTAAGTGGCAGGATATTACTGGTTGTTATTGTTGGGGCAAAAAAGTAATCTTAGTGTTACGTTCAAATTTGAACCAATAACAACTAACCACCTATGATTTGTTATAAAAATGTTGTGGACGTAGCACCTCTCTTTTTTTATTGACTAATACAATCAAATGTCTAAATTTAATTGAGGAAACATAAAAATGTTTTCCTTAAAACTTTTTTTTTTAATTGATAGAGAGATCGGTTATTTTTTATGATTTTTTATTTTTATAGCTGTTACTTGAATATGGAAAGTTTGTTTATTTAGAAATAAATTAATTTTAGAAATTATTACACTTAAAAAGAAATAACTATTACAACAATTTTATAGAGGAATCATTATTTCTCATTTTGAAGAATAGCTATTACCAAATTAAAAAAAAAGATAAGCTATAAGAATATCTATTACATTACAATAATTACAGTCTACTAAACATGCCATTAATTTTTTTTTTTTAAGTACTACCTATAGTCATTTCTCTAAAGAAAAAAAATCAAAGATTTTTTTTTTTTGAAAATGAGGAGAAGAACGTAGTTTATTGCTTAGAGTTTGTTTGGCTAGGGGCTATACTTTTTTAATCAAAGCCTTCTTTTTCTTAAAAAAAAAATACTACTTGATAACAAATTTAGTTTTAATTTTTAAAAATAAATAAAATTTTGACATTTTTTTTTTGTTGCACACTAGGCATCTAGCATAAAACTTACAAAAAACAAATATATTTTGTATATAAAGTAAGTTACCAAAAACTATTGCCAAGGAAAGATCCTAGGCCCAATGAGCATGTTAAAAGCCCAACCTTAGTCAGAGTCTCGTGTTTGTTCACCAAGGCCCATTTTGGTATGACAACATGGATAAACTGTATCGAGGATACTAGAAGTAGCCAAGGAAAGACCTGAATCCGACAAGCCAAAAGAGATGAACTCCTGAATAAAGCAACAATCATATCCGCATTAATTAGGTATACCTGCCTGATACAATCACATTTATTACTGAATGACCGGCTTAAACAGTACTTCAAGCTTCAAAGTCCATCTTCACCATGAAAATAATGGAAAAGATGCTTAATGGGACAAATATCTCACAACCTACATGATGATTGCACATTCCAGGAAGGAGGAGGAGAGGGGTGGGGGTATAAATAACGGCTTCATGCACGTGAGTGAGGGATAAAAAATAAAACCTGGAGAAAAAATAGAGAGAGATCCTGGAGAGTGACTTTTATCCTTACTTTTTGGATGTCATGTCTTTAGCAAGTTTTGTATTATACTTGTAATCAAACAAAAACTGATATTATTCAAATTATATGCTTGTTGAAGTTTCCCATTGTGGATCATCCAATTCTCAGTTTGTATAACTAAGTAGTGATGCCAAAAATGTATTAGTTTTCAAGATTATCATTAATTTCCGCCAAAAATGTGTATCTTTTTTTATATATAAAAAAAAATCCATAGTTGAAGTGAAATAATTTAAAGTATAGAAGCAACTTTAAAATAAAAATGGAAGGTTAATAAACAAATATGCAATTAAAACTTAAGTACAATAACATAAGTGTGGTGTATTAGTTTTTCACAATTAGATTTATAAGCTTTGGTGACTCTAAAAAAAAGAAAAGAGAAATACAAACATTTTGTTGTTTTGAGTTTAATTATCTTTTTGAAAAGATAGCACTGATATTTTTTTATTGACTAGTACAATCAAATGTCTAAATTCAATTGAGGAAACATAAAATACTTTCCTTAAAAATAATTAATTTAAAAAAAATTTTGAAAGAAAAATAAGTTATTTTTTATGATTTATTTTTATTTTTACAGCTGTTATGTGTATATAGAAAGTTTGTTTATTTAAAAATATATTAATTTTAGAAATTATTACACTTACTAAGGAATAGCTATTACAATCTTTTTATAGAGAAATAGATATTCCTCATTTTGAAGTATATCAATTACCAAACTAAAAAATAACTAAGCCATAAGAATAGTTATTATATTATAGTACCTATTACAGTTTACTAAACATGTGGATAGAGTTATCTTTTTTTTTTTCTTTTTTTTTTAAGTACTACTTATAATGAAAAAAGAGGAAAAGTAGTTTTTTTTTTTGGATAAGAAGAAGAACATAGTTTATTGCTTAGAGTTTGTTTGGCTAGGGACTATACTCATTTAATCAAAGCATTTTTTTTCTACGTCTTATTCAGAAAAAAAAAAGCATTTTTTTTCTATAAAAACATACTACTTAATAACAAATTTAGTTTTAATTTTTTAAAAATAAATAAAATTTTAACTTTTTTGTCACACATTAGGCATCTAGCATAAAACTTACAAAAAAACAAAAAAAAAACTGTTTGGTATGTGAGTTTAAATAATAATTTTAAATTTTCTTAAAAATATATGTGAATGAAAAAATATATAAAAATACATATAATATTTCTTATAAATTAAAAAAATATATTTAAACATATTTATCAAATATCCCTATATTATGCGCATAAAATAATTTACTAAAAACTGTCAAAATTTATGCTTAAAAATTGTATTCGGTGAGGTTGAGGGTAAAATGGTAAAATTGAGTCCTCCACATATTGGGCAAAATGTTGCGAACTCTGCCCTAAAAATATAGCACGGTCCTCTCGTTTTGGTCTGCGAAGTTCAACTCTTCTTTATCCCAAGTTCTTTACTGTCTTCCATTACATACCTAGGTAACATTTTCTTCTTCTTCTTCTTCTTCTTTTTATATAATTGTTGACTGGTATAGCATATAATTCAATTCTTAATTCATCGGCTTTTAGATTTAGTTGATCGGACCTTAAATATTTACATTTCCAGTTAATCTTTAGATCTATGTTTTTTTTTTTTTTTTTCATTTCTGTGATATATTTTTGCTAATTTCAATATCAATCTGTATATGCTCGGTTTGTTTTGTCAAAGCACATCCACTAAACTTAACAGTTGTTAGATTTATGAATTTTTCTCATCAACCAAACAGGAGGATTAGACTGCCTTGTTTCACGGCTACCTAAGCTTCACGCGGCTGTAAATTTTGCTACCCGTTTTTGAAATTTTTCTGGGCTTAACATAATGAATTTCACTATCATATCTGTTTGGATCAATGGCGGCTCTAGGATTTTTATTTAGGGTGGTTACTACGAAATTTAAATTACCACAATATTTTTCTTAGTACCATTTTTTAAGAAAAAATGAAATTAGAAATTATTTTTGTTAAATAGGTTGGACGAGCTACAAATTTTATATTTTTGTTTTATAATAGGTTTTTTGTTGAATAATTTTGTCACTTCTTGTTGTTTGGTCTTGTATTGTTTTTGTTTGGTTTATGTTTGTTGTTATTTGGGCTAAATTTATTGTTGCTATTTAAACTTTAAAAAAAAAGAGATTAAGAATTATGTTTGGGGGCAGAGTTAATTTTGGTGTAATGCTACGTCCACAACATTTTAATCATAAATCTTTTGCAAAAAACTGTTATTGGTGGGTAAAAAAATAATATTGGTACTTACCACATTAGATTTGTTGTGAAATTATTGTGAAAATATTGTGAATGTAGTAGCACTATTATTTTTTTTGAACCCAAATTTTTGTAATTCTCAACTTATGGTGTTCAAATTTTTATTAGGGTAGTCACAATAAGTTAGTTTAGCATATAATATTTTTTTGGCAAGTGTATATGACCTTTTTTTCCCAAGTCAGGGTGGTCACAGGCTTGCATGTAGGGCTGCCACTGGTTTGGATGTAATTCTCTTACTGAGATAATCTTTTCAAGGACATCATTTTTGGCTTTACAGAAGGCTTAGTGGGTCATCTTATGAATAAGAATTGCTAAAATTCTTTTAGTTCCAACAACTTATCAAAGTTGAAAGCAGTGGTATATTGTGTATGTGTGTGTGTGTTAATCTTTTCCCTCTAAGATTTCATCCTTTATCTTTTCCATTGAAAATTATTTACTCTCGAAACACAACTTGTGTGCCATAACTTTGATGTGGGTGAGCCCATGTGAAAATGATTGTCTTCCATTTAACACTGACTGGTTCAACAAAATTGTAACAAACAGGAAAAATCTCTCATGCGCTAGGCGCATGAGATACCAGCTTGTAACAAATAATGTGGTCCTAAAAGATCTAGTGTGTAATCAACTAATTTATATATAAAATATTTAATAGTTTTGCTATGAAGCACGGACACAAACACAAGTATGGATATGGGTACAGGTACGTCATGGCAACACACCATTTTTTGAAAACATAGGACATGGGTATGTCAAAAACGTCTATTAAATATATTTTTATTTAATATTTTCTATATATTACTAATCATCTATTTATACACACACACACACATATCAATTTAAGATATATATCCATTTAAGAGCAATAATGGATAATAAAATGAATTCATGACTATTAAAGGATGTTTATAAATTAGAATACAAACCGAGAATAAGAAAATTTATTAATTTTCAAATGCATTTTTACTATTGGAGCATGAATGCTTTATTTGTTTTGTGAAAGGGCTCTTGTTCCTGTGTCCAACAAATTTTTGTTTTAAAATTTTTAAGGAGGACACAACTAGGACACATACGTAGAAGTGTCCCAGGCATGTCCTGTGTCTGACATGGGTATGGCATCCTAAATGAAGCGTCCATGCTTCATAGTAGTTTTGAGGGATGGGGGGTTTGAGCATAGTCACATAGATGTCTTAGAGGTTCCAATTGAGCTATAAGAATCTTGGCGTGAGGGTGTGGATGAGGACGTGAGGTCTATGAGTTTGTTTGTTTTTGGTTTTTTTTCCCCCTTCTCCTAATCTAACAAGTCACAAGCATTACAACATGTCGCAAAAGCATTTGATCACACAGGAACAAAATACCCCGTACTCTGAATGGCAGTGCCAAGACTAACAGCGTTGTTGAATAACAACCTAACTGTCAATCAGGCAAAGCAAATCCATGCACAAATCCTCATAAACAGTCTCAACCACTTGGAGCCCCTCTTAGTCCGCCAAATCACCCCTCAACTTCCATTCACTGTAGAAGTGTTGCTCAAGCTCAATATCTAAAACTAGTTCTTTACCAACTGCAAAACCCAGATGCCTTTTCTTGGGTTTGGACTATCCAGTTCTTTTCCCAGAATGGCCAATTCAAAGAGGCTTTTTTGCTTTATGTTCAAATGCAGAGATTAGGACTTTTTCCAACCACATTTGCTATTTCTTCTGCTTTAAGAGCATGTGCTAGGATTGAGTATAGGATAGGTGGAGTTTTAGTACATGCTCAGGTTCATAAATATGGACATTGTAGCTGTGTTTACGTGCACACAGTTCTTGTGGATTTATATTTGAAACTGGGTGATATGGTAACTGCACAGAAGGTTTTTGATGAGATGTTGGTGAAGAATGTGGTTTCGTGGAATTCAATCTTAATTAAGTATTTGAAATCTGGGAGTTTAGCTGAGGCTCAGAGGGTGTTCAATAAAATTCCAAGGAAAGATGTTATATCTTGGAATTCAATGGTTTTGGGGTATGCGAGAGTAGGAAATATGGATCAGGCATGGTCTTTGTTTCAGCAGATACCACAGAAAAACATGGCTTCTTGGAACTCAATGATTAGTGGTTATGTTGATTGTGGGGACATAAATCGGCAAGAAGCATTTTTGATGCAATGTCTCAAGGAAATAATGTTTCTTGGATCACGATGATTGCTGGGTACTCAAAATGTGGGGATGTTGAGTCTGCTTGGAAACTCTTTGATCAGGTGAATGATAGAGATCTGCTCTTTTTCAATGCAATGATAGCTTGCTATGCTCAAAATAGCCAACCTAAGGAAACCATTGAGCTGTTCAGCCTGATGCTTGAGCGAAATATAAACGTTCAGCCTGATGGGTTAACTTTGTCTAGTGTTATATCTGCTTGTTCACAACTCAAATTTGGGTCTTCGGTTGAGTCATATATGAATAAGTTTGGTATCGAACTTGATGATCATTTGGCTACTGCTTTAGTAGACCTGTATGCAAAGTGTGGGAGCATTGATGAAGGATATGAGCTGTTTCGTGGCTTGAGGAAAAGGGATTTAATTGCTTACTCTGCAATGATCTTTGGATATGGGATAAATGGTAAGGCAGTTGATGCGATCAGGTTATTTGAAGAGATGCTAATTTCCCACATTTGCCATAACCTAGTCACCTACACTGGACTACTAACTGCCTTTAACCAAGCTGGTTTGATTGAAGAAGGCTACCAATGCTTTAACTCCATGAAGGACCATGGACTTATGCATTAGGATGATCATTATGGAGTCATGGTTGATATTTTAGGTGGGGCAGGACAATTAGAAGATGCATTTGAGCTAATAAGGACCATGCCCATGCAGCTTCATGCTGGGGTTTGGGGAGCTTTGATTTTGGCTTGCAGGTTACATAACAATGTTGAGCTTGCTGAGATAGCTGCTCAGCATTGCTTTGAGCTGGAGCCTGATACAACTGGTTATTGTTCTCTTCTTGCGAACATATATGCTTCAGTTAAGAGGTGGGACAATGCTAAGAGATTGAGAAAGGTTGTGGGGGAGAAGGGATTCACTAAGATACCTGGCTGTAGTTCGATGGATTCTATTTGACTCTTCATAGCTGGAAGATCAAGCATACACCAAATGCTTAGAGACCACAAATTGTACTAAAATTCTGGTTCTTGTTGGCAACTTATGAAGTTGTTAGAGTCTTTTATGACTTGGGTTTAAGTTGAAAACGTCCATAGGTTCTATTCTATAAAGATAGTTCAACTTAAAAGGACTAAGCCTAAAGCTAAGGAGGGATATATTTTCCCTTTTCATATTATATCAAATTCATATTATATTATACCCTTGTATCAGATTCATATTTTCCCTATTCTATTGAGGTAGTTCAACTAATCATCTTGTATCAGATTCATATTAAAGTATTATACCCTTGCATTGAATTGTTTTTAATGAACTTGAGGGATAGGAATTAGGATTGTCAAATCACCTCTGTCCCATTTTGGGAAAATTAAAAATGGTGGGCTCAGATTGAAATAGCCATATCCCTCTTTCTCTTCCTTCCACTTTTTAACTCTACCAAACAAGAGAATATGAATCTATCTTCAATTTTCCAATTTCCACCCTACCAAATGCACTATAAAATTTCAGTTTCTAAATGTTTGGAGAAATTAATTAGCTATATCAATCCAAATATCGATCAAATTTTACCTTTTTTTGGGGGGGTGCCCACTTTAAATAGTTTAAAATATTATGATGTTAATAATTGATATGGAAAAGTTTGGGATAAGTGCAAGTCTTTTTGATTGTTTGAAGTATTGCGAATGTGTATATTTTATACTTAATTGGCTTTTTATATGAATGAATTAATGGTTCAGCAGGCAAAGTAAGAAGCAAGATTGTATTTGTTTTACAACCATGTCTTGGAACAATGGAATGAGGTCCTGTGCGAAGTTGTTGATGTCTTCAGAAGCAGCTTTGCAAGCATCAGGTTAGTTTTATGCCATTTGTTGTTGGTTGTTAACTTGTCTGGTATTCCTCCATTCCCCATTCCCCAATCCCCATGCCATTCATGCTACTTATTTATGGACCATTCTTTGCACGAGTTTATGTTGTTCTGTTTTATTGTGTCTTATTTTATAGTTTATTATTTGCACAACATTATACTAAAAATGATATTTGGAAATGAAACAAAAACTTGAATTTATGCTGATTCTTGTTTGTCCAAGGATTTTATCAATACTTAATAAAGCTAATAACTTAATCATGATCAGACATGACTTCCCTTGAAATCTTGTATGCTATGTTGCTTTGAATATGATGTGTGTAAACCTGCGCATCACAGTGAGGTAGTCATATTGTGAAAACTCTTTGAATGATGTTTTATTTACTGTTTTTTATGAATTTGTTGTTGATGCAAATGTCTTAAGTTTGGGTTCCATCTTTATCCATTGGTTTATATAAAACTTGAGCTTAAAAAGATGCATGTGTACGGTAGAACTTTCAACAAAACCGTACAATTCAGCGCCCTATTTGTGATTTGCTAATAAATGTATTAGTTTATTGAGTGCCTACAAATTAAAAATACTAGAAAAATTCTCCAATAATATATGTTTTAATTCATGTTTAGTTAGGGTGCATTGCATTAAAATCTTTAAACCAAGATTGATGTAGGTTTTAAAGTCAAGAGCTCTATATATTAAGGATTTGAGGATTTGAAACCATGAAGTTAGGTTGTTGTTAGATGAGGAATTTGAACATTTCTTAGAATTTTCAAAATGATGGAATTTATATTAATGAGAATTACTTATCAAAAAAAATATTAATGAGAATTGCAATCTTAATTTCCATTTTTAGGATGAGAATTAAGACACTAGAGTAGTATAGTAGTTGTACCAATGATGGTCATGGTGGTGGCCATACTGCAGGCATGGTAGTGGTAGCAACTAGCAACAATAGTGGTGGTGGCAATGTAAAGATAGCATTCGAGGTTTTAAAAAATATATATTTGAACTAACTTTTTTTAATCGAAACAATAGAACTCAATATTGAAAAGAGAAATGATATGTTCACAACATTTTTACAACAAATCTTAAGTGGCAGGTTGTTACTAGTTGTTATT
The DNA here is from genome assembly GCF_040712315.1 of Castanea sativa. Taxonomy (NCBI): domain Eukaryota; kingdom Viridiplantae; phylum Streptophyta; class Magnoliopsida; order Fagales; family Fagaceae; genus Castanea; species Castanea sativa. The sequence continues at coordinate 32,124,939 of NC_134022.1, forward strand.
GTTGAGGCAAAAAAGTAATCTTAGTGTTAGGTTCAAATTTGAACCAATAACAACTAACCACTTGTGATTTGTTGTAAAAATGTTGTGGATGTAACATCTTTTTTTTTAAATGTAGAAAATGTAAATCTATACTATATATAAAAGAGGATTCCTCTCTTTAAACTGGACTTTTATGTGCTTCAAAAATACTCATTAATAAAGGGTAGCTTCATTTAGGAATAAGGTCATAAATGTTAAATAACAAATTTCACTTTGAATTCAAAAAGAAAATTCCTAAATTTAGAATTTTTTTCTCTTTATGCTCAAAAAGAAATTACAGCTACTGCTTATCTCTAAAGTTTATCATTTTTATTTGTTAGAAAAATAAAAAAAATATATTACTACTATTTAAGGGGCTTCCTCAGTTTAGATTCCTCATTTTCATGGTTCTAAAATGCCCCTACATCCCTATATTTAAGTAGAAACAAAACTAAAGGACAATCTAATAAAAATACAACTCTAACTCCTACTGAAACATTGCTTAAAAAATAGGATCACTTTCCTATTGTTTTTTTTTAAAGAGTTTCAACCTATGACGTTCGCTCCTGATGATGCTCTTTATCATCAGACTAAGACTTCTCCTATTGATTTTCAAATTGCTTTATCCACTTATCAATTAAATCTTCAAAATAAAAATTATATATATGTATATATAAAATAAAAACATTTTTTTTTTGCTACAAAATAGGACCACTTAAAAAAAGCATCACTTATAAATTAAATTTTCAAAAAAAAATATATATATATATAATAATACACTTTTTTTGTTACAAAAAAAAAAGCGGCCTCATCGCACACGCGAAACGCATGTGATAATGCTAGTGTGTTATGATGCGATTGTATTTAAATGTAAGGCTATATTTAAACCTATGTTGTGGTTTGTTACGAGGATCAAGTTTGTCTAATTTCAGGTCACTGATTGTCAAATCTGAATGCTTATCCATGTTACTAAACTAGAACAATGGCCGTTCTTATTTGAATTTATTTTCCAGCAAAGAGGGGATTCCACTCAACCGGAGTGAAGAGAATGGGAGGAGGACATGGTCATGATGAACCATATTACTTGCATGCTAAGCACATGTATAACTTGGACAGGATGAAACACCAGAAGCTGACAATGACTCTTGCAGTGTTTACTGCCTTCAGCATTGGTGTGGCCGTTCCAGTCGTTGCCGTCGTATTCCAGCAAAGGAAAACAGCTTCTGGTTGAGAATCCTGCTTTCTGAATGCAATAAAAGATGCGGTAGCTCCAAGTCGTTTGGCCAGGTTTCATTTTGTTTGAAAATTGTCAAATTGCGTCTTGCAAGTTTGTATTTCTTTACTCAAATGGTTGACTGATTTGAAAGTCAAATGCATTGGACAGACCTACATTTATAAAAGCTTGTGCTGAGATCGTTAAAAAAGTACTATTGATCGGCTTGGTGTGATTGGTATGCGTCACCAATTACTTCCATTAATTAATCATCAAAAAAATAAGTACTTCCAATTATTTGTAACTATATCTTAATTACCAATTTTTATAGAGTAGTGATGCCTTTTCCATATAATAAGCTGATTCCTTTCCCTATAAAAAGGGGAAAGATCGTATCCTGTGTTCTCTTTCAAAAAGAGAAATGATCATATATTACGGATCTAGTATATTATTTCTTTGTTGATAAAGAATTTTTAAGGTTTGATCTTGAGGACCTGCATAGCTTATGTGAATAATTTTTCAATCTTCCTTCTTTTTAATTGAAAGAATCTGAGGACGTAGCACGTCTCTAATTTTTAATTATTGAGGCATTGATCTCCGAATTCCTAGTAATGAAAATTTTCAAATTTTAAAGCCTGTGTGACCTGTGTCATTCTTATCCCTTTCTTTGTTTCTTTTTTTTATGACACCTTTAATTGTTTCTTTGTTTTAAAACAATTACTCTTTTTTTTTTATAGGATTAAAAAAATTCCTTTAATTGTTAATAAAGCAACACAATATTCTGAAACTATATATATTTTTTCGCTGAATAATTCCTCTCCTCCTCAATCATCATACTCTTCCCACGTGGCCAAAACTTTGCAAAACAAAAGCAACATAAAAATATCTCTTTAGCCAAAAAAAGCTGGCACCGAATATCTTTTGATTTAGACAAATCATCTGATAAGCTTGTACGCTGTGGTAAAGTTCTCCGATGTGCACACTCTCACTAGTCACTACTCACGCATCGTTGGATGCCACCTCAGTCCTCAACGATCATAATGGGACACAATTATGATTTGAGTAAAGCGACCCAGCGAATTTCAAAATCTTTTTTTGCAATTTGTTGACACGACAAATTATAATTAATTTGTAGTATATTACCGTTTCACAACGATATTAATTTAAAAAAGAATAATGTTATAATCATAAATTATTTTAAAATATGTCTAATTTTTAAAGACAATGAAAATAAACTTTAGCAACTTGCACATCAGGGATGACAACATCATCATCATCGAGCACATTGATTAGAACACATCAACTAAAGTGGCTTTTGAACGAGACCTACTGGCTTAGGGGCATTGCTACTAAAATGGGTGTACCGTAAATTATTTTACAATATGTTTACAAATTTTTTTTGTGGCAAATTTTTTACATTATTTTTATTTAGGCTTATTAAGAGTATCTCTTTTTTATCTACTAATAATCTTTCTTTACATTAGTAGTTTGTAAAATTTTTTGTAAAAAAGTTTATATTTCTAGTATTTTTTTAATCCTCTAAATTAGGTAGTTTATTTTATTGCTAAACTTTCCTTGCTCTTAAAACTGGTTTCTCTTATAATAATTGCAATCTAGCTCTTCCGGTTTTGAAATTATGCAGGAGCAATTGATGTGCTGCTTCAGATTTTTAATGAAATTGTAGTTTCAAACAAAAAAGGAGACAACTTTCACAAGGCGAAGTTTCTAGGAAGTGAAAATAACGTTTTATGTCATTGCGCTATTCTAAATATTATCCTTGTTTCACTATCATATATAATTTGGCAAAATACTAATGACCTATTTGAATTGAGGAGAGAGAAAGGGAGTGGGAGGGAGGGCAGTAGAGTTGAGTTAGCCAAAAAAAATATTTATTTTCGACCAAATTTACTCTAGTCTACTCTCCATTTTCCCTTTCAATCAAAATAGACCATTATTAGGCGGGAGGGTAGTGAAGCATTTGTGTTAAGCTTTTATAAGGTTCTACAGTACCATTCAGAGGAAAACGAACTTTGGTAACTTTATACTTTCTCCATTTTGGCCAAGAAAAGTATCTGCAAAACTTTCTACGTATCTCATCCTGCCCCAATTAAAGAATAATGTGCAACCAAATATTTTAAAGCTGCAATAATATTTGAGAAAATATTTCTTCTGTGATTTTTTTATATTAATATTAAAATATTTAAATACTACTTTTTTTGAGAAGGTAAATATTACTTATAAGCTAAGCTAACATATAATATTTTTTTACGTCAAATAAATAACTTTTCAGAATTCTCTTTTAATATGATTCACCATTTGTTTTATTCCAAACGTTGCAAAATTTATATAAAAATAATTGTTTTATGACTAAAACAAATATTTGCTTTCACAATTTAGCTTTAATTTAATAAGTAGGATTCTCAATTTTTTTTTAATAAAATAGTGTTCTACGTTCTTTTATAGTACTAAAATATTTATAATTGATTATGTATAAGTTTCCTAGTGATCTCTTTTTCTTTCTATATACATATTTAGTGAAATAATCAATTTTCATGTTATCCTAAAGTTTTGCTTTAGTAGTGGCAATGGTTAAAGTATTTGGTCTCAAATCTCAATCCTCTTCTTTTTTTTTTCCCCTTTAAAAAAAAAATCTCAATCGTCTTTTACTGATACGGAAAATACCTATTTTCTTAAATTCAAAATTTGAGCTTTTTTATTTGTAATATCATATTTCAGCATTGAGGACTAATAATAGCACAATAATTTCTAGATCTTAAGCACCTTTTTCTCTTAAAAATTTGTATTAATTAATGTGTGATAGTGCCCTCATAATTTACTTATATCTGAAACACGACAGATTAATTTTAAAAATTAATTATATATTAAAATTAACAGATTTGTGAGGCATGATGTACTTTTAAATTACTTTTATCATAATCGATGTTCCTCAAAAGTCGAGCATTTTGCTTTTAAAAGAGAGATATAATTTTTAAAGGGGATTTAGTAATTTACCAATTAAATACCGATATCATACAATAAATAGATTAACAAGTTCTCAATTTTTTCAAATTAACTGAGAACACATACCTAATATGAAAAATATATATATTTTTTTATATATTCAATGCATTTCAGAATTTATTATGAATAAGTTTGGAATTTTTTTCTTCTATATATTCAGATGTAAATTGGTGTAATTAGGAATTAAGAAGTATTTTACTTAAGCATGTGAAGCACGTTTACAATGATGATTACATTAATACTCAAGCGTTGATGCGATAATTACTTCATAAGTATAAGTGTTTGTGAGGTGTGAAAGGGTAAGGGTTGAGTTTTAAGTTTTTAGGAGAGAGTTTCATACACATATACACTTGAATTATACTATAGTAAAATTTATTTTGTAAAAAAAAAACTCAAAGCGTTCCTGAAAAAAAATAAAAATAAAATAAGAGCCAGCTAAGAGGACGACAATTAAACGTGTGTGTATATACATACTATATAGTATAAGATGCATATACAATCTTATCTAAAATATAGTTAGTGAATTATGATAGTAGTACTTGCATCTTGCTAACTTGCTATTGATTAAAAAAATTATAAATTTGCTGGCTATTAAGGACCGCATAAACTTTTTATTTGTCCGACGAAAAAAAGTGATAATTTTTTATTTGTGCCATAAATCCAATCTATTGTATATAGGAAAATTAAAAAAACGACGTGTAATAATTTGTTTTATTTGATAAACACACACATATATATAGGAGAATGAGGATGAAATAAGAGAATACACTCACATATCAATACCAAAACTACAAGTAACTGTTAATGTCGCAGAGTAGGTGATAAACTCTTTCTCATATTATATCTTACCGATGTGAAATGATTTTATGACACTAAATATCTTTTTTTATTTGATAAACACATACGAATATTCGTGTATATATGAAAAGGATGATAAAATAAGAGATTATATTAGGTAATAATTTATTTATTTATTGATAGAAGACGTGTAATGATTGTGACAATGGAATACTTTTCCTTTTCTAGGACCTTCGTATCATTTTCTTGGTCAAGAAATAAAATAATTAAATCTTCGAAACCTTAAAAAAAATAAAAGATTATATATCATAAACGTGGACAAAACCGTAAAATCATGTTCGCATAGAAGTTTTTAAAAAAAATTATTAGAGACATTAATTAATTTTTTAGTGTAGACAAAAATTAAATCTTAAGGTATGTTTGGTAATGTAATGGGTATTTCTATATTTTAGCTATTCAATAATTTGGTTATATTTTTATTACAGAGAATAATCATTATTTATGAATAATTATTCTTTAAAATGAGGAATAATTATTCCTCCCTAAATGAATTGTAATAGTTATTCCTTAGTAGATGTAATAATTTATAACATTAATATATTTCTAAATAAATAAACTTTCTATATTCACCTAACAATTATAGAAATAAAAAATTATTATAAAATAAATCATCTCTCTAAAATTTAAAATATATTATTTTCTAAGAAATATAATAATTGTATGAATGAAATATTTTCTAAAATAAATCATAAGTTTTATTGTAATATTACAACTCACAACCAAGTTAATGAATAAATTTAATTATTTCATTATAACACATTTTATTCACAGTAATTAAAGTTGAGTCTGGTTAATGTGTAGCTTTAGGGCACACATTAACCTATTTATTTTTGAAAAAATTTTCTCAAGAATTGAAAAAAATGTCAAAACTTTTTTAATCTTCAAAATTTTTTTTCTAAAAATGATAAATTATTGTATGTTTAAGGCACACATCAACAAAATCTATGATATATTCAGTGTACCAGCTTAGATCGCATTGTCTCCTGAAAGTCGAGTACAATAAGTCGGTAGAGAAAATTAATTAATAAAAAGAAAAAGAAAAAGAACAAGAAAAAGAAAAAGAAAAAAAGCAGAGTTAAGGCGTGACGTGTAGGAAATTATTTGATTTGAGAAAAAAAAGCTCTGTAGAAACGTGTAGGGTTTGTTAGTTTTAGCCCTATATATACATATAAACCAACGCTCCTCTCTTTCAATTCTCACATAACACCATACCCAACCCAACCACAACAAACCAATACCAAAACCAAGAACCTCCATTACTCTCTCTCTCTTCTTCTTCTTTCTTCTTCAAAGTTTAAGGTATCAATTTTCTTCTTCATTTTTTTTTTAGTTTGAATTTAATTTTCCATCTAGATTGTTCTCTGCGCCTTTTTGTGTTTTTTTTTTTAAGCTTTGATTTTCTTTTGCATCGTCTTTGATTGGTAATCGCTAGTAGCTTTTAGTATTTGGATCGTATACTAGTTCGATGCAACGATGTTACTTTGTTCTATCGTTCTTAATTAATGTTCTTTGTTTTTTTTTTTTAAATTATTATTTATTACTGGAGTTGTCGTAGAACTTTGTGCAAATTTATTTATTTTTTGAATTTAGGGTTTTGATCTGAATCTGGATCGTTGATTGTTGTTTTCTGTTGACTTGGATCTATAAATTTGGATTTGAGTTTACAATGGTATTACATATAGTTCTCCTTCTGAGCTGTTAAATAATATTGCATCAAATTATTGAATGACTTCAATTTAAACATTACTTAAAAGTCTTAATCCCCCTTTTTTTTCTTTTTAATAGTTAGAAAAACATGGTTGTGTAATCTTAAAAAAAAAACTATTATTAATATTTGGGCTGGGTTGTGTGAATTAATGCTAAAATACTTTTTATTTAAATAAATTTACCCATAAAGATTTTCACAACTTTGTTTTGGCAATTTCTGATGTGAATTGTAGCTCAATCGACACCTTCTAGTCATTCCAATGCAGACCCACCTCCCCATATAAACTTGTCTTAAAAAAAAAAAAAAAAAAATAATAATAATAATAATAAAAATAATAATAATAATGATGATAAAAAATAATTAAAAACGTACTGGGTTCTGAATTGAGGTTGCTTGCCACGTGATATGTTCGAATAACTTGATTTGATTCTTTGATTATTGTTTCTATTATGTTGCTTGGCACCTGATATTTTCGAATAACTTGTTTTGATTCTTTGATTGTTGTTTCTATTATGTATGATTAGGGTTTGACATGAAGTAGTTGGAAATATATTGGTTGGTTTTGATGCTTAGTTCATTATAAGGTTTTTTGCCTGCATTGATGTTTTATTGTTCGATTGGTCTAAACAGTGTCATTGGCTATATGTGTGTTATGTTTATAAATCTGTATTGGGCTTTGAACCTGTATGCATGCTGGTATGCATGGAAGCTTTACTATTTTCAGATATGAGTTTGTATTGATATATTTTTTTGAACTGAAGCTCCATTGAATTTATGAGAAACTGAATTTATAAAATGGTGCATGAATGAGAGATATGGAGACTTAATTGTATTATACATTTGGAATTTTTAGCTCACAGTGACATAAAGAAATTGCAAGTTGATACTTGTGATTAATTCAAATTGTGTTTTGGGCTGGATGAATTGTCTTTTAGGCTTGCTATATGAGTTTTGTTTATGTTTGTAATTGTACTCTGTATCAGTTCAAGAATCATATATAACTTTGTTATTTGCTTTCAGGAAGTTGGCAATTTTGTCTGCTATTTCTGCAGCTCACCAAAGTGGAGAGTTTAAAGTTTGAAGCTTCTTTTATGTCTGAACGGGCTACTCTCTTTTTGTTGTCAATTGGCTTGCTTGGGGAGTACTGTCCGAAATCAAGAAAAAAGAACAGACATAGTGCTGATAAAGTTGGCTGCATGCATCTTGGCTTATTAGAGGGCTATAACACACAGTGTTTGGGTAGCCAGTTTATACATCCTTTTCCAATTGCGAATTTTACTGCTAAAGGAGAATCAAGAAATACTGCTGCTGCTGACTTGTGCATCTTCTGATAAACTTAATCCTGCAGCTTGACACTGTTAGTAACAAGATGGCATTGCAAAACATTGGTGCTGCAAACCGTGATGATGCCTTCTACAGGTATAAAATGCCAAAAATGATAACTAAGATTGAAGGTCGCGGAAATGGCATCAAGACTAATGTGGTTAATATGGTTGAGATTGCAAAGGCCCTGGCTAGACCTGCTTCTTACACCACAAAGTACTTTGGGTGTGAGCTTGGAGCCCAATCCAAATTCGATGAGAAGACTGGAACTTCCCTTGTTAATGGTTCCCATGAGACTGCAAAACTTGCTGCACTTCTTGAGAACTTCATTAAGAAATATGTTCAGTGCTACTACTGTAACAACCCTGAAACAGAGATATTGATCACTAAAACACAGATGATAACCCTGAAATGTGCTGCATGTGGAGCTATTTCAGATGTTGATATGAGGGACAAACTGACTTCTTTTATTCTCAAGAACCCACCTGAGCAGAAGAAGGGATCAAAAGACAAGAAGGCAATGAGGAGGGCTGAAAAGGAGCGGCTTAAGGAGGGGGAGGCTGCTGATGAGGAGCAGAAGAAGCTTAAAAAGGAGGCAGTGAAGAAGAAAGGTACCTCTGGTGGTTCAAAGGATGTTGCCTCCAAAGCATCAACAAAAAAGAAAAGCAATAGCTCTGATGAGGATCGCTCCCCAGCCCACAGCCAGGCTGATGAGAATGACCAAGTAGATGACGACGATGACGATGTCCAGTGGCAGACAGACACTTCATTAGAGGCAGCTCGGCAGCGCATTCAGGAGCAGTTAAGTGCTGCTACTGCTGAAATGGTCATGCTTTCTACTGATGAAGAGAAACAAAAGTCTGCAAAGAAGTCCCCAGTACATGAAGTGAAGACTGAGATCAATGGACACAAGAACGGAAATGGTCTTGCCACTGCCCATGGAAGCCTTGTTGATGAGATTAGGGAATACCTGAAGAAGGGTTCCTCTGCAAGTAAGCTGAAACCCTTTTTGGGTTCACTCTCTGGGACTCCCCAAGAAGTCATGGATGCTCTATTTGAAGCTCTCTTTGAGGGCCTTGGAAAGGGTTTTGCTAAAGAGGTGACCAAGAAGAAGAACTACCTTGCAGCAGCCACTCAAGAAGAGGGATCTCAGAGGTTTCTTTTGCATGCTATAGAATCTTACTGTGCTAAGGCAAGTCCTGAGGCTGCTAAGGAGGTAGCACTTGTTCTGAAAGCGCTTTATGACCATGATGTGTTGGAGGAGTCTTTTATAATGGAATGGTACCAGCAGGGCTTGAGCGGTGGCAATAAAGCCTCTCAAATTTGGAAGAACGTCAGACCCGTCATTGATTGGCTCCAGAGTGCTGAGTCTGAATCAGAAGAGGAGTGATTCTGAATTCCTTCACTTAGTTTGCCACTAGTCTACAAAAATAAAATGGTTTCGTTTTGTGTTTGATGTTTAGTTGTCAATTTGGTTTGGTTTCAGTATTATGGTACACTTACTAGCATTGGGATGGCTTTTATGGGCCTTTAAGCTGCCCAATGTTACGCTCTTGTCGTCGTCTTTACTCTTTGGTGTTTTGTTTCTTGTGTGCAGGCACGTGTATTTTACTTAAAAAAGAGTTGAGACAGTGAATGCTTGTATTGTATTGTGTTAAATGAAGTGTTTGTTGTCTCGGTTGAGTTTGGTTTTATATCTTTTTGTGTGAATTTTGCTTTGCGTCAAATGATGGTAATTTTATGTTCATTCTCTTGCGGCAATCGACAAACTCTAAAAGTTTTGATCTTTGATTTTAATCTTGGTTAAATGAAGGTGTCTATGCTCCTAACACACAGTGACGCACTCGCCCTAAAAAATTGTGGACCAACGAAACTTCTTAAAGTTCGTATAAACTAGTAGAATGTTTTACTAGGGAATTAGATGTTTCTATCCTCTTCTCATAGTTTGTATTTAGTAGTATTATTTAAACAGATTCAACAACAGTGTGAATGTGTGCCATTGGTGACCTACTAGTAAGTAGTAACTAGACATTGCCCCAACATTGGTCTTCCAACTCCGCTTCCCAAATATTGTCTCTAATTCAAACCTTGGGGCCTTACTGTAATGCCAATGGTTGTGGTTCTGCGCCACCAACTTTTGTTGTCTTTAAAATGTGGACAATAAGTTTGGAGATGGAAGGGCTCTGAATCCATTTCAAAAAAGGAGTCCAATTGATAAATGTGACCGGTGAGCTTGGGTTTGACATTGTCAGGAGGTACATGCTAAATTGGATACGAGTCAAAAATGGGTCGAACTTAAAAAAAACATGTTGCGAAACCTGGCTATGACCTTTACCCAGTTTTTGATAGGTGATCTCAATCTCATACGTTCCAATTTGCTTGGCCCAAATAACATAAAACCATGGTTATCATAAAGACGAATTTGTACTTTACACCCTTCAAGTTTGAAATAGTTTTCATTTTATCTTTTGAAGTTCCGAATTTGGACTCGTACCCTTAAAGCTACGTGTGACATTTGGATTTAAGCCCTTTCATTTATGAGTCATGGTAAGGTGTCTGTTAAGTTTTCTCTTAACTTAAAATTGCATAATTTAATGAATCTAAGATTTGAAACTTTAAAGATAAAATTCTAAATTACCCCAAATTTTTAAGGTATAAATTGTGAACTTGTGGCAGTGAAAAGTTAGGTAATTAAATTAAGGCTCGTTTTACATTAAGTTACAATTCACTCACACAACTAATTTATAGAGATGGGATGCAAGATCAAACTTGTAGTATCCGTTATATAAGATGTAATGAAGATTAGAGTTATATTTTGTATACAATGTAGAAATATTCAACTAGAATTGGTATAAAAAGCTAAGTGTTTATCCTCGGGTTTAGTTCAAGGATAGAGATACAATTGAATGGTTTTTCCCTTTTTTTTTGGTTTTTTTTTTTACCATTGATCCAGATGCTCCTGAGCTTTATATATACTAGCAAGGATGCATGTGGATCTTACATTTGGAGGGTTGAGATAAGATTTCCTTGATACTTGTCCCATCAAGGCCTTACTAGAAGGTTTCTACAACAAAGTATAAGCTATGATGGACACTGTTTACGGTCATTCCTCCATTAATGTGGCCAGCTAAGTGGTTACAGTGCATTAAATGCGGAAGGAATGACTACCATGTCCTTCCTTTTTCTTCTTTTCCTTGTTTGGAATCTAGTTACCTTTGTCTTCTCAGGGATTGCACCATGTGTTCTCTGACTCTACCCTTCAACTGTCTGAGGTTAGGTAGACATCCTCGGTATCCTTGTCAGTTTATTGTTTGGGCGGTCTAGGGGGAGCTACGTACACACCTTCCGAGGACAATTGGCCCAAGCTCCCCGAGGCTACCACTATATGAATTTTGCTAATCATTTGGGTCCTCGTCCCCCCACAATAGCCCCCCAAAACCTCACTTCTCCATTCACAAGTTAGGAGAGAGAGAGGTTTTGTTATTTGTGTGTTATTTCTTCTGATGTGCCCTAAAAATATTCACACGTGAGAACGTCCCTTCAACTGACCAGTGCACACTCCTGACGCTTCGGAAAACACGATGCCTTAATAAATGCTGTAGGTGGCTTGTTGTCCCCCACGTTCTATGGTGAGATCTTCATCGCACGGTCCAAATTCCTCCATCAAAAAAGCAGGAAAACTGCCCACTCCCTTTTCATCCTTTATATATAGGATGTCAAGGACCTCCTACCCCCATTTTTCTCTGTTTACAACAAAAAATTTACTCCTTACTCCCAATAAATCGCCCGAGGAGTCTTCCTTCCCAAATCTTGTAATTTTTTTTTAAAAAAATCTAAATTATTCTTTTCTCCTTCATACTGTTAGATTTTCCTTCCTTCTTATTTTTCCATTTCCAAATGGGTCGATTTTTCTACTTAGTTGATACTCCAAAGCATAGAGAATAGTTTAAAAGACACTATCGGATTCCTAACAACGAATCAATAAAGAACTGTAGCCTAGGGGAGTGGCACGAGAAAAGGCCCACTGAAACTGCTGTAATTCCGATGATAGCCTTCATCAAGGGAGGAATGAGGATTCCTATGGGTAGAGTCATTGGGGATTTTCTAACTCTATTTAGACTTTACCCTACTTAATGTGTCCCAAATATGTTTAGGATATTAGGTAATGTAGATGCGTTGAATGAAAAAAATGGGTATAAACCTCACCCATCACGATATTAATTGGATTTATAGTTGTCAAAAGAATAACGAGGCAAATAACTACCTAAAAACTAGGGTTCTTGCTATTAGGCTGATTTCCTACCTCCCTAAGATGAACAAAGGCATGGACGGAGACTTTCTTATCATTTATGGGGAGTGGCATGACGGACTTCATTGCCCGACCACGGATGGCATTCCAGGTGGAGAAGTTTAGGAGTGTCCTTAGGACCTTATGCTATTTAGTAAAATTACACATGCTTTAAATATTTTTTCATTACTACTTTTTTTTTTTATTCTTCTTTTATTTTGCTACCCCTTATTTCTATTTTTCTCAAACAGATGAATAACAAATTTTTTTTTTTAAGACAAAAAAGCTACTGCCAAAAAGCGTGGTTTGGTAAATTTTAACTTACTAAACCAAGTTTTGAGATTTAATATCTTCTTACACCGAGACGACTAGCTCTAAGTGGTTCACGTCATCCTCGTTTTTAGACCCATCTCAAACCGCTTTCAAGTGTCCAAGCATGTGATTAAAGCTAGGGACGCACGTCTTGCACTAGTCGATGTGGCCATTGAGGGTTTTATTCGAAAACCCCCTTTTGCTGGCACTCATCCTATCGAACTCCCTACTTTATGAGATCCCCAACCCGTGATCGAAGAGGTTGTCTCCTCAGACAAAGAGTTTGAAGCACGATCCGAAGAAGTTGAGGAGTATTCTGAAGAAGAGAGCACCGAAAGTCTCATACGAGACGAGGACTTCAAAGTTTTCTACCACCAACGTGAATCTGAGGACGTAGCTTCTACCTCAATTCAAGCTACTGTCGCAATTAGCGAAGATCAAGGGCCAATTGAAATTTCGGAAGCCATGGTACTAGAAAAAGTTGCCCGACCTCCTCTTACTACTAGAATCTCATGCAGGGGACGCTACTCCTGAAGTGGCTATAGTTCCGAGGCCCCCGACACCAATTCCCTCTCCCCTTCAACTCAAATTGAACCAGCTGACAAGAAACGGAAGAGGGAAAAGAAAGGGGGAAAAGGATCCACCAAGAAGAGGGAGATCCAAGAGGAAACTCCTCCCGAGCACCCAGTGCTGCCAAGGTAACTAGGGCCTAACAAAGAAGAGCTTTGACCCCAGAGCGTCGTACACATGTTTCCAACTGGGATCTCTCTTTCGTATTGGATGGGTCTCCCCTTTCCTCGAATTCTTCAATCCGCCACTTTGATAACGAGAGGGCAGGCTATGTGGCCAACTCGGTTGAACAAGCCTCTCCTTCTTAGGGACATGGCCGAGCTTCGCAAATTGAAAAAACATGAAATGTTTTTATCCCTAAAGAGGGACTTGGCACTGGTATGTGTCCATACTATACTATTATTAGCCCTTTCGTTTTTTTTTTTAGACACTATTTTTTGTTTTTTTTTTAGACCCTCATTTCCTTTGTACCCACAATTTTCTAGGCCACTCAAGCTACATATGTCGCCGAGGAATGGGTAGACCAAGCTCTTTATGAGAAAAAGGAGGAGGAATCCAAGCGCTACACCTCTCAAAAGGCTCAAGCCCAAACATACAAAAAGGTGAAGGATACGCTCCTCAAGCTGGTTGAATGCGATAAAGCTCGGAAGAGCGCCGAAGCCTTAATCAAGAGTACGGAGAGACGGGCCTGAGAACAATTACACCACTTAAGAGAGGCAGAAAGTCAGCTCACCCTTGCTCAGGCTAAGATTGCTGACTTGACCAAAGAATTGGCACAAAAAGCGAGGAGATGACCAAGGCAGAACAGCAGCACACCTAAAGTCCCAGCTCACCACCGTGTGCTGAGGCTTCTGCCTTCAAACTTGGACAGAGGCTTTGGATGTGCTGGTGTTGATCCCACCTCAAAACTGAGGGACCCAAAGAGGGTATTTTACCCCTCGGCCATCAAGACAAAGGCAACTACCACTCCTCTCCTTAGCACTGTTGCCTAGACCACTTCCACTCAGGCTGAAGACTGACCTCCGAAACCTGGTGTTAAAACTACCATAACATCCACAGCTGCGAAGAAGGCTCCTTCCATGAGCCAGACTCCCGTAACAGTCAAAGCTAATGTGTTAATGCCGCAACCCTCAGTTGAAGCGCAAACTAATGAGGAAGTAGTGGAAAAGGTGGCACCCGAAGATCAACAAGCAAAAGAAACCTAAGAGTTGGGCTTTGTGTAATCCACTTTTTTTCTTTTTGTTGTATGGCCTCTTGTATTATGGCCTTGCTATTTCTCTTAATATTGTTAGTCCCAAAGAAACTGAAGAAGGCTTTCTACTTCACCGTTTTTTTTTTTATATATATATTTTTCTTTATTTTCCATTCTATCATGATAACTCTTCTGCCTTCTATTGTGCAACTTCGCTTGCCTTAAATATGTTTAGTTTCTTTAAAGAACTATTCTTCCTTAGGGATGACCTTTGACTCTTTCATGCTTAATGTCTAATTGTAAAAAACTTACAAACAAATGGGGCCCGAAGAGTTTTATCCTAGTTGAGGTCCTATATAACAAGGTAATTGATAAAGTTGAGACAGACCCAAAAATTTAAAAATAGCTAAATGGTAAATTCATTAAAGATAATGGGAACAAGTAATTAATCAAAGAAAAAATATCTGTCACGAAATTTGATTGCACTTTTAAGTTCTAGAGGTATCCCCAAAGAATATTTTATGGATATACTTTCAAATGCCTTTGGTGATGCTCATGGAGTTTTCTTTAATAAGACAGGAGTTAAATTTCTGAAGGTAGGTGATTCGAGGAATCCAACTTGACCAAGGTTCTGTTTACTCTTGATGATAAGTTTGATGTTAATTTACCCAAGGTAGGTGATCCAAGGAATCGAACCCAATCTAGGTTCTGTTTAACCCTTGATGATAAGTTAGGTGTTAATTTATCCAAGGTAGGTGATCCGAGAAATCGAACCCGACTGAGGTTCTGTTTAATCCTTAATAATAATTTAGGTGTTAATTTACCCAAGGTAGGTGATCCGAGGAATCGAACCCGACTGAGGTTCTGTTCAACCCTTGATGGTAAGTTAGACGTTAATTTACCCAAGGTAGGTGATTCGAGGAATCGAACCCGACCGAGGTTCCGTTTAACCCTTGATGATAAATTAGATGCATACTCAATCAAAATGATAATAACAGAGCTGAATAATACATTTGATTATATATATAACAAGTAATTGTTCACAAGATTTCTCCCTAGAAATAATACTTTCATAAATTATTCACATTCCTGTCTAAATTATTTACATTCCTGTCGTGAGATTGCATTCTTGTCTAAATCTTCTAACCGATAAGCCCCCGTTCCAGCTATAGAGGTCACCCGATAAGGCCCCTCCTTGTTAGGTCCTAACTTTCCCCAAGAGGGATTTTTCATGCTTCCAACTACCCTTCGCAAAACCAGATCTCTTGGAATGAACACCCTAACTTTTATCCCTTTCTCAAATCCTTGTCTAAGTTTTTACTGATACTGTGTTAACCTAACAACAGCTATTTCACTTTGTTCCTCAACTAAGTTGAGGTCAAAGGAAAGGAGTTGTTCATTGCTGCCACCGAGGAGTTGGTTGGACCTCAAAGTTGAGAAACTTATTTCTGTAGGAATTACCGCTTTTGATCCGTATGTCATGGAAAAGGGGGTCTTGCCTATGGATCTCCTAGGCATCGTGCGATATGTCCACAAAACATGGGGAAGTTCGTCCACCCATTTTCCCTTCGCATCCTCTAGTCTCTTCTTTAGTCCATCCACAATAACCTTATTTGTGGCCTTTACTTGTCCATTACTTTAGGGATATGATGGGGTGGAGTATCTATTCTTTATCCCTAAATCGCAAAAATACCTCCAAAATGTTTTGCTATCAAATTGAAGTCTATTATCCAAGATAAGAGTGCTCGGAACTCCAAACCTAGTTACAATATTTCTCCAAACGAATCTTTTAATATCTTGATCCCGGATGTTAGCCAATGGCTCGGTTTCTACCCACTTGGTGAAATAATCAGTAGCAACCAAGAGGTATCTTCTGTTCCCTGTTGCCTTAGGGAACGGACCAACGATGTCCAGCCCCTACTGTGCAAAAGGCCATAGGTTGCTCAACGGATTCAAAACCCCCTCAGGTTGATGGATGTTGGGAGCATATTTCTGATATTGATCACATTTCTTGACATACTCTTGGGAGGATTTCTGCATGCTCAGCCACTAATAGCCTTGGGTTAAGGCTCTATGGGCAAGTGACCTTCCCCCAGTATGACTACCACAAATCCCCTTATGCAACTCTTCCAACAATATCTCCACCCCCTCAGGATGAATGCACAACAAGTATGGGCCCAAATATGAATGTTTATATAGCTTCTGCTCCTCGGATAGCCAGAACCTTGGAGCCTTTCTATGAACTTTCTTTGCCTTGATCCTGTCCTCGGGCAATGTTCCGTTTTTAAGGAACACTACCAATGGATCCATCCAACTGGGACCTACCCACGTAAAGTTAACTCCAATTGGATTCGGTACATCATAGGCAGGTAATGCATAATCCTTCAAGAGTATAATTCTTGGCAGATTTTCCTTACTCATGGCTGCAAGAGTTGCAAGTAAATCAGCATGGGAATTCTTTCCACGAGGAACATGTTCAAGCGAAAAGATATGTAAGCCCTCTGCCAATCGGTTAACCTGGCTTAAGTACCAAAGCATCCTTAGGTCTTTGGCTTCAAAATCGCCCTTAACTTGAGCGGCGACAAGTCTTGAGTCACAGTATGCCCTAACAATCTTTCCTCTGAGTTTTCGCATAACGATCAACCCTACTAGTAAAGCCTTGTATTTTGCTTCGTTATTTGTTGCTGAAAAACCAAGCCTTATAAACTTTTCCAAAGTAATACCATCTGGATAGATCATTACAATCCCTATTTTTGACCTCTTCTGGTTGGCCGCACCATCCACAAACAATTGTCATACCTACTGAATTGTCGCTGAACCCACTCTTTTAGATTCCTCGGGCCCTTCTACCCCTTCCGGATCACCCAACTCTTCGGTAAATTCGTCTACTAAATCTACCAAAACCTGACCTTTCACAACAATTCAGGGCAAATACTTAATGTTGAAAGTGCCAAACATAGCCCCCTATTTTGCTACTCTTCCCATATAATTTGATTTTCAGAGCAATGCCTGTAAGGGCAATTGGGTTAAGACGATCATGGTATGGGCTTGGATGTAGTAGGGTAGCTTCTTAGTGGCATGGATGATAGCAAGTATTACTTTCTCAAGATGGAGGTATTTGACCTCGGCCTCTTGGAGGGATTTTCTAACATAGTACACTAATTTTTGAATTCCTTCATCCACCCATATCAAGACCAAACTCACTGCGTGCCTGGCAACAACCACATACGTGTACAAAACCTCTTCTTTCTCTGGCCTGGACAAGATTGGCGGATGTGCTAAGTAAGCTTTTAATTCATCAAAAGCCTTATCACAATCCTCGAACCACGAAAAATCCTTCCACTTATGCAATAACTGAAAAAATAGTCGACACTGTTCAATAGACTTTGATATGAACCTGTTCAAAGTTGCTGTCATTCTAGTAAGGCGCTGAACTTCCTTTGGGTTCCAAGGAGGATGAAAATCATGGATAGCCTTAATCTGATCGGGATTAACCTCGATCCCTCTATGGGTGATCATATAGTCCAAGAACTTTCCAGAACCTATGCCAAAAGAACACTTAGAGGCGTTTAGACGTAACTTGTGCTTTCTCAAAATTTTAAAACCTCACCAAGATCTGAGAGATGTTCGAACTCTTCTTTACTTTTTACCACTATATCATCAGTATACGCCTCCATGTTTTTTCCTAACTGGCCTTCAAACATTCTAGTATCCATTCTTTGATATATGGA